>NW_022196054.1:0-591314 GCF_008641045.1 Pistacia vera
CTTTTGTGCTTGAGATATGGCAACCATCAGACTATTTGGTGGTGGTGGTGGGGTTTCAATTGTTGAGCAGTGAAGACACACAAAGAAGAACAAAAAGCTTGAGGATTTTTAGGGCAAAGAAAAGGAGAGAGGTGAAAATTTAAATGGGAGACGATGGAATGGTTTATATAAAGAAAATAAGTATTGAATATTAATCAGATTTAGAGAAGGAAATAAGAAATTTCTAAAACCTGTTTGAAATAGGATTTGAAGTATAGTTATAATAGTACTTCTGATGACTTATGGATTCTTAAATAGTAATTTTTTCTTTTTTAAATAGGATAACAGATAAATAGCGGAATTCGTTTGTTTCTAAACAGAAACCCAATTGAAAATTACAACTATAAGCAACTTTCCTCCAGACCATAAACTCTGTCCCTCAAAAACTCTCCATTATCGAGAGATCCTAATTCAAACCTAAAGGCACAACGTACGTACGGTCACAACTTCTTAAAACAAAGCAACTCAAATTTGGAAACTGAACCCCTTCCACCTAATTATAATTTATGAACTTGCACCTGATCAACCAGATTTAATAGGTAATATTTAAAAAATGAATTGATTCCTTGAAAATTTGAAATGTTACGGGAACCAAGTGAGTAGGACAGAGATCAAAGTGATAAAATGGTAAAATAAAATATTTGACAAGAAGTGAGCGGGCCAACTATAAACATAATTGCTGTACAACCAAGTCAGAATAATAGTTAAAAACAATATTGGGTCGTAACAATCCAAGTCAAAAACTCAATTGCTGTAACAAAGTCACAAACTCAATTCCTACAATCGAAGTCACAAACTAAATTCCTGCAAACGAAGTTGCAATCCATGTCACAAACTCAATCCCTACAAGAAAGGTCCCAATTCAAGTCACAAATAACTCAACTCCTACTACCAAAGTCACAAACTCAACTCCTACCAAGGCCATAGATCTGACCATTATTGACCAGAATGGATTTGACCGTTTTCGACCTTTGATTTGATTGAAAATGGTCACATCGGTGCACAATCGGTTGTGCACTGTTCCAATGACTGCCGATGGCGGCTGGTGGTTGTGGCTGGCAATTGGCAGTCGTCTTGGGTGGCAGAGGATATTTTGTTAATTTTTTAAACTTTTGTTGTTAGGGTATTTTAGTTAAATTCTTAAATGTAGGGGGTTAAAAAATACTCTAAATAATAATAATAATATTAAAAAGGGAGGGCAATTCAGTAAAAATCTCCCTGATAATATTTTATTCTTCCCAACCAAACATATTAATTATTTATACTCACTAATCCTATCAAACATATTAATGTAACATTTCCCATTAATCTTCAAGGTAATCTATCTTTTAGTGATAATCTTATATTTTTATTAATAAAAAATTCCCCGAATCAAATGCTGCAAATGTGATATTGTAAGATTGTTGCTGTGTAAATATTTTCTGAAAAATATTTACAAATCACAGTGAGACATTATGAGAAATTTCCAGAGAAATAGCTTGGAAAGTGAAGCTCTTTCAATGTGGAATGTGCAGATTTCATGATAATGTCTAGAGACAAGCAAATAGTGACATAAAAATTTCAAACTTTCCAATTTTTTTGGCATAAAGTTAATTAAATTTAAGAAAGAATCAATAATTTTTTTTTTCTTTTTGTGTTAATTTCAGTTTCAATAGTTAAAAAGAAATATATTTTATATTTTATTATTATTTTCAATTTCATTTATTCTATATAAATAATGTGAAAGTTACATATTCATCTATGAGTAACCCATATAGTTACGATAAATTGAAGATAGCATAGATAGACATAGACATACCGACTCACATTTGATTCTCCATCTGAGCATGTGGCGGTTCATCATGTTTGTAATCGTAACTCTGGAAGACTTTGGAGATGAAAACCAAAGAAATCCCATGTTCATGTTCAGAACGGAGTTGAGAAATCCCACATGTTTGTAAAATTGTAACTTTGAAAGACTTTGGAGATGAAAATAATATTAAACATGAAGGATCCCACAACGGGGGTTTTAGAAAAGCCAGGAAATCAGCAACATTCTTGATCCCTCAAGTTCAACCATGACGAAACAACCAATAGCCAATGCTGCACTCAGTTCTCATATTGGTGCCATATGTTCAGCGCAATCAGATGGCGGAGATCATTTGTCAACAGAACTAACGCTGTTGGATAAAGCTTGGCCTTGGCCAACTGAGAAAAGAGAACCAACGACACCTACCCTAAAGTAGCTTTCGAGATTATGAAGATGAAAGTCTACAGCCCCAGAGAAGAGGAAGAAGAAAGGATAAAGGGTGTCTCTACAAAACTGGGGCGTTGTTATTTTTTTTCCCCACAAATAAAAATAAGCAATCATGAGCAAATTTGACCTCATACTTAAAATTTTGAGTTTCAAGTAATTTATCTTATGATGTTTATATCATTATTTTTCTTATGATGTTTATATCATTATTTTTGTAATATTCATTTTAAACTACTGAAACATTAACAGAGATATTAGAGCCAACTAATCAAGTCAAATTTTTATTGACAGACGGAGCTTGCAAAGAGAATTAGAGTGTATATATTAGTATGCTGATGTGACACACTTCATGTCGACAAATAGATTCATTTAGTTTACAAGATAAGAACATGATAATTTGAGTTAATTTTAAGACACAGATTTAATGTTAAAACCCTAAGAAAAAAAATTATTCTTTAGCTCCGAAATGCGAAAAAATATTCTCCAGTGGTTTGCTTTGCCATCTAATTTAATTTAAATATGACCTATTAAATCTGGTTGATCAGGTGCAGTTTCCAAATTTGGGGTGCTTTGTTTTACGAAGTTGTGACTGTACGTTGAGCCTTTAGATTTGAGAATATTTCAAGTAACTAAATATGAAATTTGAATTAGAATCTCCCGAGAATGGAGAGTTATGGTGTTTATGATCATCACGTTGAGTTTTTGCCTAAAACAAACAAACAAACATCTCGGTGCATGTGTTTGCCGATGAGATTAGATTAATCTAACAAAGGGTTAAATATCTAACCTACTTATTCATTCTAGTAAAGAACGAGCCTAAAATCAAACTAAACATATTTAATAAAAAGTTCAAAAATTCTTTCCATATATAAATTAGTTACCATACAACAAGAGCGATGGCATGAAAAATTTCAACGACATTGTTCATCCACTTGCCAAAAGCAGCTCTATCTAGGGTTCAAGTTCTCATAGATAGGCTCCTTGTGATGATGAACCTCAACCTATTTCTGTCTAGGATTTGGATTTTGGAGGGGCAGATTAGTTTATAGTCCGGAGAAAAGTTGTTTAATGTTGTTGTTTTCATGTTTTATAATTTTCAAACAGGTTAATCTTATTTCCTTCTCATCCTCAAATCCTATTTCAAACAGGTTTTATTAAATTTCTTTAACAATCAAATTTCATATTTCCTTCTAAAAAACTGAATAATCTTCAATACTTAATTTCTTTATATAAACCATTCCATCACCCCCATAGAACCCATTAAGATTTTCACCTCTCCTTTTTATTTGCCTTCAAAATCCTAATGATTTTTGTTCATCTTCTTGTGTCTTCACTGCTCAAAAATGGAAACTCCACCACCACCACCACCAAATAGTCTGATGGGTGCCATATATCATGCACAAAAGCAAGAGAATCTATCTTCAACTAGGGGTTCATCAAGAAAGGAGACTGATAAAAAACAGACCCCCAAGAAACAAAAGATAGTCTCCACTGCGATACACTTGATGAAGCGTAAGAACCACATCAGCCCACAAGAATCTGAAGAAACTAGCGAAATTTCAACAGAAGTAACTCTTTCTCATCAAAGCAATCATAAGAAGCCAAGAACAATAACTTACACCTTTCTTTCACTGACAAACAACACTCAAGTTTCAACACAACTGAAGTTGTTTGATGATACTTGGCCAACTGCTAACATACCTGTGGCTAAAGAATACTTTGAGGGCGTCAGAAAGAAAAGAGAGATCGCAAACTCCAAGATTGCCATGATGAAATATTACAACCCTGAAGAGGAGAAAGAAGAGAGGTTGAATAGTGTTTCAACCAAACTAAAACTTTACAATGATCCATGGAATATAAAGAAGAGGCTAACACAAAGTGATATGGGTCATCTCTGTAGGCTTTTGCTGCAAACAAGTCTGATGGAAAAGTATGTGTTGCCATTCTTCAACAGGCATCAGATTAATGAGGTTCAAAGCAAAGAGGGTATGAGAGTGATGGTGTGGGATCAAGATACTCAATCCCAGCACTCATTGATTATGAAGAAGTGGTCAACTTCAAAGAGCTACATTTTCATTGACGGATGGGCTCAGAAATTCATCAGTAGACGAAACTTGAAGACAGGAGATGAAATTGGATTGTACTGGGATCCTAACAATTCAATCTTTGATTTTCATGTTATTCAACGTGCGGCCTAAAATTTACATTTAACTTCTGAATATTCCACTCAATGTAGCTACACAAGAGCATGTATGGAGTTTACCTTAATTTAGTCAAATTTTCCAATTGCAAATTTTAAATATTGAGTTTAAAATTTCATGTAATGTTCTGCTTTGTATTCATTGTGAAGTTTTCAGAATCATGAATACTCAAGACTTCGGGTGATCTGATAAATATGAGTGATAAAATAAAATGGATTTTCCTTGCTTCAACAGTTCAAATATGTTGGGTTGGTAATTTTATTACTATTAGTTCCTTAGATTTTTGACACTGTAAAAACTGGTGTCTCCATTGAAAGATGGGTAGCAAAAACATGAAATTTCAGAATCCAAATTAAGAAAGTAATCAGAAGTTTCCAATCAAGTTCAGGAAACTCAATATATTTCAAATCCTACTTAAAAAAGGTTTCAGAAACCGCTTGACTGTCTTCTTCTCTAAAACTGATTAATCTTCACTATTTATTTTCTCTACATACAACATTCCATCACCCCATAAAACTCATTGAGATTTTCACATCTCTACTTTTCTATGCCCTCAAGATTTTTGCGTCTTTGCTGCTCAACTGTGAAGAATCCACTCCACCATCACCACCAAATCGCAATCTGACGGATGCCACATCTCAGGCACAAAAGCAAGAGAATCAATCTTCAACAATGGCAACAGTGGGTTCAAGAAAGGAGACTCAAAAATAAATCCCCTAGCAACACGACAACCCACAAGAATTTGAAATTTCTTTAGAAGTAATTGTTGTTCATCAAACCAACGAAGAACAAGCACCGCTAAAATCCGTCTTTATCAGATAAAGAACACTCAAGTTTCAGTAGAATTCAAGTTGTTTAATGATACATGATCATGGTCAACGGCTAAAGAACACTACGAGGGAGTCAGTATATTAGTATATTACCTGTATAACGACCAAAAATTATATATATTTTTCCTTTAAATATTTTTATACTAGAGAAATTATTTTGATAAATATTTAAAACTCTATTAAATAATTTTATATACAAAGAATTTGTTTATAATTTATAAACAAATTTTTATAAAATTAATTATTTTATAATCAGTTTCAAAATATGTTTATCAAACATTTTTATTATTATAGCTTAAAACTTAATTGATTATTTTTTAAACTTCAGTAATCTCAAATGCGCTCTAATAATACTTTTGTTCAGACATGAAGGATTGTTTGATTAGAGGCATTCAGTTGTAAAGAAATAAATAAATTGGGGAAAGAAAGACTTTATCCACCCTAGGTTACGGTCAGCATATCTAAATCCTGTATTTTAAAATACTAGGATTTGTTCTTTTGATTTTGATAATGTTTTACATAATCTATAAATTTGGACATGTTTTTTTTTGTTTAAAAACCAGAATACTCCTCATTTTGATATTGTCCAATATTGACTGAGTAATGATATAATAAAAACATAAAAAAATTGCATCGCAGCTCAAATTCAAGAGAGTATATCTTAGTATTTTAAATTGCAGGACTCAAACCTTGTAGACCTATTCTAAACCCCAGAAGTAAATACATTAAGTTATCGGTTGAGTAATTAATAATTTTTTTTCAAAAATACAAACTTAAAATTTATTAATTTGAATGCATTCACATATTTAAGCCATAGGCAGAAATATTTCCATATATAGTCAACCTTATTAATTTTATTCTCAAACGTTGTTTAAAAGACAGATTTAGCCATAAAATCACATGAGTTAATTTAATTGCCCTTAATGAAAAATATGAAGAACAAAATAGTTGGAATGCTAGTTAAACATGTTTTAGTTAGTTGTCAAACCATACTTTTAAATGTTAGACTGTCGAATCGTATAGTCTAGTGCCATATATTAGTAATATAGCATATATTATTTCATTAAGAGTATAATGGTATTTTATGATTAGATTTGGTTATGTATGTTCTATTCCTTGATGGCAACTAGACCAAATTGTGTTTTTCAATTGAGCAAGATTGATCACTCCTCAACGACATAACATAATGCAGTCTTCTTACAATCACATTATGTGATGTGATAATCCAATGAATAATTATATATATTGCTATTTTTGAACTTATGGTTACGAGTAATTTATGCTTACAAAGATAATATTTACTAATGAATATTATAATTATTTAATGTTTAGATACCCGTATATCTATCTCAGGTTTGGTTTAAGATATTGGAGTGACTTAAGTGAAATATTGATCACAAATATATGTTTAAGTTTACCTTAAGATATTGGAGTGACTAAGTGAATATTTTAAAATCATTCTAACAATTAGCGTATAGTTAAACTTATGTATGTAACAAATAACTTGAAAATGATAGGGCAGCTGTTGCATATTGATTATTGTTTTCAAGTAAAAGTTTTCTTCACAGTTTTTATTATTGTGTAAAGAGGTATATGAATGAATATTACTTTAATATATAAATTACGGACACATGATGTAAATTAAATTCTGCTAAAACTGTGGTTTCGAGCATCACAAAGTATATTTATGTCAGCTCTAGATACTGGGTCAATTAAACAAAATACTGCGTAGAAATAAATAAAATTATCGAATTGTATTGGATATTCAAAACTCTAACAGAAACCACTTCATCTGGATACAAAATTTTCCTTCTTTCCTAGAAAGGTTCCGGGGATTGGACGTGGACTGATCCTTGCTATTTTGTTGTTGTCGTTGTCGTTGGTGGAGAGAAATCGAGATATTTGAGAAGGAGAGAAGTAGGGTTTTGAAATTATGGTAAAAATTTAGAATATTTTTATTAATGACCAAACGTAAAAATTACAAATTATATTTCATATTTATGAAATTTTTTTTATTAATTATAGGCAAAAGATGTGGGTTGTGATTTAAAAGATACGGGTGCTAGGGTTGACCTATGCTTATATATATTTTTAGGGTGAGAATGATATTTTCATATCATAAATTTGCTTTTGGATTTGGTATTATTTAAATGGAAAAAGTGTTAAATTCTGCTTATGCCATAATTATTTTAAATAATAACTAAACAAATAAAAGTTGGAATTTATACTCATGTTATCTTTTTTCCAAGCTAACATAAAAAGTGTTTGATCCTCTATCATTAGTCAGTCAATAATAATAATTCATAATAAAAACAAGCCTCCCTTATGTTTCCTCACATTAAGTCCTTTTCTTTGAATTTCAATATTTTTTTTTCATTATTTGTGAATTATAGGACTTCTGTAAGAAGCACTTTCACTGACCTCGTTCATGGGTAACCTCTAAATTTATTACCAGATCAATGAAAACATAGACAATTTGTGACACACGCACACGCAACGCATAAAATTGCTGAAACACAGTTTGAAAGCAAAGAAATTCATATAAGCACTAAAATTCTGGGTACTGATGGTTCCAAAAGCTTCAAATAAATCCACAGGAAGAAAGCTGGAACTTCTACTCTGTGTATGTAACCTCTAAATTTATTAACAGCTAAAGATCATCATCTTTAAAAATCCGTCTTTTCCTGTTCATGTTCAATACTTGTTTGCCTTTTCTCAGTGCAAATCCTTAGCATTACATGGCAAAGGGAAATTCTCCAAACTGCTAACAGGACCTGACAAGCCAGAAAGCCCGGTGATCCTGGAAAAGAAAGGGATATCAAACAATGGCCCATTAGAGTCTCCATATGGATCAGGAATATCTGGTCCTGGAGGGCTACATTCTTTTAGCACCTCCATGAGTTCCATCAGGGAATTGCTTCCTGAATCCTCAATTTCTCTATCCAATGTAATATCAGTTCTCACAGCAGGAGTCTGATGAATGTATTCTAGCTCCGGACTAACAGAATACAAAGCATTTGATCGACCCCCACTCCTGGACAATTCTAGAGCTAGTCGTTCATTTATTGCATATGTCAAGTTGTCCACATCAGTAGAAAATGAAGTTACCTTCTCTTTCCCTTTGTCAAAACCTCTTTGAGGGAGATACTGCCCACTACTAAATGTTGGAGGCTTCTGGCTAACAGATTTTCCTTCATTGATCCTCAAGCCAGGAAGAATTAACTGCTGTGATTGTGACTCATATGGTGAGGGGCTGATGGCATGAGGAACTTCTTGAGAATGTTCTTCTCCCATCTGTCAAATAGAAGAAAATAAAATAGTCAAACACCTGCCTAGCTACAATTTTTCAAGTTCATATGAGTTTCTGTATTATGTACCATAAGTTCTTTGAACTAATCATCATTAGAGAAACAAATGAATTTGTAAACCTCAAGAATCATGAAATGAAATTTTTTTGTATTAATAACCTTCAGTGGACGCTCAGTGAAATTGAGATTCTGCTGTTGAAACTGAGAATGGTGGCTCCATGCTTATATGCTGCTTGTGTGATGGCTATGAGTATACAACTTCTAGAGTCAGAAACTAAAAAAATAATGCAAAACAAAAAATTAATAAATTGTTTGTGAATTTAGAACCTTTAGAGGCTCAATGTTTCTGTGATGCTGCTGCAGTGGCTGAGAATAGAGGCTCCCTGGGAGCGCTATGTTATTTTGCTGCTTCTGCAATGACTGCATGAGCATCAAACAATTGGAATAAATAACTAAGCAAAATATGTGCAACAAAGGCATAAAATTTATGCAATATTTGTGCTATGCTTCTATATATTCATAATAGAAGGAAAGGCCTATATATCTGTCACATCATACTGCATTTTGAGAGCTGTGCCCCAAATATAAGATCCAGAGTTGGTTAGCAGCCAAGGAAATGAATAACCTGACACAGCAGAATAGGATAGGCTCTAGTTATGCTCTATCCACGAGAGGGCTTGAATCCATGAGAAAACCTGGAATCCACGTGAAAACAATTCGCAAATGCCTATTTACTCTAAACTAATCCTACTAGAACAAGTAATTATAAAATAATAAAGCAAAAATTTAGTAAAACAATATTTTCTAATTTGCCTAAAATCCTAAAACAATTAAACTTCCAAATAGAAAATCCTAATTAAAATTCGAAAATAAAATAAGAAAAGGAAACAAAATATAATCGTAATTTAAGAAAATCTGTCCTACATCAGAGCCAAACCATGCCTGGGCAATTGTGCTATTCTGGATTGGACAAACATGTCCTTTTTTTTTTTTTGGAGGGGGAAGAGATGATGGAGAATAAGAAGATAGCACACAAGCTTAAGACTACACAGTAGAATCTGGATATCATGCTCCTGACTTTGCTTAGGAAAAACCCGCCAAACAAAAGTGGACATTATGGTTAAAAGATATAATTGCAGCTGTCCTTCAACAGGTTAAATAGGACACTGATTAACGATATAAAATAAGAAACCACATATTCAGTATTCTAATTGTTTTCTCAACTTATAAAAAGTGGCAGAATGCTGCAAATTTTAAATAATAAAAATAAATATGACTATCAAAGAGCCAAAAGTTTCATGAAATTCAGAATACCAAACCCACCTGCCAAAATGCCAATTCCTCAAACTGTGATTGTTGATGGTAAGTCTGTGATAAACTGCAATCACCCCCTTGCTGTAGAGACGATGGAGAACCAACAAAAGAGGAGAAAGCTGGCAATCCATGAACATGCGACTGAGACTTGATAGCTGCCAGAGATGGCAATGCATCTGGCGCCTGACCATAATCAGCAAAGCGATAATCCTGTTCAATTGTGGTTTAGGCCCAAAAAGAGAAGAGTAGAATAGTTCGTGCCACTCTTCAGAATTTCATGGTAACAAGCTACCTTTTTGTTAGAACTTTCAAGCCTGTAAGCAATTGTTCCCTATTCCTCAATCTCTATTATCTTCAAGACATAACATAGCATATCATTTTCAAGCTTCATAGTTTTGGTAATGATTGAAAACTCTTTAAATGATATTCATCTAGCATTTGCTCTAATAAAAGACATTTCGCAGACAAACTTCCTCATCAGAAGATTAAGATCCATCCTAGATCAATCATCCTAGTTCCCTAACATGCAAATGGAGGCATAAAAGGTTGTTAATTTATCAAATATGCTAGGTGCAATCATTGCAAAATCATCCTCAAACAATTTACTAAATAGAATACCATACACATTTCCTTTACCAATTCTGTATAAAATAATTTGAAGCAATAAGGTGATCAGAACTTTTGTCTCATTCCTCACCTCACTGACTTGAAAGTTTCTCATTTTGATCAATTCCACTGAACTTAAAGATTTTGGCGTTTTGACGACGTCCCCAAAGCTTCAACTACTCTAAAATGAGATGCAAAATATGATGATTCCTTCTCACTCTTCCAATCACTCATTTACCCCTCTCTATACTTACCATGTGCCTATATTTTATACTCCTCTATACATATGTAAGGCTATATACAGCGACATGTTTAAGGAGAAAACAATGACGTTTATCTTGCGTCACAAATGTTTATCTACTTGATTATCATGCTATATATGTAACAAAAGAAATCTGGCACTAGCAAACAACATCTCACGTTGTTTGCCTGTGAGATTAGATTATCTTAAACTTGGTTAGTAATAGTAAATGCCATATTTCTCATTAAATCAGTCTAACAAAGGGTTAATGTTCTAACTAGACACTCCATTCTGAGTAATGAACGAGCCTAAATTGAACTAAACCCATATAACAACAAAATCAAGTAAATTATACAAATTCTTTCCATATATAAATAGTTACAATACACTAAGAACGGTGGCATGAAAATTTAAAACAACAATGATCATCCACTTGCCAAAAGCCGATGTGTAAACGGTTCAATTTCTCATAGATGCTCCTTGTTTCAATTTCTTAAGCAAAAAAAAAAATAAATAAATAAATCCCTTCATTAATATTATCCTATTTTAGCCTTTTTAACCATTTAAGATCGTTCCACCTAACATATTCCTAGATTAAAAACAGGGATGGATATTCCCTTTTAATTACGAGCAATTATTCTTACTTGGGTGCTATTTCTTTACTTCTAAGTTTCAATGGAACTAAAGAACCCTAAAAAACATACCAAAAAAAAAAAAAGCACTCCTAAACATGAAAATATTACCAGAAAACTGAAATAAACTTACTAATTAGTCGATTCTTTTCAAAAGATTGCAAATTTTTTTACATAGAATGGATCAAAAATACCTTAAGAGGCACGCAATCTGATAAGGCAAGGATTCTTCAGACCCATGAAGCAGAGAAGACGAACAAATCATCTCAGAAACTGAAATAAAGTAATAGCAATTGGAGTAGCAGAGTTTATAATCGGAAGGGAAGTTGTTCATCGTTGTCATTTTGGAGTGGGTTTCCGTTTAAAAAGAAATCGAATTCCGCTATTATTATCCTATTTTATTTAACTGTTTATTATTTAAAAAAACAAAAAACAAATTTACAACAGACATGTTATGCGTTTATACACGACACACCGTCCAAATTATACTATAAAACACGACGTGTCGTTTACATATACATGTATTATTTAAAAAGCCATTTTTCCATAGAAAATAGAAACTTCTTGACTATCAAATTTCTGATTTCGTTCTCTAAAACTGATTAATCTTTCATTGTTTATTTATTCTGTATAATTATAAACCACTCTGTCACCCCTATGAAACCCATTGAGATTTTCACCTCCATCCTCCTTTTTCCCCTCAAAATCCTGAAGATTTTTGTTTTGGCTTTTGCTTTCTTTACTGCTCAACAATGGAGACTCCACCACCAACACCAACACCAAATAGTCTAATGGGTTCAAGAAAGGAGACACAAAAACAAACCCCCGATAAACAAAAGCAAGTCTCTTATCGTAAAACAGTGATATGCATTGTAGACGTAAAAATCTACCTGTACGGAAGGGGGGTCTGATCCCGTGAGGTTGAGGCCACTAGCTATCCGCTGCACCTGCACACGTAGAGAAACAAGCGTGAAGCGAACGGAAAACACCGAGGTGATGTTAGCCGTAGGCACTCCAACGCTCAAGTCAACAAGGCCAAAAGAGGCTAGTATAGTGAGGGCTAGGGAGTAGAGAGGTTACCGAAAGTCTAGTAAGAGACTGTGACTACCGTAGTGATGTGGAGCTCTCAAGTAGGAGCTTCGGGTGTGAAGGTGTAATGTAATGTGTCTTCTAAGAGGGCTGGCCTTTGCTTGTATAGTGACTGTCTGGTCTCCCAATCCTGGTGGGAGTAGGAGTCCTAGTATGACTCTGATGCAAACCCTAGAGGAATTAGGGCGGTGGTGAGCTGTCTTACCAGTGTCAGGATAGGAAGGTGATCCCGATCAAGAAAGTAACTTCGAGTAGGAAAGTTTTCTGAATGGGATGGTGACCTCGAATAGGAGATTGTTTAGGAATAGGAAAATATTGTAAGGGGGCCATGGGCTCTGGATTCGTCCATGGACCTAGGGAATGGACTGGGATTAGGAGGCTCGTGCCCAGGTGGTTTAGGCCGGCTGTATCTTGTATCAAATGGACCTAATCTGGATTGGGTCGCATCATAATTGGGCTGGATTGGGTCGCATCATAATTGGGCTTGGCTCTATTACTGTCAGGCCCGTTTTTCTATTTGGGCCAAGGACAATTTTTGGCCCTAACAGTTTGCCCCCCACTCTCTGAGTTAAGAGTTTCTTAAGTCAGAGAGTAGGAAGTGATCGAGGGGCACTCGATCTTCCTTCCTAGACGGCTGATTGTTGGTGTGGCTGATCCGATCGTTGCAGGTGATCTTTGGTCGGGGTCGTTCGATATCCATTACCGATCCGGAGTATAACATCATTTGAGTGGTGTGCCTGATCGGTGTGAAGGGACGAAGGGATAGACAACGAGCCTTCGGGGGCTCACGAGCTCGTTCAATACGTCCTGTCGACTGAGAGATGAGGTGCCTGTTGCCGCGATATCCGCTCGGCAGGCTAGGCCGAATGAATAAGGGCACAAGCCAAATGTGTTCGATCGGTCAGGGTGCTCAGGCGATCGAATGGAGATGTGCAAGTCTTCACCATTGGCTGTCCGTTCGTCCGCTATGGAAGGATGAATGGGCGAGGCCTCCACCTTTTTTACCTACAGAGAGCTCGGGTCGGGCCGTTCCAAGCTGGTCGACCAGTTGGGAGGCTCGCACTGGCTTGTGAATCATGGGGCCTATTGGGTCCATTTTGGTAGTCGCGTGCTGGCTCGGTCGGGAAGGCAGAACGATGGAGAATGGCTTCTGTTGTAGTTTCCAAGATTGCCTGGATCCCTACCACGTGTACGGTGGCAATCCCCTTCTGGTTTTCAAGGCGGGAAAATGAAAAGACGCGCTGACTCCTGTCCAATCGCGGGCCGCCACGTGTCTCAGTCTTTCAGACTTTCCTTTTAAAAGCGAATGTGCGGATTGTTCGTCTCCCATTCGCATTTTTCATCGTTTTTCCTACAAAAAACTTGCTTTTCTTTTTCTTTCGCCTTCGTTTTGGTTTTTCTTCAGCAGCAGCAGTTCTTCTTTACAGGCTTTGGTTTTTCTTCATGGTAAACATCTTTTTGCGCTGTCTATTCGTTTCTTTTGTTTTTGTTTGTGGTAGTTTTGCTGAGTTTTTGGAGAATAGGGTGGAGTTTGTGTAATTTCAATTGTTTTTTGAGGCGTTTGGAAGTGTTAGTGTTTTGATTTTCCAGAATAGGCTTGGATTTTTGGTTTCCGGTGAGTTGCATTTTTCTCCGGTTTTTTGGCTATTTTTGGGAAAAGGGAAAACGAAGTCAAGTTAGGTACAATTTGGTTCGGTCGGTCTGCCTGACCGAATAGTGTGATAGCTTGGAGTTGTGGGGGAGATAGGTCGTTTGGTCCATCCGACTGAGTGGCGAGGGGGAGTGCGAAGTGGACTAAAGAGGTGGTTAGTCATCCAGACCGAACGAGTGATTTTGAGTTGGCGAATTGGTGAGCAAGGGCGAATAGGCTTAGTGTTGAATTTGAAGGCAAGTTGGTTACTTGGGGTGAGCGAAAGAAGACTTGAATCTAGGATCGGGTCAGTCAGCAGGGAGGGTCGACCAGGGTTTAGGAGTGAACTTGTTTCCGAGTAGGTCGACCGGTATTGACGGGCGAGTGATAACTGTGTTTCTGGGCTTGTTCGGTCGATAGCTCAAGCCGAGCGGTTGCTTGACACTTAGAATTTTTGGGAGTCAGGAGCAAGGCTTGAGTTGATCGGTCAGGTTGGGCGATCAAGCCAACATGTCAGATTCCGAATCAGCTAGTTCGAGCGGGATTGTGGCAGACCCAGGGGATGAGTATGAGTGTGCCACGACCATAGTGATGATGCCCGAAGGGGGTGTTCCGATTGGGGTATCGATTGGAGTTAGTATAGCTGCCCCGAGTATGAGTACTCCCGACCCGAGTGGTTCGAGCAGGCATGGGAGAAGTGGGGAAGACTTCAAAGGAGCAGGTAGTCCGTCTTCTTCCAATAGCAGCTCTAAGGAAGAGCCAAGCCAACAGGGCAGTGGGATTTTGAGTAGGGATTATCCGCCCGTGCTAAAGGACAATGATGTGTGGCGCATCCGGACTCTGTATCACATTCCAAATTTGGTTGAGATCCAGGCGCCGCGGTCATACAAGTGGGTTGACTGGGAGGCACCGGGCTGGGTTAGTGTTTATGAGAAGTGGTTCCATGATGGATTGAGGCTACCTGTTCCTCGCCTAGTCTGGGAGGTGTTGAACCACTTCATGATTGCCTTGTCTCAGCTCATGCCGAATGGTTGGAGATTGCTGATGGCTCTGGAGGATCTGTGTGTTCGGAACTAGGTGAGGTTCGAGCTACACGAGCTGTTATACTCGTACTTCCTGAAGGAGAATGATAAGGAGAAGGGTCGGTATCTGTTGAACTTAAGGCATGATCGGTCTCACCTGGTGATCGATTTGCGATCCAGCGATAAAAACTGGGAGGACCGATACTTCTTTCGGAGGGGTCAGGCTGTCTTTGGAGAGAGGGGACAGGGCGAGATCCCGAGCGGCTGGCGAGCTACCGGTGAGCACTTAGCTGTTTCTTTTGTACTTTGATTACTAAATCTTGATTGCGTTTTTTGTTTGCAGAGCTTGAGTACAATTGGGCTGGGCAGAGCGGAGACGGCTTGGACGTTGCGACCCAGAAGGTGTTAGCCATCCCGGTCGGAGTAGAGGGAGTGGCGAGTTGTGCTAGCAGAGTCCAACCTGAGGTCCAGCATTCTTTGGGTTGGAGTAGAGGCGATCTAACGAGGTACTCCCTTCCCCTCGCTGAAGCAGACTTGGGATGTGCTTCTGAGTCGATACTGCAATCATATCATTTTTGGTGAGTCCGAGCTAAACCCACTAACCATTGGAGAGTTTGCGCTTGCAGAATCATTGATGAAGAAGTTGACCGTCTCGAGTGCGAGCGAGTCCATCGCCCGGCGTCGGGAGAAGAGGAGGAGGGAGTTTTTGGCTAGGGAGGACAAGAGGGCAGAGGACGTATTAGCGATGCCGCTGAGTTAGCAGCCTGCGGCCGGAGCTGGATTGTCCTAGACTGCGGTAATGGATAAGGATGCCGAGACGATTACATTTAGAATTCTAGCTACCGCGTAGACCTGCTTTGACGCGACATCCATGAGCAAGTTAGCCGACTCGTTCTTGTTTCCGGCAGACGAGGCGCGTCTGAACTAGATGGGCATAGTTGCTGCTGCTGATTAGGGAGTATCCCGCGCTTTACAGGTATGACAGTAGTTTTGTTCTATTTAGCTCCTTACTTTCGTATTGATGACAATACTTCGTTGTGCAGGCACTCACGAGTAGTCTTCACCTTAGGAAATCTGTGGTGGCGCAGGAGAAGAGGATACAAGATGTATCCAAGGCGAACACTAGCTTGCGCCAGAAAGAGGCAGTAGCCTGGAAGGCCGAGCAAGAGTTTCAGCAGCGTCTGAGGGATAGCGAGCGTGAGTTGGAGAAGTTGAGGCGTGAGTTGGCCGAGAAGACCGTAGAGATCGAGTCTCTTAGGGAGCAGTGTATTTCCATCGCTGATGACGCTATTATCAAGGCCCGGGGTAAACTCATGCTTGAGTTCAAGGAAGGGAAGACCTCTCACTGGGATCCGGACGGAGACATCTAGCTCATGCGTGAGATGCTGGAAGAGGAAGACAGTCATCCGGGGGGGCAGGACGAGAAGCAGATGCCTGATTTTGCTAGTCAGCTGGGGTCATCGGGTGTTGGGGATGTGAGCGATCGGGCTGCTAGGACGGGTGCTGGCGATGCAGACATGATGACCAAGTCGGAGATGGAGGAGGCCACTCGTACTGATACTTAGCTTAGTTTTTCCTTTATGTACTTTAGGGCATGCGATGCCCTTTTTCTTGGCGTGTGTGCCGTTTTTTGTATTCTGAACTGAGCCGTTTCAGGCTGTATGTATTATACTCGATTGTTCTAACTTCTAATGCTTTCTTCATGGATGAGTGAGTTCATTGTTTCTTTACTTGTAGATGTACCAAGTTGTGTTTGTTAATTTAGTGTGGCCCAGTGGCTAAGGCACGTAGGTCTTATGTTGGGCTAGGTTGGTGCTTTGTTTATTGCAGGTGTAAGAACCATTCACTCGGTCTGGCCGATCGAGTACGAAGTCTTGGATTGAAAGAAGTCAATCCGGATGTGAATTCTTGGGTCGGACAGGGTCGACTTGAAGGTGTGAATCATAGATCGGGCTGAGCCGATTTGATGGTGTAATTTCGTGGATCGGGCGGGATCGATCGAAGGTGATTCTGTGAATTGAGCAGGGTCGATTCGAAGGTGTTTTTGTGAATCGAGCGGGGTTGATTCGAAGGTGTTATTGGCAAATCGGGCAGGGCCGATCTGAAGGTGTAATCGTGAATCGAGCAAGATCGATTCGAAGGTGCAATTATGTGGATCGGGCATGGCCGATCTAAAGGTGCTACAAATAATTGATCGACCGGAGTCGATTTGTAGACGAAAAATTTCTGAATAAGACTTCATTAATATTTGGCCATGAGGCCGACTGTCTAAGAGGAGGTGGATAGGCCCACTCATCCCTTTAAAATAAAAAAGGAAAACAGAAAAAAGATAAGTTCACCTAGAAATAGTAGCGTTTGAGGTGAACTACATTCCAACTGTTGCTGATGTCTTTGCCCTCAGTGGTTTGGAGTTTGTAAGCACCCTTTCCTGCTTCTTTAGTTACCTTGTAGGGGCCTTCCCAAGTGGGATCGAGTTTACCAAAGTTGATCTCCTTAGTGTTTTGGAAGACCTTGCAGAGGACCCAATCGCCTATCTTGAAAGTGCGGATCCTTACGTTGCGGTTGTAGTGACGGGTGGCCTGTTGCTAGTAGACTACGTTGTGGATGCTCGGTCGTTCGTGCAGCTCGTCGGTGGTGTCCAGGTTCTGGCAAAGGTTCTGGCTATTTGATTCTTCGTCTGTCCATTGGAGCCTGGTGGACGGGACTGATACTTCGGCTGGGATGACCACTTCCGAACCGTATGTGAGGGAGAAGGGGGTCTCGTCCGTTGACGAGCGGGCCGTGGTTCGGTATGACCAAAGGACTTCGGGTAGTTCATCTGCCCACGCACCCTTAGCTTTCTGTAACTGCTTCTTTAATGTCTGAATAATGGTCTTGTTTGACAACTCGGCCTGGCCGTTAGACTGGGGGTTGCAGGGGGTTGAGAAGCTCAGTTTTATTCCCCACACGTCACAGAAATCCCTGAAGCCTGAACTGATGAACTGTGATCCATTGTCGGTGACGATCTCCTTCGGTATCCTGAACCTGCAGATGACATTCTTCCAGATGAAGGCTTTTACTTCTCGGTCTCTGACTTGTGCGAAGGCTTCGGCTTTAATCCACTTGGTAAAGTAGTCTGTCACAGCTAACATGAAAACTCGCTGTCCGGGTGCAGTCGGTAGCTTTCCAACGATGTCAATTCCCCACTTCATAAAGGGCCAGGGTGTGAGGATGGAATGGAGTCGCTTTGGTGGGAGGTGTGAGACATGAGCAAACCTTTGACAACTGTCGCACTTCTTCACATAAACAGCCGAATCGGTGCGTATTATTAGCTAGTAATATCTAGCAGTGATCACCTGGTGTGCAAGGCTACGTTCCCCAGCATGGTTTCCACATTCGCCTTCATGTAGCTCGGCAAGGACACGTTGGGCCTCTTCTGGGCTTGTGCACTTGAGATAGGGGCCCGAGAATGACTTTCTAAGGAGTTGGCCTTCATGTATGGTGAATCTGGCGGCTCTTGCTTTTAGTCGTCGTGACTCGTTCTTGTCGGCTGGGAGTTTGTCGTGTTCCAAGTATCTCACTATAGGAGTCATCCAGTAGTCGGCTAGTTCAACACCCATGGCTTCCTCGGGCAGCTTGTTTGGTTGTTGTTCCTTCCAGTTGGTGAGCCACTGCATGAATAATAGAGGGATGGATGACTGGGAAGAATATTTGAGGGCTGAACCGAGGTTGGCAAGGGCATCAGCGTGGGAGTTTTTCGCTCTAGGGATTTGGACGATGGAGAACTCATCGAATTGGGCCTGTAGCTCCTTGACCATGCTCAAGTTAGATGTCATCTTTGAGTCGTGTGCTTGATACGTGCCTTGCAGTTGACTGACCACGAGCTGGGAATCAAACTTCACCTCTAGTCTCTTTGCTCCAATTTCTTTGGCTAAGGAAAGTCCAGCTATGAGGGCCTCATATTCGGCTTCGTTGTTTGTGCACTTGAACCCACACCGTATTGCCCGTTGGATCATGTCTCCTTCTAGCGCAATCAATACTAATCCAAATCTGCTTCCATTTACGTTACTAGAGCCGTCCACTAAGAGAGTCCACTTGGAGGGTGGTCTGCTGTTCATGCATAACAACTCACTCTCTGCTTGGGTGGTGGTATTCGGGGTGAAATCAGCTAGTGCCTGGGACTTGACGGCGGTGCGAGGCTGGTATGATATGTCGAACTCACTGAGCTCTACTGTCCACTGTAGGAGTCGGTCTGATAGCTCTGGTTTGTGCAGTATCTTCTTGAGTGGGAAAGAGGTGAGTATAACTATTGAGTGACATTGGAAGTATGGCCTGAGCTTCCTGCATGCATGGATGAGGGCGAGGGCTAATTTTTCCAGCTGACTGTACCGTTTTTCTACGTTAAGGAGTGACTTGCTTACATAATAGACTGGCAACTGCTTCGTTTCTTCTTCCCGAACAAGTACTGTTGAGATGGCTGTCTTTGAGACCGCTATGTAAAAGTAGAGCTTCTCCCCGTCCACAGGTTTGGAGAGGAGCGGAGGGGAGGTCAGGTACCTTTTCAGCTGTTGCAAGGCTACTTCGCAAGAGACGGTCCACTCAAACTTCTTGGACTTCTTGAGAGCATGGAAAAAGAGATGGCACTTGTCGGCTGATCTGGAGATGAAGCAGCTCAAGCCAGCAACCTGTCCTGCCAGGCGTTGAACGTCTTTGATATAAGTTGGAGACGGTATGCTAATGATTGCTCTGATTTGGTCAGGGTTGGCTTCTATGCTGAGTCACTATGTAGCCTAAGAACTTACCTGACGAGACCCCGAATGAGCACTTGGCTAGATTTAGCTTCATGTTGTACTTCCTGAGGACGGCGAATGTTTGGCTAAGGTGGTCGAGGTACTGTTTGGCTATCAGTGACTTGACGAGCATGTCGTCGATGTATACCTCCATGGTGTCTCCAAGACACTCGGCGAACATCTTATTTACCAGCCGCTGGTAGGTGGCCCAGGCGTTCTTGAGGCCGAATGGCATTACCTTATAGCAATAGGTCCCCCTTTCCATGATGAAGGCTGTCTTTTCTTGGTCGTCTGGGTGTATCAAGATCTGGTTGTATCCTGAGAAGGCGTCTATGAAACTAAGGAGTTCGTGACCTGCAGTCGCATCAACCATCATGTTGATATATGGGAGCGGAAGGAGTCCTTGAGGCAGGCTTTATTTAAGTCAGTGAAATCGATGCACACTCTCCACTTTCCGTTCTTTTTCTTTACGACCACGACATTCGCTAGCCATTCGGGGTAGTGGACCTCTTTGATCATACCATTGCTCAGTAGCTTCTCGACCTCTTCATTGACAATTTGGTTACGCTCTGGTGCGAATTTCCTTCTCTTCTGCTTCACTGGTGGGTGATCTGGGTCTACCTTGAGCTGGTGGACCATTGCTTCTGGACTGACTCCGGTCATGTCGGCGTGGGACTAAGCGAAACAGTCTTCGTTTTGTTTGAGGAATTCTATCAGCTTCTCTCTTGTCTCGGGCTTGAGGCCGGACCCTATGTGTGTCTTTCTCTTGGGGTCGTCCGGATGTATCTGTACTTCATCCAACTTTTCCATAGATGGTTGATCCGGCTCGGTCGGAGGGGTTGGATGAGACTGTAATTGCTATGAAGAGTTACACTTGCCTTTGAAGGCATTCTTGTAGCAATCTCTGAAAGTTTTGGGGTCATCTTTGATCTCTCGTACCTCCCACTTGGTTGGAAACCTGATCGTCTGGTGGAAGGTAGATGGGACTGCCCGCATGTCCTGGATCCAAGGTCAGCCCAAGATGACGTTGTAGGGTTAGGGGCAGTTGATTACCAAAAAAACGGTCTGTTTGTTCACTCCATCGGCGTAGATAGGGAGGATGATCTCCCCGATAATATACTTTTGCTCAGAGCTGAAACCCACTAGCAGTGTCGGCCGCCTGTTGATGTTTACCTCTTCCAGTCCCATAGCCTTCACTACTTCGAGGAATAAGATGTTTGTTGAAGAGCCTCCATCTACGAATACTCTTTTCACTAGGATGTTGGCGATCTGTAGGGAGACGACTAGAGCATCGTGATTAGGAGCGGCCAAGGTGACTGGCTCAGCATCTTCAAATTGAATTACCTGATAGGTGTGTGACCGTGAGACCGGATGGATGGATTGGACTAGACTTAATGGTGGTGGTTGGTTCTGGCATATCGCTTGGCTGATGAATAACTTACCACACTGATCTCTGATCCTCCGGAGATGAGTGAGCAAAATCCTTTTGGTGTGGGTTCTCGCGGAGGTGGTGATGGTTCTTTTGAACTTTTGTGGCTAATGGTGTTCTTCCCTTTATCAGTTAGCAAATCTCGGAGATGTCCCCTCTTTAGAAGTGCAACGACCTCTAGCTGCAAGGCGATACAGTCTGCGGTGTTGTGCCCATGATCACCGTGGAACTCGCACCATTTAGTCTTGTCTCTCCTTGCCTCGGGGTTGAGCTTGCCTGGCCACTTAACGGTGGATCCCATTCCTTTCATAATCGCGACGACCTGGATTGGTTTGACATTAAGGCTATATTCAGGTATTTTGTACAGGTTCGATCCGAACTATCTGCTTTCGGTTCTCGTTGGCTGGCGATCGTATGGTTTTCTGATTTTGCTCGAATTACATGCTGGGGGTTGGTAGCGGTGCTTCGCTAGCCTGTGCTCTGGCTTTCTGTCATTCTGCCTTGAATAGTATCTAGAGTGAACCGTCTGGTTTATCTCATCCTCCTCCCATCTTATCTCGATCACTGCCCGGGCCAGGGCGTCTTCCATTGTGGTGCAACCCAGCTTTGTAAGCTCTTTGTATAGTTCTCCGTCCAGGAGGAGACCCTTCCTGAAGGCATCCACGACTGTCTCGGGATTACATGCAGGGATGGAGATCTTCTCTTTGTTGAACCTATTGACATACTCTCTCAGTGGCTCGCCCCTTCTCTGGTATACTCTGTATAGGTCGGCTGTGAAAGAATCAGCATGCATGAAGAGTAGTGGAGATGGAGAATGAAAGCATGAAAGCATGGATTCTAAAACCGATTTTCAAACAAAGCTTGGAAAAGAGATTATACCTACTCCTTTGCTTTGGATTGATGAAGATTAGCCTCAAAGTAATGAGACCTCCACACTTTAACACCACCTTGAGAGGTTTAGAGAGTGGTCGTGGCTTTTAGAGAGAGTTTTGGTTTTGCTTTGAGTGAACAATGTGTGGTCTGAACAAAAATGCAATCTTTTGCATTTATATTACTTGGCAATTTTGCATTATTTATTTTTCTCTCAAGCCCAATAAAATCTTATTTTATAAGGGACCCATAATTTATTATGCTACCATTTGAATAACAATATTATTCAAGGGCCCATGTAAACTAAACTAGTTTCAATGACAACCCATAAAGTTACCTTTTAACCCTTAACTATTAAGGGTTATTTTTGTTCATCTCATTATCTTAACACTTTAAGTTTAATTTAACTTTAGATTAAATATTAATATAATTAATTATTGCTTGACCATTTAATCCTTAAAATGTCACAAATAGTTTCTATGTAACTATTACCATAGAAATCCGGTTTTACCCTCGAGGTGCTAGCCCTCTTCGGATAATCATTTCTCTCTCTCATCATTCTCTAACTTCTCAGGCTATTGGTGTGACCAGTAGGTCCACCGTGGATTAGCTGTGAGCCGGTTCTGGATGAATCTGGAAACCTATCTGAGCCCAACGCTATGGTAAACATCTAGCAATGTGCCATAGTCCCTAACCACGATGAAGAAATACTTCATCAAACCCATTTCAGATCATACGTACCAAGCAGGTAAAGTCCCTCCATTGAGATATCCTGATCGAGCATGGATTCATGAACGTCAAAATCCTAAACTCGATCTTCTACCGAATCGTCGATCATATGTCCGGAACTTGTCATCACAAACTTGCTTTTGTATGACTAATAATAGACTCTGGCCAGAGATTCTGTTTTTCGACATTTATCGATGTTCGTCTAGGAACTCGAAGCGGTATTCCTGATCCTATATTTTCGAGTCAATGGATCCCCTCTTGACCTCGTTCATTTCCGCATATGACACGCTGACCAAATAGGCTTTATTATCGAAACATGATTAGTCTCGTACTTATACACCGTATAACCATACGCATCCTATCGGATCCGACTACAATGTCTCAGGTCAAAGGACACATCGTACACTGATATAACCAAACGAAAATCATTGACTACATGCTTTTCCAAGTGATTTGTCTTTATTTGGTCACGTTCGAAAACAGTTCACCAACCATTAATCCATACCAATGCCCCATTGACACTATCATCGTCATCCGTACTTATATCAACTCATGATATCTTTTGAAAGCATCCGATATCCAACTGTGCATATATTTGCCCAAATTATATTGCTCCGTAGAACCCTTTTCGATAATTCATTTACCGATTAAATGAATCATCTGCACAATTCTATACATACTTTATTTTAAATGCATGACTGATAAAGGAAGCAATTTATATAATGATGAAGAACTCTTCTTCCATTATTATGATATATATAGATATAGATAAAATGCTCTGAAACCGACAAACGAATGGTTTCTAGGGCATACACTATATACACTAACAAACTCCCACTTGCACTAAAGCCATTTGATGTTGTATCTCATACCCATCTTCTTAAGATGATGCTCCAATTGCTTCAGTGTCATCGCCTTAGTCAGTGGATCAGCTACATTTTCTGCTAAGGAGTCTTCAGAATCAAAACTCTCCAGCTCCAACGATTATCTCAAAATGTTGATACTTACGCTGAATGTGTTTGGATTTTTGGTGTGCCCTTGGTTCATTTGCCTGGGCAATAGCTCCAGTATTGTCACAGAACATGCTTATCGGGTAAGCCATGTTCGAACCACACCAAGTTCAATTACGAACTTTCGCATCCAAACAGCCTCCTTCGCTGCTTCTGAAGTAGCAATGTATTCGCTTCTGTGTGGAGTTAGCTGTGGTTGTCTGTTTGGAAGTTTTCCAACTAACAGCACCTCCATTACTATAAAATGTACCCTGACGTAGACTTTCTATCATCAATATCTGATTGAAAATCAGAATCGAGTATCCTTGAATGTTTAACTCGGAACATCCATAACTCAAAACTAGATCCTTAGTTCTTCTCAAGTACTTAAGGATCGATTTTACAACCGCTAATGTTTCTCTCCCCTGGGTTTGACTGATATCTGCTCGTAACACTTACAGCATAAGCTATATCAGGTCTTGTACATAGCATTGCGTACATTAAGCTACCTACGGTAGATGCATAAGGCACATTACGCATTCGCTGCCGCGCTTCATCGGTCTTTGGACCCATCTCCTTAGAAAGATGAAGACCGTGAGTGAAGGGCAAGAGACCTCTCTTAGAGTTCTCCATGCTAAATCTTTTTGCATTTTCTCTATGTACAATTTTTGGGATAATCCAATTACCCTTTCGTTCTATCTCTATAGACACGAATGCCAATGACTATGTCGCTTCTCCTAAGTCTTTCATCGAGAAGGTTTTGGACAACCAAACCTTAACCTCTGTCATCATGCCTATTCATTTCCCATCAAAGTATGTCATCTACATATAATATGAGAAACGTGATGGCATGATCTTTACACCCATTTATACACAGGGCTCATTCGGATTCTTGACAACCAAACGATTTGATTATGTTGTCAAATTGAATGTTCCAACTTCTTGAAGCTTGCTTCAATCCATAAATGGATCGTTGCAATTTGCATACCTTACGTCTTTCAGCAGAGGATACAAACCTATCGGTTGTTCCATATAGATGTTTTCCTCAATAAACCCATTCAGGAAAGCTGTTTTGACATCCATCTGCCAAATTTCATAATCATGGTATGCTGCGATGGCTCTTATACGGATGATTTAATCATAGCTACAACAGAAAGGTTTCCTCATAATCCAATCCTTGTTTCTGTATAAACCTTTCGCCCCCAGTCGAGCTTTGAAGGTCTTTACCTCCCCTCCTTGCCAACTTTCTCTTGTAGACCCATTTACAACCTATAGAACTATTCCCCTAGTGTGCCACAAGCGCCATACTTGATTGGCATACATTGATTCTATCTCAGAATCCATCGCTTCTAGCCATTTTCCTGAATCTTTATCTAGTATTGCTTCTTCGTAGCTTCTAGGATCATCACCAGATCACTACCCCACTAAGCAAGATTCAAAATCTTGCTCATGTAGGAACTCATATCTCTCTGAAGGTTTCGACATTCTAGAGACTTTCGTACTTGAACCATAGTATCTGATACTGAGGTTCGCTGAGTGGACGTTCCATCTTCAGCAATCTCGTTTCTTCTTTTGAACTCTTCCTTAGTTCAATATTTTCCAATGCCGCCTTCCTCCAAGAACTTGTTCTTGAGGAAGCGCGCATTTCTACTGATCCAAACTCTTGATCACTTGGGAGTAAAAGCAATCCTAAACTATCTTTAGGATATCCAATGAACCGACCCTTCTCGGATTTAACATCCACTTATCAGATTTAACCATTTAACATAAGCTGGTAGCCCCAAATCTTCATATAATTCAGACTTGGACGTTTTCCATACTATCTCATATGGTGTTTTCTGGACATTTTTAGACGGGACCCTATTAAGGATATGCACAGCGTTCTGGAGAGCGTACCCCCATAAGACATTGGTAAGTCTGTAAAACTCACCATCGATCGTATCATATCCATAAGGTACGATTTCCTTTTCAGACACTCCATTAAGCTGGGTGTTATAGGAGGAGTCAACTGTGAGATGATCCCATTTTCTTTAAGAACCTTGAAACTCTGTACTCAAGTATTCACCCCTACGATCTGATCATAGTATTTTATAACTCTTTCCAGTTTGATTTTCTACTTCATCTTGAATTCTCTGAATTTTTCAAAGGACTCAGATTTGTATTTCATTAAATACAAAAACCCATATCGGTGACATATCATCTGTAAAGGTAATGATATTCAAATCCTCCCCTAGCTAAAGTACTAAATGGTCCACACACATCTGTATGTATGAGTTCTAAAATTTCTTTAGCTCGCTCTCCTTTACTCTTAAAGGGAGACTTGGTCATCTTTCCTGGAGACATGATTCACAAGTGGCTAGGGTTCAGACACCCATGAGTTTAGGATCCCACTTTCTCCAAGCTGTATTAATCTTCTCTCTCCTATATGACCCATCTAGATGCCATAGAATTTAGGATTTGATTCAGATCGAGTTCTTTTATTAGAAATGGTATTGATTGAAGCATAGTCATTCAATTCTAAGACATACAAACCATTTTATTCATACTTTACCAACTAAAACATTTCCAAATTATTAAACATTCATTTCCATTAAATAGTACTAATAACCTGCTTTACACAAAGCAGAAATAGAAATGATGTTTCTAGTGGCTTTTTCAAAGTACAATACTTTAACAAATTCAAAACATGTCCTAGTAGTCTTAGTGGGAAGTTCCCATGGCCCGGCTACAACTCGTGCCCCATTTGCCATCCTCAAAATGATCTCGCCCTTTGTCACCACAAACTATTCTGAAGTACCTACAAAGACATACAAACATGAGATGTTGCTGCTGAATCTAATATCCAGGAATGACTATCTGAATTAACACTTAATTCATATTCAATCATAAGACATTGGTTCGTACCTGCTTTTCCTTTGCCTTTCTTCAGACTGTTCAGGTATTGAGGACAGTTCCTCTTCCAGTGTCCATCTTTTCCACAGTGGAAACATTTTCCCTTTGCATCGGCCTTCTCTGCATTTGCCGCTGGCTTCTTGAAGCTCTTATTCTTGGGTCCAACTTTTGGACCTCTCTTTGTTAGCACTTTTGGCTTTTTATTGGCCCTGCTAGTGGAGGCGGCAAAGACATCCTCATGTCCTTTCCCTTTCACATTCTGTCTTTGAAATTCTTTAAGCTCATTTAGGCTCCGAATCAGCTAGTTCAAGCGGTATTGTGGCAAACCCAGGGGATGAGTATGAGCGTGCCCCTACCATAGTGATGATGCCTGAAGAGGGCGTTCCGATGGGTGTACTGACTGGAGTTAGTGTAGCTACCCCAAGGACGAGTGAGGCTGGCCCGAGTGGCTCGGGCAGGCATGGGAGAAGTGGGGAAGACTTCGAAGGGGCCGGTAGTCTATCCTTGTCTAGTGGTAGCTCTAAGGAAGAGCCGAGCCGACAGGGCAGTGAGATTTTGACCAGAGATTATCCACCCATGCTGAAGGACAGTGATGTGTGGCGCATCCGGACCTTGTATCACATCCCAAATTCGGTTGATATCCGAAAGCCGCGGTCGTACGAACAGGTCGACTGGGAGGCATAGGGCTGGATTAGTGTTTACGAGAAGTGGTTTCATGACGGATTGAGGCTACCTATCCCTCACCTCGTCTGGGAAGTGTTGAACCATTTCATGATTGCCCCGTCTCAGCTCATGCCTAATGGTTGGAGATTATTGATGGCTCTGGAGGACCTGTGTGTTTGGAACCAGGTGAGGTTCGGGCTGCACGAGCTGTTATACTCGTACTTCCTGAAGGAGAATGATAAGGAGAAGGGTCGGTATCTGCTGAACTTGAGGCATGATCAGTCTCACCTAGTGACCGACCTACGGTCCCGCGATAAAAACTGGTAGGACCGATACTTCTTCCTGAGGGGTCAGGCTGTCTTTGGAAAGAGGGGACAGGGCAAGATCCCGAGCGGCTGGCGAGCTACCGGTGAGAACTCAGTTGTTTCTTTTGCACTTTGATTATTAAATCTTGATTGTGTTTTTTGTTTACAGAGCTTGAGTACAATCGGGCTGGGCAAAGCGGAGACGGCTTGGACGTTACAACCCAGAAGGTGTTAGTCATCCCGTTAGAGCAGAGGGACTGGCGAGCGGTGCTAGCAGAGTCCAACCTGAGGACTAGCATTCTTTGGGTCGGAGTAGAGGCGATCCAACGAGGTACTCCCTTCCCCTCGCTGAAGCAGACTTGGGATGTGCTTTTGAGTTGATACTGCAATCATATCATTTTTGTTGAGTCCGGGCTAAATCCACTAACCGTTGAAGAGTTTGCGCTTGTAGAATCACTAATGAAGAAGATGACCGTTCTGAGTGCGAGCGAGTCCATCGCCCGACGTCGGGAGAAGAGGAGGAGGGAGTCCTTGGCCAGGGAGGACAGGAGAGTAGAAGATGTGTTAGCGACGCCACCGAGTCAGTAGCCTGTGGCCAGAGCTGGATCGTCCTAGACCGCGGTCATGGATGAGGAGGTTGGGACGATTACATTCAAGATTCTGGCTACTATGTCGACTTACTCTGACGCGACTGCTATGAGTAAGCTGGCCGACTCTTTTTTGTTCCCGGCAGACGAGGCGCGTTTGAACCAGATGGGTGCAGTTGCTGCAGCTGATTGGGGGGTAGCTTGCGCTGTTCAGGTATGGCAGCAGTATTCCATATTTTTGTTCTTGAATTTCGTTTTGATGGCAATGTTTGGTTGTATAGGTACTCACTAGTAGTCTTCATCTAAGGAAGTCTGTGGTGGTGCAGGAGAAACGGATACAGGATGTATCGAAGGCGAACACCAGCTTGCGCTAGAGAGAGGCAGCAGCCCGAAGGCTGAGCAGGAGAGTCAGCAGCGCCTCAGGGATAGCGAGCATGAGGTGGAGAGGTTGAGACGTGAGTTGGCCGAGAGGACCGCAGAGGTCGAGTCTCTCAGGGAGCAATGCATTTCCATTGCCGATAACGCTATCATCAAGGCCCGAGGTGAACTCATGCTTGAGTTCAAGGAAGGGAGGACCTCTCATTGGGATCCGAACGAAGACATCCAACTTATGTGGGAGTTGCTGGAAGAGGGAGATGGTCATCCGGAGGGGTAGGACGAGGAGCAGGTGCATGCCTTTGTCAGTCAGCCAGGGCCATCGGGTGCTGGGGACGCGAGCGACCAAGCTGCTAGGGACGCGAGTGACCAGGCTGCTGGGATGGGTGCTGGCGGTGCAGATATGACGACGGAGTCAGAGATGGAAGAGGCGACTCATACCGAGGAAACTTAGCATAGTTTGCCTTCGTATTTTGGGGCCTGCGATGCCTTTTTTCTTGGCGTGTGTGCTTTTTTTGTACTCTGAACTGAGCCGTTTGAGGCTGTATATATTATACTCGGTTCTTACTTTTGATGTTTTCTCCATGGATGAGTGAGTGAGTTCATTGTTTCTTTACTTGTAGATGTACTATGTTGTGTTTGTTTCTTTAGTATGGCCCAGTGGCTAAGGCATGTAGGCCTTATGTTGGGCTACGCTGGCGCTTTGCTTATTGAAGGTGTAAGGACCATTCATTCGGTCTGGCCGACCGAGTACGTAGTCCCCTAGATTGAATGAAGTCAACCCGAAGGTGTGAATTCTTGGGTCGGGCTGACTCGTAGATCGGGCTGAGCCGATTTGATGGTGTAACTTCGTGGATCGGGCAGGGCCGATCGAAGGTGATTTCGTGAACCGAGCGGGGACGATTCGAAGGTGATAGTTCGTTAATCGGGCAGGGCTGATCCGAAGGTGTTATCGTGAATCGAGCAGGGTCGAGTCGAAGGTGCAAGTTCATGGATCGGGTAGGGCCGATCTGAAGGTGTTATCGTGAATCTAGAAGGGTCGATTCGTAGGTGTGAGTTCGTGGATCGGGCAGGACCAATCTGAATGTGTTATCGTGAACCAAGCAGGGTCGATTCGAAGGTGTAACAAACGTTTGATCAAGTAGGGTCGATCTGAAGATGTAAATTCGTGGATCGAGCAGGGTCGATCCGAAGGTGTAATTAACGTTTGATAAAGCAGGGTCGATTTCGAAGATGTATATCCGTGGATTGAGCAGGGTCGATCCGAAGGTGTAATTTTGTGGATCGAGCAGGGTCGTTCCGAAGGTGTAACAAACATTTGATCGAGTAGAGTCGATCTAAAGATGTAAATCGGTGGATTAAGCAGGGTCGATCTGAAGGCTTAATTCCGTGGATCAGGCAGGGCCGATCCGATGGTGTCAATCCATGGATCGGGCGAGGCCGATTAGAAGTGTGAAAACTCATGACTCGGGCAGGGCTGATTTGAAGGTGTCAGTTGCTGAATATGCTTCATTGAATTCGGGCCATGAGACTGACTGTCTATGAAGGAGGTGGATGGGGCCACTCATCCTTTTTAAATAAAAAATGAAAAGACAACAATATTTAGATTGATTTCACCTAAAAGTAGTAGCGTGTGGGATGGATTGCATTCCGACTATTGCTAATGTATTTGCCTTTGGGAGTTTGGAGCCGGTAGGCACCCTTCCCTGCTTCTTTGGTGATCTTGTAGGGCCTACAATCGATCTGAGCTCTGGCCTCCTTTCTTCCTGCATTCAGTTATACCTGGCGTGAATTGCCCGATTCATCTCATCTTCCTCCCACCTTATTTGAATCATTGTTCTGGCCAAGGCGTCTTCCATCGTGGTGCAACCTAGCTTCGTCAGTTTTTTGTATAGTTCACCATCTGGGAGGAGACCCTTTTTGAAGGTGTCTACGGCTGTCTCAGGGTTACAAGAAGGGATGGAAATCTTCTCTTTGTTGAATCTGCTGACGTACTCCCTCAATGGCTCTCCCCTTCTCTGGTATACTCTGTATAGATCAGCCGATAGCTGCTCGAGTTTCTTACTATTGGCGAATTGCTCCACAAAGGTGTCGGTAAGCTGAGCGATTGAGTCGATGGATCCTTTCGGGAGATTCGTGTACCATTGTAGTGCTGGACCAGACAAGCTTGAACCAAAACTCTTGCACATGTAGGCTTCCCTCAGCGCTTGAGGTATTGAGACAGTGAACATCTGCTGCTTGTACGAAGCTATGTGATCATCCGGGTTGGTTGTGCCGTCGTATGGTTTCATGTTGGGGATAGTAAACTTCTAGGGCATGTCGACTAGGGCGATCTCATCCACAAAGGGTGAATCCGCATAACTATTAGGCCTGTTCTTCTTGGTCGGGACCGGCATTCTTGGGATGCGCTCCATCACTGCCTCTACATCGGCCAACCGCTTGGCCAGTACCTGTCCCATAGGAGAGGGGGATACCACTAGGTCATCTTATTTGACTGGGTCGGCCATTGCACTTGCCCTTGGTACATTCCGTTGGGTCATCCCTCGTGGGGTAGTCTGACGAGTTGTTCCTTCGTGCATTCCCTGGTAGCATAGACCTTCGTTTATTCCTTCCGATTGGATGGCTCCCATGGTAACTGTTCTGGTGTTTCGCCCTACATGAATGGTTAGGGGAGTCCTCTGATAGTCATTCGGTTGGTCAGGATGGATGGGCTAGGGTGCTGTGGTTTGTTTAGTTTGGTCGTTCATCCCGTGAGGATGAGCCGAGCCGAGCCGAGCCGAGTAGAGTATGTGTTGGGATGGTTGACTAGAGGTAAGGTAGGATGGTTAGATTGGGTTGGTCTTATGGATGAGGGCTTTTCGCCACTGGATCATCTTGATCTTGACGCTAGGATGGATCGGCTGAATGATGTTCTATTGACATATCTTTATCTCCATGAATCAGGACAGAGTCGTCGACTGTCGATGAGCTTAATGGACGTGGCCTTTTGCCAGAGACTGAGGGTCGGTGGTCTGGGGTGTGGAGAGGTTACATGGATGGAACAGAGGCGCGAAACCGATTGGGAGGTGCCTGGCCAGGTAGGAACTCTAGATCATAGAATTGACTCACCTTCTCTTTAAGAGACTGGTTTTCTGCCCTGATTGATGCATTTTCTGTCCGGATTGCATTGTTCTCGGCTTCTAGTGCGGCCACCTTGTCTGAATTTTGTTGCATGAGAGTGGTCAGAGCCTCCAGTTTGACCTCGAGGCCGAGGTTGGCGTTGTCCGAATTGTCAGCCATGGAATGTTCCTCTATGTGGCGAGGTTTGTTGAGCCGAATGATTGCTATAGGCCCCACGGTGGGTGCCAAACTGTAGATGTAAAAATCTACCTGTACGGAAACAAGCGTGAAGCGAACGGAAAACACCGGGGTGGTGTTTGCCGTAGGCACTCTGACGCTCAAGTCAACAAGGCTGAAAAAGGCTAGTATAGTGAGGGCTAGGGAGTAGAGAGGTTACCGGAAGTCTTGTCGGAGACTATGACTACGGCAGTGATGTGAAGCTCTCAAGTAGGAGCTTCGGGTGTGAAGGTGTAATGTAATGTGTCCTGTGAGAAGGCTGGCCTCTGTTTATATAGTGACTATCTGGTCTCTCAATCCTGGTAGAAGTAGGAGTCCTAATGTGATTCTGATACAACCCCAGAGGAGTTACGACGGTGGTGAGCTGTCTTACCAGTGTCCGGATAGGAAGGTGATCCCGATCAGGAAAATAACTACGAGTAGGAAAGTGATTTGAACAGGAAGGTGACCTCGAATATGAGACTGATCAAGAATAGGAAAGTGATCTGTGGGGGCCGTGGGCTCTGGATTTGTTCGTGGATCTAGGAAATGAACTGGGATTAGGAGGCTTGTGCTCGGATGGTTTGGCTGGCTGAATCTTGTATCAACTGGGCCTAATCCGGATTGGGCCGCATCGGGATTGGGCTTGGCTTCTTCTTCACTGTCAGGTCCGTTTTCCTATTTGGGCCAAGGACGATTTTTGGCCCGAACAGTTTTGTTGACAACTGATTGCTGTCTGATTACGCTGAACATATGGCAGCAAACTGAGAACTGAATGGACCATAGGCTATTGGTTGTTTCGCCATGGTTGATGATTTCACCTTAGTTTTACAACAAAATTTCTTGTACAACAAAATGTTCAGACGAAGAACTAACAGGAGAACCTAGGAGCTGGGGAATGAAGAGGAAGAAGACGAATTTTTTTTTCTTTTTAAAGTATGGACGAGGCGTCCATTCCTAATGGACGCCCGTCCAAACGTTTTTTTTTTTTTTAAAGTATGGACGGGCGTCCATTACTAATGGACGGCCGTCCAAACATAAGGGACGGCCGTCCAAAATTTATGGACGGCCGTCCCTAAAGTTTTTTTTTTTTTATTTTCATATTTTATTTATGGACGGGCATCCTTTAAATGGGGACGCCCGTCCCTTGTATATGGACGCCCGTCCATATAATATGGACGGGCGTCCATGTGAGTGAACGACCGTCCAAATTTAATGGACGGCCGTTCACTAGAAAAAAATTATTAAACAAAACAGATGCGTGTTACACGTAGGCCGGTACACATTTTCGGTGTAAAATTTTCGGTGTCCCTAGCATTATTGTTTGTAAAGAGGCCTTAACTCAAAGAGAGAACAGGCCCGAAAGTTAGTAAACACCCAAAGCTCGAACGCCATCCAGGTCTCTTTCAGAGAGAAAGGGTGAAAAGGTCTTTTGGCTGTTTTTTTTTTTTGGTTAATTTAATCCAAGAAGTCTGAAGACTCAGAAGCCTCTGTACTCACAGTGCAACCACCACCTTCTCTTCTTTTGAGGTTCCCTCATGCAAGTAGCGAGTGAAATGGCCGCCACTAACACCAACAAGGAATATGGTTACTGCATGGAGAGGAACGTCGACACCGGCGCCTTCGAAACTTATCGGTACTACTTGTCTCTACGCACCGTTTTAGAGATGCTTAATGACCGAGGCTATGACATTCCCTCCTCTCAACTCACTCGCTCACTGGCTGAGTTCCGTTCGATTTTTGGAGACAAACCTGACATCGAACGAGTATGTTTTGACTTTCCTCTCCCCAACACAAATAGTCTACAGTAACACTGGACAGTAGCACTTTTCCTTAAAGTGTTACCATAGACTACCTATGATAACACTTGATGTAAAATATTATGATAACAATTTTTATATGTAACACTTTAACTTTTTGTAACACATTTTATGTCAATGGTAACTTTTTTTCTTAAATGTTATGAAAAATATATCTACAATAGCATTTTTAAAGTGTTACAATAGACCTAATAATATAGTAACTTTTTTATAATGTTACCATATAATCAAAATACAGTAACATTTTATAAGTGTTACCATAAACACAATTATTTACTGGAAAACAAAATATTATTCCCGCCAATATGAAATGAGGTTGATTTTTGTCTCATTTTTATTGTTTAGTGGTCAAATTTACTATTTGGGCTTTACTTTGTTACATCTCGTTCATGTAAGGACCAAACTCAAATGTTTTTACAAATAGTATAAAAGAAAGATGGAAGGTTATGCAAAGCCAAAACGTCCACCCATCTTCATCCATTTTCCAGAGACCGTCCAACTTCCACCTTCGACGACCATTTTCCTTCTCCAACGGCTAGCCGTCATCATGTAAGACCTTCCTGGATTCTAACAACCATTAAGCTTCCTCTATCTGTGACCATTCATCTTCTTGATGACTTTAATTTCTTAGTTTTTCAGCAACTTCTGGACATCCTAGGGGCTGGTCCATACTCCCTAAAGTCAGATCCACCTTCCCAAAGCTTGGTTGACTAGAAATCTCGCCTGAAAAAGCTATTTCACCGTCTTGACTCTTCACCTTAATTCTCGGTGTGATTTCGTCACTTTTTGGTGTTGTTTCGTCTCCCAAGTGTTGGAGTTGTCCACCACTTCAACAATAAGGGGTCACGTATATGCATTCGAGAGTCTTGTTACCCGGTCAATGGGTAGGGGTGCAGGGGGCAGCGCCTCCCAGCCCGTAGGCAATTTGCGTGTATTGAAATAATATTGATTCTACTAAATTAAAATATGGTAACACTTAAAAGTGTTACTAAATCAAAATATAATAACACTTAAAAGTATTACCATTTTCTTAAACTTTAACCGGGAAAAAACTTGTGTACCCGCCAACAAAATTCCCCCTCCCTCCCAAAAAAAAAAACCTAATACCTCATTCACTCATCTTCTTCACGCCACTTTTGCAATTTTACTTCTTCACTAAAATTTCAGCTGTAATGTAATACCCCATACTTTTTTTTATGGAGTTTTATTAAATTTTATTTTGTGATTCTGGGGTAAAGTGTAATAATTTGAAAGTTTTGAGGAGTACAAGGAAATAGCCAAAATAAGTGAGGACTAAATTGGAAGTTTTATTTAGATGAACAATGACATTCAATGAAAAGAAAAACAGGGAAGAAGAAGAAGAAAAAAAGAGAAGAAAAGAGAGAAGGAAAAGGAGAGAGAAAAGAGAGAAGGAGAGGAAGATGGAACGAATAATAGAGAGAGAGGAGAGAAGAGAACAATGGAAGCGGCTGGAAAAGTCGCCGCCGGTGAGCAAATTCCGGTGATCAGAAAAAGAAAAGGGAGATTGAGCAAATGGGAGGTGAGTAAAGCTTGATATTTCCCCTTTTTGGTGATTTATGATTCAATTGGTTTAAAGAACTCTCTTTGGATTGTTTTGTCTATGATTTGGTATAAATTCATGAAAACAAAACTAAAATAGGGAGATATATTTCAATAAATTGATTTGGGTAGAATATACATGTGTTTCCTAAACAAAATTTGGTTAAAGATGTGATTTTGATATGAGGGTTTACTGTACAAAAATCTGACCATCTGGAATTCCGAAAATTGTTTGTATGTTTTGGGTGCTCCTGTGAAGCTGAATTTTGAATATGCTATTGAGGACTTCTTGAGGAGTGTTTAGAAATTTATTTTACTTAAAAACTCGAAGGATTGAATTTTGTATGGATTTTTGAAGTTGCCTTGTGAATTTTGGAATTTTTGTTTTCTACAGAACATGTATTTTTGGAAAATAATTTGATGCTTATATTCTTATCCAAATTGAACGTTCCAAACCCTTCAAAAAGGTACCTTTTTTATTGGCAAATACTATTTTACCTCTTTATGTTTTTAGATAAACACGAGTTCATTAATAATTTTAGTTTCTCTCCAAAAGCAAACAAATATCTTTCTTGCCCTTCCACCGTTCTTATTGTTGTTGTTTGAATGTGTTAATTGTTAAATAGCAAAATAATTTGTGTTGGCTGTTAGGCATGTCCAGAGTAAATGATATAATGGTTATATAAAAAATAAATAAATAAATAAAGGTGAACAGAACAATGGTGATGGTTTTAATACGTATAGACACTGAATTATGTTTTACCGCAATAAAAAAATACAAAGCCAATGACTAGCCTCCATAATCAAAATCATCAACCATAACATGAAAGGATACATTACTATATTAATAATGTGAGTTCCCGTTATTTCAGATAATTAATCATATGGTTAATTAAATTAAAAAAAAAAAAAAAAAAAAAGAGTTAAGTGTTTAGTTTATTTTTTTATTTATTGCTTCTTTCTTTCTTTCTCTAAATTTCTTTTGTTTAAGTTTGACCTTTGTTAATTAAATTAAATTGAAAAAAGAGGGATGAATTTATTACTTTCTAATGCTATACAAGTTATAATATATAAGTAAAACTAAAATTGGTATATGCTATTCCATACAGTAATTGTAAAACTTGGAAATTAAAGCTTGAAATGCAGAGATTTTAATACAATCCATGTCTTTATATTTTGCATTTCAAATGCAGATTTTACAAGCAAACTAACCCATGTCTTTATCCATATAGAGCAGTTATTTAGAAATATCTATGCCTTCTCTTTTACCTTCTCTACCTGATTGTATCAGACAAAATACATAAATTTTGATATTAAAATTTTGAATGATGTTGATATGCCCTATTTTACTTGATTCATCTTTTATATAGCCATTGAAAACGTCAAACCACTACACAACCCCAAGATCAGGTGTACCACGCCGGAGTAGATAGAGCCCTTGTTCTCTCTAAGGTTTTTTGGTTGTATTGGGTTGTTAGAGACTTCCACTCTTTCTTCAATTTAATTTATTTTAATTCACACTTAACGGCCAATACTAGATTTTTAAACTACCGAAGTTCCCATCGTCCTTTTCAGTGGTTTGACGTTTTCAATCAATCAAGTAAAACAGCGTTGATAGCTTTGACAAAATTCAAAGTATGGAGGGTCTGAGAGTTGCTGTGTGGGATTATGATACTGATTCTGTGCACAATGAGATGGTTTTGAAGAAATGGCTATCTGCCAACAGCAGTTACGTTCTCATTAAAAACTGGTGCAGTGATTTTGTTAGAAGAAGGAACTTGAAGGTTGAAGACGAAATTGCCATGTTCTGGGATGCAAACCTTTCAAGGTTCAACTTTCGCGTTCTTAACAAGAATTAATTCCACCGGCTGCTCCAAAGTTTTGAAAGCTACAGAGAAGCCATTTTGTATATATACATGGTAAAAAAATAAAGAAGATGTGTGTGCCCATAGGCAGGTAAAAAAGATGTGTTGTGGTGTTTTTTTTTTTTTTTTTTTTTTCAAAGTTTGCTAGCTTAATGTTTCCAGAAAACCAAATAGTGAAATAAAAACTTGTTTTGTTAGACACACGTGTTCCTTTGTTTAAATTGCCTTTAATTCATCTTGTTTTGTTTGAATCAAAGTTGAATAAGGAAATTTTTAATATTCAGATGCCAAACATTATAAAACTTTAATAAACATATTTAATCTTGTCAATGTCCTAATATTATAAGACTCTTTAAATGCCAAATTGACCATTATTAGGGAAAAAAAAAAAAAAAAAGGGGTTAACCTAATGTTACTTCATTAATTTCATGATTAAATATAATCCATCCAAAGTGAACTTAAAACTTGTTTAATTTCATGATTCTATAATATGAGATCAAATGTCAGGTTGGTTGCTTGGAATAGGTCAATTTAAAGATTAAAACCCACCCAGTTTGCACTTCCTAATTAAGCTTCTCTTACACATATAGTCCAAAGAGTCAAATTGACAATTATTAGAAAGAAAAAATAAAAAAGAAACGGTTAACTTGTACTCAAAAAGTCAAATGGGCTGTTTTGACTAACTTGGTAAAGTATATAAATTAATTATGTTAAGAATCAAGGATACATTACTATATTAATAATGTGAATTAATTATGTTAAGAATCAAGGATACATTACTATATTAATAATGTGAGTTCCCATTATTTCAAATAATTAATCATATGGTTATTGTACTTCATTCATTTCTTGATTGAATATAACGTATCAAAACTGAACTTGTACTTAGCATTGAAATTAAGCAACTACTTCTACTCTTACTTCGTACTGTAGCACTATATTATTCCCATCTAATAATAATGTAACCTCTATTTTCTTGATGAGAAAAGAAAATCATGAAACTGGAAGGATGATACCATGCGTATTCGTTACTATTGATTGGTCAAAAAACTAAGTTATTCAGGACCTTGTTTCTGCAAACCATCAGGACGACACCAATCCTAATGCTGAATTTTTTTACTGATGATTTCTCTCAGCTCTCTAGTGTAAATGCATCCAATTTTCTGTGTTGATCAAAATCAATAACCATGGCGAAGCAACCAATAGCCTGCGGTCCATTCAGTTCTCAGCTCTAATTAACCTTGTTGGATTGGACCCACTAAAACTGACACAGCTGTAAGTAGGAGTGTTCGGTTCCGTGTACCCTATACTTTTTGAAGGAACCGGAATCGGAATCGGAACCGACGGTTCCTTGAAATTTGGAACCAGAATCGGAACTGACGGTTCTGGTTCCTAGGTATCCAGAACCAGAACCTGTAACAACGGTTCCGGTTCCGGTTCTGGGTATCCTATAAAATTACCATGACCCCCCAAAAGTTTTTAAAATGGCAAAAAAACCCTTAAAAACTTACAAATACCCCCCATCTGGCACTTGTTAACAAAAATAAAATTACAAATTATAAATTCAAAATGACAAATTCCATTACTTTGTAAAGGTAGATTCTCAAAAGTCAAACCAACTTCTTTAAATGTTATGAAATATAAATATAAATGTATTCACATTACTTTTTCTACAAAAGTTTTTATTAACCCCCCTAATACTTAATTTTATTTTATATTAGTCTCGGTTCCTGGTTCCTGGTTTTAGTTTTGGTTCCTAACTATAGGAACCAGAACCGTACAGTAATGGTTTTAAAAATTTGGAACCGAAACCTACCCATTGACGATTGGTTCTGGGTAGGAACCGAAACCAAACTCAGGATATCCACCGGTTCCGATTCCAACCGGTTCATTTGAACACCCCTAGCTGTAAGTCATAGTTTACGTAAGCAAAATCAGCTATTTTCTCATTAATTAATCCAAGACGCCATAGAAATGTGAATATACGTCTGAACGTTAAAATACCATTTGAAATTCTATTTTTAAAAGAAAAGGTTAGTTTCAATCGATGGAAGATAGATTCGATCAACCAGAAGAAAATAATCATAAAAAAGTAAGTGTTCAGTTTATTTATTGTTTCTTTAAATTATAATAAGAAGGTTATAATTCACTTGATTTTGTTATTAGATCTTTTATGCTTCTTCATTGCTCAACATCGAATGCATAGAGATGTTGACCACTGGTTAGATTGATTTAATCAAATAGATAAACATGCTTGACATAAGAGAAACGTCATCTTTATCTCCTTAAACATTTGATTGATGAAGACTAATAGGACTTCAGCAATTTTCAATGTCTTTGCCAGCCCTTCAAATTTTATTTTAAAGTAATTTTCATTCTATATTTCTATTTATTGATAGATTAAAAAAACTAAAAAAAAAAAAAAAAAAACCTCTTCATTAAAAATGATTACTTTTTGTTTGGTTAGTGTAGAAATTAAATTTCAAAATCTATTTTCATATTTAATAATACTTATGAAGCTGGAAATTCATGTCCGTAACTACAAACCATCAAAAGCTTTTGAAAAATAAGATGAAGCTTTTATTTGCTTCTGCTAATTAGCAAAAATAATTAACTTTCTCTTTCTATAATTGTAACTGATTAGCATATAGTCCAAATCTTCTTGTCTATATCGATATCAAAAAGAGCCTTAATACAATGTATTGATGAATTTTATTAACTAAAATTGAAAATCTATTATTTATTGGCAGTGTTTTCTGAAAGTGACCACAGCAACAGTACAAATTAACCTTGTTGGATTGCACCCGCTGAAAGACTCACTAAAACTGAAACAACTCTAAGTCAAAGTTTATGTAAGCAAAACCAGCTATTTTCTCATTAATTAACTGAACGTGTTTATAATTCAGTTTGAAATTCTATTTTTAAGAGAAAAACCATTTTCAAGCTATGGAAGATCAACCAGAAAGAAAATAATCATTAAAAAAAAAAAAAAAGAGTTAAGTGTTTAGTTTATTTTTTTATTTATTGCTTCTTTCTTTCTTTCTCTAAATTTTCTTTTGTTTAAGTTTGACCTTTGTTAATTAAATTAAATTGAAAAAAGAGGGATGAATTTATTACTTTCTAATGCTATACAAGTTATAATATATAAGTAAAACTAAAATTGGTATATGCTATTCCATACAGTAATTGTAAAACTTGGAAATTAAAGCTTGAAATGCAGAGATTTTAATACAATCCATGTCTTTATATTTTGCATTTCAAATGCAGATTTTACAAGCAAACTAACCCATGTCTTTATCCATATAGAGCAGTTATTTAGAAATATCCATGCCTTCTCTTTTACCTTCTTTACCTGTTTGTATCAGACAAAATACATAAATTTTGATATTAAAATTTTGAATGATGTTGATATGCCCTATTTTACTTGATTCATCTTATATATAACCATTGAAAACGTCAAACCACTACACAACCCCAAGATCAGGTGTACCACGCCGGAGTAGATAGAGCCCTTGTTCTCTCTAAGGTTTTTTGGTTGTATTGGGTTGTTAGAGACTTCCACTCTTTTTTCAATTTAATTTATTTTAATTTAATTAACAAAGGTCACCGAAGTTCCCAACTTCCTTTTCAGTGGTTTGACGTTTTCAATGGTTATATAAAAGATCAATCAAGTAAAATAGGGCATATCAACACCATTCAAAATTTATGCATTTTGTCTGATACAAACAGGTAGAGAAGGTAAAAGAGAAGGCATGGATATTTCTAAATAACTGCTCTAAGGTTTTTTTGGTTGTATTGGGTTGTTAGGTTGGTGTCCACGTGTTGGTTTGCTTTCCTTTGAGCCATCCTTGTATTGATTCTTGTCGGTTTGTAGTCAAAACCGGCCATTACAGCTTTACTTATCCCCAAAAAAAAAAAAAATGTAGAAGAGTGAATCCTTAGCAACAGTGAAAGCTGAGAACAAACATAAAAGCAATAAAAAAAATCTAGTACGGCAACTTGTAGCTAGAAAAGATAGACGATCCAGATTAGTGATTAATGTAAACAAAATCAGGGACTTTGGTAGAACAACTTCGTAAAACAAATCTGAAGGCACGACATATTCTCAAATCTGAATTATTGCAACAAAGTCACAAACTCAATCCCTACAACTAAAGTCACAAACTCAATTCCTACAACCAAAGTCAAAAACTCAATTTCTGCAAACGAAGTTATGAAAAGTTTTTTGATCTGGTCAATAAAAACTATAATAATGACACTTAATGGAAGAGATTCCTGTGATAATAATATAATAATGAGTCATGACGAATCTTATAAACTTTCATTTTCTCTCTATAAATAACTTGCTCTAGTTGCTACTTGCTTGCCACCATAAATCGAAACCCTTCAAAAATCTCTCTCTCTCTCTCTCTCTCTCTCTCTCTCTCTCTCTCTCTCTCTATCTCTTAACAGAAAAAAGAATCACCATCTATGGCGAAACACCCAATAGCCTACCCTCCATTCAGTTATCCGTTTGCTGCCACTTCTCCTGCGACAGAACTAACGCTTTTCGATAAAGCTTGGACTTGGCCAAGTGACAAAACAGAAGCAACGACACATGTCCCTAAAACCTTAGCTGAGGCTGATATAAGCAAAAGAGAGGTAACTGCCAGAATTAGGAAGATGAAACATTACAGCCCCAGAGAAGAGGAAGAGGAAAGGAGCAAGGGTGTTTCTACACAACTGGGGCTCCATCCCTATAATCCTTGGAACATAGTTAAAACTCTTACCAAAAGTGATCTGGGCCATCAGAGCAGGCTTTTGTTACCAAAAGATTTGATCGATGACTATGTTAAGCCGCTCATGAGCCCTGATAGCTTTGACAAAATTCAAAGTAGGGAGGGTCTGACAGTTTCAATTTTGGATAATGATACTGATTCTGTGCACAACGAGATGGTTCTAAAGAAATGGCGATCTTCCAACAGCAGTTACGTTCTCATTAAAAACTGGGGCAGTGATTTTGTCAGGCGAAGAAATTTGCAGGCAGGAGACGAAATTGCCATGTTCTGGGATGCAAGCTATCCAAGGTTGAACTTCCGTGTTCTACACAGGAATTGATTCAGAAACTGCACCGGCTGCTCCAAAGTTTTGAAAGCTACAGAGAAGCCATTTTGTATATATACATGGTAAAAAAATAAAGAAGATGTGTGTGCCCATAGGCAGGTAAAAAAAGATGTGTTGTGGTGTTTTGTTTTTGTTCAAAGTTTGCTAGTTTAATGTTTCCAGAAAACCAAATAGTGAAATAAAAACTTGTTTTGTTAGACACACGTGTTCTTTTGTTTAAATTGCCTTTAATTCATCTTGTTTTGTTTTAATCAAAGTTGAATAAGGAAATTTTTAATATTCAGATGCTAAACATTATAAGACTCTTTAAATGCCAAATTGACATATTTAATCTTGTCAATGTCCTAACATTATAAGACTCTTTAAATGCCAAATTGACAATTATTAGGAAAAAAAAAAAAAAAAAGGGTTAACCTATTGGTACTTCATTAATTTCATGATTAAATATAAGCCATCTAAAGTGAACTTAAAACTTGTTTAATTTCATGATTTTATTATATGAGATCAAATGTTAGGTTGGTTGCTTGGAATAGGTCAATTTAAAGATTAAAACCCACCCAGTTTGCACTTCCTAATTAAGCTTCTCTTACACATATAATCGAAAGAGTCAAATTGACAATTATTATAAAGAAAAAAGAAAAAAAAAAAAGAAACGGTTAACTTGTACTCAAAGAGTCAAATGGGCTGTTTTGACTAACTTGGTAAAATTTAGAAATTAATTATGTTAAGAATCAAGGATGCATTACTATATTAATAATGTGAGTTCCCATTATTTCAGATAATTAATCATAATAATGTAGCCTCTATTTTCTTGATGAGAAAAGAAAATCATGAAACTGGATGGATGATTCCATGCATATTTGTTACTATTGATTGATAAAAAAACTAAAGTTCTTCGGGACCTTGTTTCTGCAAACCATCAGGACGACACCAATCCTAATGCTGAATTTCTTTACTGATGATTTGTCTCAGCTCTCTAGTGTAAATGCATGGATTAAAAATGCATCCAATTTTCTGTGTTGCTCAAAATCAACAACCATGGCGAAGCAACCAATAGCCTGCGGTCCATTCAGTTCTCAGCACTAATTAACCTTGTTGGATTGGACCCACTAAAACTGAAACAGCTGTAAGTCGAAGTTTACATAAACAAAATCAGCTATTTTCTCATTAATTAATCCAAGACGCCATAGAAATGGAATATACGTCTGAACGTAGTTTAAAATATAGTTTGAAATTCTATTTTTAAAAGAAAAGGTTAGTTTCAAGCTATGGAAGATAGATTCGATCAGCCAGAAGAAAATAATCATAAAAAAGTAGGTATTTTGTTTATTTATTTTTTCTTTCTTTCTTTAAATTCCCTTTGCACACCCACCTCCACCGCAAGAGCAGCCTTCTTATTATAATTTACTTGATTTTGTTATGAAATAGGATTAGTTAGATCTTTTAAGCTCTTTCATTACTCAATATGGAATGCATAAAGATGTTGACTACTGGTTAGATTGATTTAATCAAATAGATAAACATGCTTGACACAAGAAAAACGGCATCTTTATCTCCTTAAACATTTGATTGATGAATTAAACAACTCATTTAGACTCAATTAAAGTTGCTCTTCCTTTCTTCTGAATTCCATATTATCCATTTACAGAATTGAAAGATATACACTTTCTAACTGATATATTTTTAAACCCTAAAACATGAATTTTAAACTTACTATTCAAATTTTAGTATTGGAAAATTCGATTACAATTAATTAAACTTGTTCATGAACCTGGAAGGATGCTACCATGCATATTCGTTTCTATTGATTGATAAAAATTAAAAAAAAAAATAAAAAGAAAAAGAAAAAAAAATCATTAAGAATGATTACTTTTAGTTTGGTTAGTGTAGAAATTAAATTTCAAAATCTATTTTCATATTTAATAATACTTATGGAGTTGGAAACTCATGTCCATAACTAAAAATCATCAAAAGCTTTTGAAAAATAAGATGAAGCTTTTATTTGCTCTCTTTACACTCTCATCACTACTATTGCATCTGGTAATTAGCAAAAGTAAATAACTCTCTTTCTGTAATTGTTATAAATATTTATGAAATGATATTTTATTAAATCTTAATTGGCATATAGTCCAAATCTTCTTTTCTATATAGAATTTTCTATATCGTTATTGGCAGTGTTTTCTGAAAGTGACCACAGCTCCAATACCAATTAACCTTGATTGGACCAGCCACTAAAACTTTTTGGGCAAGAAGATGAAATAGCTGATCTAGCAGGGCAATTCACTCTCTTAGTTATTACTCAATTGTTTTCATTTGCCATCAATTTTCCTACCCAAAAGTTCCTTCAGGCTCAAAGCAGGGTTAGCATCATTGCTTGGATTGGGTTTGTAGCTCTGATAATTCACATTGTACTGCTTTATCTTTTCGTTTATGTATTTGATTCGGGGAACAACTGGTGCGGCTATAGCATTTGATATCACAGCTTGGGAAATAACCATTGCGCAAGTTATATATGTGATGGGTTGGTGCAAAGAGGGGTGGCATGGCTTCTCTTGGTCAGCATTTCATGACATTTGGGCGTTTGTTCGGCTTTCAATTGCCTCAACTTATATATGTGATGGGTTGGTGCAAAAAGGGGTGGCATGCTTTGCCTAGAGATTTGGCATATGATGAGCATTATCATTCTCACTGGCCACCTTGATAATGCTGTAATTGCAGTTGGTTCCCTTTCCATATGGTGAGTTCATCCTAATAACTTGTACAAACTGTTTTTGCCCCCATATATTTTCCATTTGTGGTGCCAATCAATCCACCCCCTCAGAATTTACTCGTTTGGTATAATGTTTCAGCATGAACTTGAACGGGTGGGAAGCTATGTTATTCATTGGAATAAATGCTGCAATAAGGTAAATCACAGGGTCAATCTATCAGATTGCACTATACCAAATGCATATTTTCTTTAAACTTTAACATTTCTGACTAATTTTTCTCTGTTTTCACATTTTCAGCGTCCGCGTCTCTAATGAGCTTGGATTGGGACGTCCTAGATCAGCCAAATACTCAAGTCTATGTGACAGTATTTCAATCTCTTCTCATAGGATTTTTTTTCATGGTAGTTATATTGATAACGAAGGACTATTTTGCCGTCCTTTTCACAAGCAGCAAAGATCTGCAAATTACCGTGGCTAAACTAGCATTCCTCCTTGGTATCACCATGGTCCTTAACAGTGTCCAACCAGTAATATCAGGTAACAATCTGAGTTTCCATTGAAACTAGCACCTTCATCTTCTTCTTAACGAATCTCCTTTGATTACTTCTCTCTTCTCTCAGGTGTTGCTATTGGTGGTGGATGGCAAGCATTGGTGGCTTACATCAATCTAGGTTCGTACTACGTATTTGGACTCCCTCTTGGTTACCTCCTTGGTTATGAAGGAAAATTGGGCGTTAAGGTAAAGTATTTTTCCGCAATGTTTGTTTGCTCTGTTTTTCATCAATGATTTCCTGTGAATTTGGCTAATATTTTTCGCTTATACAGGGACTTTGGTCGGGCATGATATGCGGAACTGCATTGCAAACATTGCTGCTCCTGATTGTACATTACAGAACCAACTGGAGCAAGGAGGTAACTAAAATCTGTAATGCAAATTACTTGATCATTAAGCATAACAGAGTGACTTTACATTGTGTCTACTCAAATTGAGCTTTTGTGTTGTACATTTTATTCTTCTGAAACGAGAATCAGAATTCAGAATGAGTGAAGTAAAGGTATATAAAGATTATGAATTGACTTTCAGGTCGAACAGTCAACAGCGCGCATGCGGAAGTGGGGCGGTCAAGCCATTGATTCAGGGAAGAATGAAGATAGCATCTGAAACACTGCATGTCTCTATCCTTATAGAGTATGGCTTCTGCTTACCTTCCCATAAAAGTGTTTGTATCAGAAAGAATGCAAAATAATTGCAAGAACCATCCCACTGTACAAATCGGATAGGTTTGATTTTAACATTAATTAATCAATAAAATAAATTAAATATATATTTTTTCAAATAAAACAGATGAACCATAGCATCCACTGTCGGGTCCGAACTGCCATTTTCGATGGAAGCACCTAGGTTGTGTAGATCGATGGATTTCGAACTCCGAGCTATTTTAGCAGTTGCCAGTGGTGGTTATCAGAACCGGTGATTATAATTCGACGTTAGGAGTTTTTGGCACTTTTCAATTATTAATTTTTTTTTTTTTTATAAATTACAAACAAATTCTTTGTATATAAAATTATTTAATATAGTTTTAAATATTTATCAAAATAATTTTCCTAAGATATACTTTTTGGTCATTATACAGGTAAATTCTAATTTGAAATCTAATTTAGAAACACATAGTTATAGTTTTTGAAACTCATAGCAATTTCAAAAATTAAGTTTACTAAATATCCTATAAATTATTTTTAACTTTAAATATTTTTAAAATTAAATAAGAATTGATTATATTTGAAATTACAACAATCACAAACTAACTCTTAATACTATTGTTTAAAAAATTTATAAACATATCATAAGACTCAATTAAAAGGCTTAAGATAATAATACTAATATAAAAAAACACTAAACTGATTACAAAAATGAAAAAAAAAAAAACTGAATTAATAAATTATATCCAAATCAATCTAATATTTCTCCCAAAGCATATGAGTCCCTTTGTGTAAGCCTCTTCAGCTTTTCTTATGCGGTAATGAACAGTGATGAAATAGTGAACAGTGCTGAATAGTGCCAACGATGTCAGAATGCGACGAATTTTGGCATGACACTCTGAAATGGTCAAATAAGTTAGGCTCATGGAAAAGCCACAAGTTTAGTCGTTTTTAGCCTTTTGGAATTGTTTAGATGGGTTTTTAGGCATTTTTTTAATGTTTTTCAAGGGTGTGTTTGCAAACTTCTAGAGTTTTTGGTTTATTTGTAACTTTTTGAATGTTTTGGGACCTTTTAACTAGTTGTTTAATGTTCTTTTTCTTGGTTTTTTTATTAGGGGAAACTATAAAAAGGCTGTTATAGCCGTAATAAGGCAGTTTTTGATGATTATTTTTATTAAATGAAAGTTTAAAAACCTTTTGTGGTTGCTTGTTCAATCCAGTATCTGAATTTGATACATTTGGTGGTGGTTTTTCGTATCAATTATTCCTTGATTATTCAGTCATCTTATTATTTCGGCATCATTTGATATCAAAGCACATGTTTAATACTTGTTGCTGAACAAACTCGTGGTAGAGGTCGGTGAGGATGCGACAGTGGTCATGGAATGGCTTTTGGGGAGGACACCGCTGATCATCCACATAACCACCAAGATATAGAGATGGACGATCTGAGGAGACAAATTCAAGATCTTCAATGATGTCTTGAGGCAGGAGTCATTAGTTGAAACCGACGAGGAGGAGGAAGACGTAAATCCTTTTAGGGGTTCCGTCAATGGGCGTAGTCAAGGATTTTGGCCACAAAACCAATAGTTTTCTCCAAATATTGGAATTAAGCTTGAGATTCCAGAGTTTGATGGTAAGGCTCATCCTGATGAGTTTATTGATTGCTTGAATACGGTTGAAGGAATTTCGATTTAAAGGAATTTTTGGAAGTACAAAAAGTGAAATTGGTTGAAATAAAATTGAGGAAACATGCTTCGATTCAGTGGGAACATATTAAGAAGCAACGGTCCAAGGAGGGAAAACAGAAAATTGTGAGTTAGGATAAGATGAAAAAGTTGTTGCGACATAAGTTTCTTCCTGAACATTACCAACAAGAGGCTTTTATAGAATATCGTAATGTTAAACAAGGTGGTATGTCGGTTGAACAGTTTACAAATGAATTTGACTGGCTCAAAATGAGATGTGATGTGGCTGAGGAAGATGAACAGATGATTACTTGGTATTTGGGAGGTCTTTGGTATGAAATTTCAGATGTTGTCCAATTTTAGCAACACTAGACGTATGAAGATGTTTGTCGACTCGCCATGAAGGTTGAAAAACAAGTTAAGGCGAAGAACAGTGGCGGTTCACGGTATTCAAATCATTTTTTAGGAAATGAGTATTCAGGGAGTCGAGGAAGTTCAACATCTTTGAAACCAACGACAGTGGTCTGAGTTATATATATATAGACTATTACTTAGCTCTGATGCCATGTGTGTGTAGATCGTAAAAAGCAATATGTATACACACATATGGTCTGAGAACCAATTAATTGTCAAAATACTGCATTATTTTAGGATCATTGTAGCAAATTACTATTCGCATTACTATTCATTCACAGTAGCAATTTACGATTATCTGTGACCCTGTTCATTTCTTAGTTAAGCTTAGGGGTGGGCAAAAAATAGGGTAGAACCAGAACGACTGGTACCCGGTTTCGGTTCCTTTCCTACCCAGACCGACTGCCACAGATTGGTTTCGGTTCCGAAAACTTGAAACCGACATTGTGCAGGTCCGGTTCTGGTTCCACCACCTTAGGAATCAGAATCGAACCTTGGAACTGGGGACTAAATCAAAAAAATGCAGGACCATTGTAAAATTTTACAATTCAATTAAAGTTCTATCTTATTTCTTCTAAATTTTCTCTGTTTTGTTTGTTTTATTCACAGTGAATTTAATTGATGTCTTGCCTTGTTATTAAAATTAATTCACCATTCTTACTAAAAAAAACTTTATTTTCTATTCATTTTCTTCTAATCACCTATATGACCACAACACAAAAACCATTTTTTTTTAATAAAGTAGCTCTATTTTTTTTCCTCCCTTTTCTTCTTATTGATATTAAACACAAAACACACACACAAAAAAAAAAAGGAAAAACATGAAATCCAAATCCAACAAATTTTGCCATTTAACATTAATATTAACAGAAACCCAAATCTTCAATTTTCATGCAAAAAATCAATTTGGCATAAAAACTTCATTATTCATACAAAAAATCACAAGCATTAAAAAAAAAAAAAAAATCAATTTGGCTAGACTTTCAAATTCTTCTTGCTATTTTTTAAAATTCGACACAAATCCTCTTCTAATAAATGCCAAAAAGGAGAAGGGGAAGAAAGATAAGAGAAGAAAAGACATCTACAATAGGGTGTTCTTTGGTTTCTCTTGGCTAGGGTTTTGTGGGGGGAAGAAAGATAAGATGAGAGGAGAGAACTTGGCTTGTTTGTTCGAAGATGAAGGATAGAGAGATAGGCATACTTTTAGGGCTAGCTTGACTAGGGTTTTGTGTGGGGAAGAAGAAGAGAGAAGAGAAAGAATTTGGCTTAGTTTGTTTGTAAGAGGCTTTAGGGTTTTAGCTATAAAAAGGTTTTTCAAAGTGATTGATACATGAGTTATAATCTAATGGTCAAAATTCGTTGTGAGATGGGGGTGTATTTGAAACTTTTAAGGGTTTATTTGTCATTTTTGAACCAAATATGGACCATTTTGTAATTTTTATAGGTACCCGGAATCGGAATCAGAACCGTTGGTTCTGATTCCTGTTCCATTTTTTCAGGAATTGATCGGTTCTAGTTTTGGTTCCTATTCCTTCGAAAAAGGGCGGGTCTAGTTAAGCTAAGAATTAAATATCTATAAGGTTTTATTTATATATACTACAACGAAACGGATTTCAAACCACACTTGAATTCATTGTAATAATTGCAAAAGATAAATAGATGCACTGTCTTGAATTATGATGACCGGTCTTGATATTGGTAGATAAAATGGTTTTGATGATAGAAGGAATCTTTGATGACGTCTGCTTGATAGAAAATATCCATCGAAAGTACCCAAATTATTTGAAAAATAAAGTGATGATCATTCCTTTTGAGAATCTTGAGAATAATCTAAAATAACATTGTTACATGTGTCTTCATTGTTCAAGTCTATCTTGGAAATTGGCAAAATTTATCTTCAATATGCAAGTCTTCAGGTTTTTTAGTACTGTCGTTATTACTTGATTTAGCTATTGTAGGTGATCCAATAGTCATGAGAATTTCGTTAGGAATTTTCTTCTTAATTCTCTAAATTTTGGAGGTGATAGAGCAGTGGTAATAAACTACATCAACTAAATCAAGTAGTAACGATAGTACTCAAGAACCGAAGACTGGCATATTGAAGATAATTACTTTGCGTATTTCCAGTATGACTTGACAATGAAGACACGTGTTAGATTGGGAGCTGAATTGTCATATTTACAAAGGTTTAAGATTGACTTTTATATTTAGTCCCTCATACTTTCTAAAAGTAATAAAATAACCTTGTGTATGCAAGCCATTTAGGCTTGCGAGCCTATCGAGCCGAGCCTTGTGGCTGATTGAACTCAGCTTGATTTTTATAACGAGTTTGAGCCAAGTTTTTTTCGAGCCCTATACGAGCCGAGCGGACTTATGAGTAGCTTGGCTCAATTGACAACCCTAACTACAACAAACATATTAGGACAAGAAGTAACATTTGAATTTGTTAATTCTCCATTAAATAAAGATGTTAATCAATTAAAAGACGTGTCAATATCAAAGATAATCTTATCAAAACATAGTCTAGACAAAAAAATTTAAATACCTTCATCAATAAAACATGTTTTTATCTTTTTGCATTGAAATTCAAGTTTTTCAAACAATGTTTTAACATGATACAAAATTTAAAAGCCTTTTCCCTAAATCCTTTTCCCTCAACCTTTATAAGAGAGACACTTTGAGAGAGAGAAAAATGATGGCACTCCCATCAAACCCAAAGCTGCTCCTCAATTAAAAGCATCATACAATATATCCTTAACAACCTATTACCCCACTTTCAAAACAAGCCAAAACCAATATACAGAAAACCAGCATCACTCAACCTGATCTGATGTAGTATGAACAGGACCAGCATATTAGGGGTCTCATCAGTGTCCAATGGTGGCATGATAAGTAACGTGTCTTTTGGTGGAAGATCCACCTAGTTTGAAACACTTCCCCGTGGATCTCTACCAAATAAAACCCACCAATAATTGGTGGAGGTCCTAGAGGGAGTGTTTCTTCTAATTTATGAAAGTGGGATTGTCAGATTTGTACTCTATGTACAGAATAGAAAAGAAATGGGAGAAGAAATTAGAAAAAAACAAGTGCAAAATTGAGAGAAAATATTCAATTCATATCATGTTCAATTTTGCATCTCAACAATGAACTAATAAGACCAAGCCTTCAACACTATCAATTAAGAAACTAGTAAAATATTTAGCATACTGCAATTTTCAGCAATAACAGTGGCGTTATCAAGTCTTTTAGTGTATACATATGTGTGTGTGTGTGCACCTAATTCCTTTTTCTATTTAAAGAATCTATGATAATACATGGATTGTAAAAGTATTTGCTTTATTACTTGCAATAAGTCTTATACAAAATGTTTAATTCATGATGATTTCTTCTTTAGGTATTCAAGTGTACAGGAAGTTTTACACAGAAGAGAAGGAAAAGTCCAATGGTGTCCTTGCTATTTGTGTTGCAAAATGGCCTGTCCAGCCCTTCTTTCATATGGCTAGAATTCTCTCTGTGAGTGTGCTTAGTGTCTCCCCTTTTGCCATTTGTTTCTACTGTTGCAATTTCTGGAGATGATTTGAGTCAAATAAGTTTGGAATGTACGATTTTATGTTGCTGATTTCATACACCAAGTATCCAAAGGGGAAAAAAAGACTTTAGTACTACAGTATCTATGCGTCAAGTCAATAAAATTCTATCCGTCACATGATCATTTTAAAAACTATAAATTGTAATGGTGTTAGGATTGATGAAAGAGAAAATAATATACACATCTATTATGCATTCATTGATTTGACATATAGATAATGTGATATACCTGATGATTCGAGACTTCTCTCAAATAGAAATTGGTATTGTGTTGTACAATATCTGTATCTTTGTTGTTACATTGTTCGTTGTCGAAATTAGCAGTGTTATGTAGAGCAGTGCTGAATTGATTATCTAACCTTTGTTACAGGGATTGAGTTATGAAGGTCTTCAAAGCCTTCTAAGTCTCTATGATCGCACTTCAAAGGTTGCAGATTCATTGCTTCAAGCAAGACTTAGATCTGAGCCAACTGTGACAATGATGTGATAATTTGTTTGTTTTCTTTCCGTATTTGCGTACATAGCCTTTGTCAAGAAATTCTGTCATATTCAATTGCAAATTTGAGACTTTAACATTTTTAACACAAAATAGAGAAATTCATTCTTTGTTAGTTTTATGATAAGGATTCTCTTCTGAAATGAGTTTTATTCGTAGATATAAGATTTGTGTCGGCAATGGATGAAAAGAAATATAAGATTTTGCAAATAGTAGTTTATATGCAAAGTTTATCGGTAAAATCCTTCAAAATGGAAATAAATTCGAATTTAGAGAGGATTAAATTCTTAAGATATCTGAAATGTAAAACATAAATCCTACAAATTCTTCTATTTTTAAGAAATGTAAATTTTTGTTCCGACTAAGGCACTCCAAGTCCTTGGAAAAAGATTACAATTCTTGTTATGTCTTCAAGAAGAGGAGACTTTCATAAGAAATTGCTACTAACCAATTTGTGAATTCAAAATTTACTTGGGAATATGTAAACTAGAACTATCCAAGTATTTTATGTAAAATATGAACATATTACTAAAATTCATACACCATTAACCATTGGAATTTTAGCAAGAGGGGTGTAGTCTTGAAATCCTTTCTCTAAAAATAACCAATTCCAAAATTATAGAAAATAATATCCAGCATGTGAATGAAATGACTTACATACCATCCAATGTCCTTTCGTGTGTTCATCAAATTCGTCAACCAAATAGTTGGATAGTTTTTCAAAACATTAATGCAGGTTGACATTTTTCAAAATAACCTTTTATGTTTCAAAAATACCTAAATACCCCTTTGCAAAAGCAACTATAAAACCATAAAAATATCCTCTTCTGTTACCCACCTTTCTTCTCATCCAAACAGAAAATGTAGGAAAATGAAAGAAACAACAAGAGGTAATTCCAGATCTACTCTCTCTCTGATTTAATTACTTTAAAAGCTTTCTTAATTCAAACCCATCTGGATTCTGACAACAATTTTTCTATTAACAGCCACTAGAAATCTGGTAGCTTCGTCTCAGCAATCAACAAATCTTTTGCTCATTTCAATTATTGGAATGGGGGATCATGGGAAAATTAAACTCAACTCAATGGTAGGGTTGTACTGGTAACGATACTTTTTATATGGGCTTTCTTGATATGACATTAATATTTTCTCATTCTCGCTTTGTTATCTTCTTTATTTTATTTTATTTAAATAAGAGATGATTGTAATTTTTTTTTTTTTCATTTAGAATTATGATTCAATTTTTTGTACAATTCTGAAGTTATATATATATATAGACCATTACTTAGCTCCGATGCCATATGTGTGTAGATAGTAAAAATCAATATATATATTACTTTTTACGATCCTGCACACATATGGTATAAGAACTGAGTAATTGTCAAAATACTCCATTATTTTAGGATCATTGTAGCAAATTACTATTCGCATTACTATTCATTCACAGTAGCAATTTACGATTTATCTGTGACACTGTTCATTTCTTAGTTAAGCTTAGGGGTGGGCAAAAAAATAGGGTAGAACCAGAACGACTGGTACCCGGGTTTCGGTTCCAGTTCCTACCCAGAACCGACTGCCACAGGATTGGTTTCGGTTCCGAAAACTTGAAACCGACATTGTGCAGGTCCGGTTCTGGTTCCACCACCTTAGGAATCAGAATCGAACCTTGGAACTGGGACTAAATCAAAAAATGCAAGGACCATTGTAAAATTTTACAATTCAATTAAAGTTCTATCTTATTTCTTCTAAATTTTCTCTTGTTTTGTTTGTTTTATTCACAAGTGAATTTAATTGATGTCTTGCCTTGTTATTAAAATTAATTCACCATTCTTACTAAAAAAAACTTTATTTTTCTATTCATTTTCTTCTAATCACCTATATTGAACACAACACAAAAACCATTTTTTTTTTAATAAAGTAGCTCTATTTTTTTTCCTTCCCTTTTCTTCTTATTGATATTAAACACAAAACACACACACAAAAAAAAAAAGGAAAAACATGAAATCCAAATCCAACAAATTTTGCCATTTAACATTAATATTAACAGAAACCCAAATCTTCAATTTTCATGCAAAAAATCAATTTGGCATAAAAAATCTTCATTATTCATACAAAAAATCAACAAAGCATTAAAAAAAAAAAAAAAAATCAATTTGGCTAGACTTTCAAATTCTTCTTGCTATTTTTTAAAATTCGACACAAATCCTCTTCTAATAAATGCCAAAAAGGAGAAGGGGAAGAAGAAGATAAGAGAAGAAAAGACATCTACAATAGGGTGTTCTTTGGTTTCTCTTGGCTAGGGTTTTGTGGGGGGAAGAAGAAGATAAGATGAGAGGAGAGAACTTGGCTTGTTTTGTTCGAAGATGAAGGGAATAGAGAGATAGGCATAACTTTTAGGGCTAGCTTGACTAGGGTTTTGTGTGGGGAAGAAGAAGATGAGAGAAGAAAGAATTTGGCTTAGTTTGTTTGTAAGAGGCGTTTAGGGTTTTAGCTAATAAAAAGGTTTTTCAAAGTGATTGATACATGAGTTATAATCTAATGGTCAAAATTCGTTGTGAGATGGGGGTGTATTTGAAACTTTTAAGGGTTTATTTGTCATTTTTGAACCAAATATGGACCATTTTGTAATTTTATTAGGTACCCGGAATCGGAATCAGAACCGTTGGTTCTGATTCCTGTTCCATTTTTTCAGGAATTGATCGGTTCTAGTTTTGGTTCCTATTCCTTCGAAAAAGGGCGGGTCTAGGTTAAGCTAAGAATTAAATAAATCTATAAGGTTTTAATTTATATATACTACAACGAAACGGATTTCAAACACACTTGAATTCATTGTAATAATTGCAAAAGATAAAATAGATGCACTGTCTTGAATTATTGATGACCGGTCTTGATATTGGTAGATAAAATGGTTTTGATGATAGAAGGAATCTTTGATGACGTCTGCTTGATAGAAAATATCCATCGAAAGTAACCAAAATTATTTGAAAAATAATAAAGTGATGAGTCATTCCTTTTGAGAATCTTGAGAATAATCTAAAATAACATTGTTACATGTGTCTTCATTGTTCAAGTCTATCTTGGAAATTGGCAAAATAATTATCTTCAATATGCAAGTCTTCAGGTTTTTTAGTACTGTCGTTATTACTTGATTTAGCTATTGTAGGTGATCCAATAGTCATGAGAATTTCGTTAGGAATTTTCTTCTTAATTCTCTAAATTTTGGAGGTGATAGAGCAGTGGTAATAAACTACATCAACTAAATCAAGTAGTAACGATAGTACTCAAGAACCTGAAGACTGGCATATTGAAGATAATTACTTTGCGTATTTCCAGTATAGACTTGAACAATGAAGACACGTGTTAGATTGGGAGCTGAATTGTCATATTTACAAAGGTTTAAGATTGACTTTTATATTTTAGTCCCTCATACTTTCTAAAAGTAACTAAAATAACCTTGTGTATGCAAGCCAGTTTAGGCTTGCGAGCCTATCGAGCCGAGCCTTGTGCTGATTGAACTCAGCTTGATTTTTATAACGAGTTTGAGCCAAGTTTTTTTCGAGCCCTATACGAGCCGAGCTGACTTATGAGTAGCTTGGCTCAATTGACAACCCTAACTACAACAAACATATTAGGACAAGAAGTAACATTTGAATTTGTTAATTCTCCATTAATAAAAGATGTTAATCAATTAAAAGACGTGTCAATATCAAAGATAAATCTTATCAAAAACATAGTCTAGACAAAAAAAATTTAAATACCTTCATCAATAAAACATGTTTTTATCTTTTTGCATTGAAATTCAAGTTTTTCAAAACAATGTTTTTAACATGATACAAAATTTAAAAGCCTTTTCCCTAAATCCTTTTCCCTCAACCTTTTATAAAGAGAGACACATTTGAGAGAGAGAGAAAATGATGGGCACTCCCATCAAACCCAAAGCTGCTCCTCAATTAAAAGCATCATACAATATGATTCCTTAACAACCTATTACCCCACTTTCAAAACAAGCCAAAACCAATATACAGAAAACCAGCATCACTCAACCTGATCTGATGTAGTAATGAACAGTAATGAACAATGATGAACAGTGACAGTGTCATGTGAACAGTGCTAAATAGTGCCGATGATGTCAGCCTGCGACAAATTTTGGTGTGGCGCTCCGAAACGGCCAAACAAGTTAGGCTCGTGGCAAAGTCACAAGTTTTGTTATTTTTTAGCCTTTCGGTATTGTTTAGATGAGTTTTTAGGCCTTTTTTAATGTTTTTTAGGGGTGTGTTTGCAAACTTCTAGAGTTTTTTGGGTGCAGCTTCTGGAATGTTTTGGGATGTTTTTGCGATAATTGTTTAATGTTCTTTTTTATTAGGGCCAACTATAAAAAGGTTGTTATAGCCGTAATGGGCTGTTTTTTTAATGATTATTTTTATTAACAAAAGTTAAGAACCTTTTGTGGTTGCTTATTTAATCCAGTATCCGAACTTGATACAATTCAGTGGTGGTTTATCGTATCAATTGTTCCTTAATTGTTCAGTCTTTTTATTGTTTCGGCATCATTTGGTATCAGAGCCAAATTTAATACCAATGGCTGAACAAACTCGTGGTAGAGGTCGGCGAGGACGCAGCGGGGGTCGTGGAGTGGCTCTTGGGGAAGGCACTGTTGATCATCCACATAACCAGCGAGATATAGAGATGGACAATCTGAGGAGGCAAATTCAAGATCTTCAACGATGTCTTGAGCAAATTGAGACCCAAACAGAGGAGGAATCAGTAGAAGAAATTGATGAGGAGAAGAAAGATGTTAATCCTTTTGGGGGTTCCATCAGTGGGCGTAGTCAGGGATTCCGGCCACGAAACCAACAGTTTTCTCCAAATATTGGAATGAAGCTTGAGATTCCAGAGTTTGATGGTAAAGCTCATCCCGATGAGTTTATTGATTAGCTGAATACAGTTGAGAGAATTTTCAATTTAAGGGATTTTTCGGAAGTGTAAAAAGTGAAATCAGTCGCAATAAAATTGAGGAAACATGCTTCGATTTGGTGGGGACATATTAAGAAGCAACGGCTTAGGGAGGGAAAATAGAAAATTGTGAGTTGGGATAAGATGAAAAAGTTGTTGCAACGTAAGTTTCTTCTTGAACATTACCGACAGGAGGCTTTTATAGAATATCACAATGTTAAACAAGGTGGTATGTCGATTGAAGAGTTTACAAATGAATTTGCTTGGCCTAGAATGAGATGTGATGTGGCTGAGGAAGATGAACAGACGATTGCTCGGTATTTGGGAGGTCTTCGATATGAAATTTCGAATGTTGTCTAATTGCAGTAGTACTAGAACTTTGAACATGTTTGCCGACTCACCATGAAGGTTGAAAAACAAGTTAAGGCAAAAAACAGTGGCGATTCATGGTATTCAAATCGTTTCTCAGGAAAAGAGTACTCAGGGGGTCGAGGAAGTTCAACATCTGTGAAATCAACGACAGTGGCAGCGAATGGTAGTAATTTTAATGCAGACTGGAAAGGTAAACAAGTAGTTAAGGCTGGATTAACAGGAGGAAAGGGGAAATGGTGTTTCAGATGTCAAGGACTTGGGCACTTTGTGATAGACTGCTCAAATCGACCGATTGTGACCTTGATTGAGGAAGATGCTGCACCAATATATGATGATGCAGGGGAAAAACATGAACAAACAGATTCAGATGAAGACAAAATCATCTATGCGGATGAAGGTGAGTCTTTAGGCGTTCATAGATTGTTGAATACTACTGCAATAGAGGATGAACTGTGGTTGAGAAACAACATTTTTTATACCAAGTGCAGCTTGAAGGGAAAAGTGTGTAGAATAATTATTAATGGGGGTAGCTGTGAAAACGTTGTTGCTGCATTTATGGTAGAAAAGTTGAATTTGAAGACGGAAGAACATCCTAAAACATACAAACTTTTCTGGTTTTGAAAGGGAAATGAAGTAAAAGTGAACAAACAGTGTCTCATGCAATTTTTGATTGGAAAAATATATCAAGATGAGGTGTGGTGTGATGTCGTACCAATGGATGCTTGTCATCTTTTGTTAGGGAAACCTTGGCAATTTGATCGGAGGACGAAACATGATGGCTTCAAAAATACTTACACCTTCAAGAATGATGGTATTACGATCACGTTAGGGCCGTTGGATGTGAGGCAAGACAATAAAGGTAATGTGAATTACCTACTATCCAAGTCAGTTATTGAGGACGTGATTGAAGAATCACAAGAGGTTTTTGCTGTGGTCATAGTCGAAGAGAATGATGAGGTTGTTACTATTCTGCCCCAAGTTTAACCATTATTGGATGTGTTTGGTGATGTGGTTCTGGAGGAGATGCCACATGGGTTACCACATATGAGGGACATCCAACACTGTATTGATTATGTTCTAGGAGCTATCATTCCTAACAAGGCTGCCTATTGGATAAGTCCAGAAGAACATAAAGAGTTACAAAGGCAAGTTCGGGAATTATTGGAAAAAGGTGCAATCAGAGAAAGTATGAGCCCTTGTGCCATTCCGACGTTATTGGTTCCAAAGAAGGATAGGTCTTGGCAGATGTGTATTGATAGTCTGGCTATCAACAAAATCACTGTCAAATACCGATTTCCAGTTCCTTGACTTAATGATTTGCTTGATCAACTTCATGGGGCTACTGCGTTTTCAAAGATAGATTTGAGGAGTGGCAACCATCAAATACAGGTTCGACTGGGGGATGAATGGAAAACAACATTTAAGACTCGCGATAGGTTGTATGAATGGATGGTAATGCTGTTTGGACTGTCCAATGCACTAAGTACATTCATGCACCTTATGAACCAACTGTTTCGGCCATTCATAGGTAAGTTTATTGTTGTTGATTTCGATGACATCCTTATTTATAGTGTTTCAGTGGAGCAACATTTAGACCATCTGAGGCAGGTTTTTGAGGTGCTACGTGAGCAGAAGTTATATGCAAATTTGAAGAAGTGCCACTTTCTCACTAACTCTGTAATGTTTCTAGGTTATATAGTATTAGCAGATGGGATTAGAATGGATTCAGCCAAGATTGAGGCAATAATGAATTGGCCAACATCGAAAAACATTCATGATATTCAGAGCTTTCATGGGCTGGCATCATTTTACAGAAGGTTCATTCGGAATTTCAGCACCATTATCACGCCAATTACCAAATGATTGAAGGGTGGATGTTTTGTATGGACTAAAGAATGCTTTTCAACTCTTGAAAAGCAAAGTTACAGAGGCTATACTTTTGGTGTTGCTAGATTTTGGAAAGGTGTTTGAGGTTCATTGTGATGCTTCGAATGTTGGGATTAGGGGAGTATTGAGCCAGAAGACCAAGCTGATTGCCTTTTTCAGTGAGAAGCTTAATGATGCAAGACAAAGGTACTCTACATATGATAAGGAATTCTATGTGATAGTAAGAAGTTTAGAGTACTGGATGCATTATCTACTTTCAAAGGAATTTGTGTTATATTCTGATCATGAGGCATTGAAATACATTAATGGGCGACACAAACTCAATTCCAGACATGCTAAATAGGTGGAATTCATACAGATTTTTACCTTTTCCATTAAACATAAATCGGGGGTTCTTAACAAAGTGGTAGATGTGTTGAGTAGGCGCCATTCTTTACTCTCGACAATCGAGGTGTGATACATTTAGGGACCTTTATCGAGATGATCCTTACTTTAGTGGTATTTGGGAAAAGCATAAGGGTGGTTCTTATGAGTAGTTTCTAATTCAAGAGGGGCATTTGTTCAAGGGGAATAGGCTATGCATTCTTGAATGTTCATGGAGTGAGTCCCTGATTATCGGAAGCCATGTTGGAGGATTAGCTGGACATTTCAGGAAGGATAAGACGTTAGCTTTACTATCAAAGCATTTTTACTGGCCTCATATGGAGTGTGATGTTAAGGGTCTTCTAGAGCGTTGTAGAATTTGTAATTTGGCAAAGACCTGATGTTCCAATGTAGGTTTATACACACCATTACCTGTTCCAGTAGCACCATGGGAGGACGTGAGTATGGATTTTGTGTTGGGGTTGTCAAGAACACAACGGAATAAAGACTCTATTATGGTAGTTATTGATAGATTTTCGAAGATGGCCTATTTTATTCCCTGTAACAAAACTTTTGATGCTTCACAGTTGGCGAGGTTGCTTCTACAGGAAATTGTCAAGCACCATGGAGTTCCTAAGTTGCTGACTTCAGATCAAGATGTCAAATTTGTGAGTCATTTCTAGCGCACTTTATGGTGGAAAATGGGTACCAAATTACAGTTTAGTTCCTCTCACCACCCACAGACAGATGGGTAGACTAAAATAGTAAACTGGAGCTTGGGAAATTTGTTATGAAGTTTGACTGGAGATAATCCGAGGCAATGGGACTTGGTGTTGGCACAGGCAATATTCGCATATAATCGGTCTTAGAATCACACAATAGGGAAAAGTCCGTTTGAGATAGTAAATGCTCGTAATCCGATCACACCTTTGGACTTGGCACCATTGCTGATTGTTAACCAATTCAGTTCTAATGCTGACGAGCAGGCTGAGTTGGTTAAGGAGTTACACAAGCAGGTTCGGAAACGTATTGTTAAGCAGAATGAAAGGTACAAACATCGGGCAGACAAGCATCGCAAACGGATTGTTTTCAAACCAGGGGACTTGGTGTGGATTCACCTTCGGAAGGAACGATTTCCAGCGGGCAGATTTGGGAAATAACAACCACGAGCTGACGGCCCATTCAAAGTTCTAGAGTGTATCAATGACAATGCATACAAGATTGAGTTACTGGATGAGTATAATGTTTCTAGCACCTTCAACGTTGCGGATTTATCACCGTACCATGCAGATGAATTGGTAGATAGCAACACAGAGGAGCATGCGATCGTTGATCCGAGGATGAATCTTTTTCTGGTGGGGGAGAATGATGCAGTAATGAACAATGTCATATGAATAGTGAACAGTGTCGTATGAACAGTAAACAATGCTAAATAGTGCCAACGATGTCAAAATGCGACGAATTTTGGCATGACACTCCGAAACGGCCAAACAAGTTAGGCTCATGGCAGAGTCACATGTTTTGTCATTTTTAGCCTTTAGGAATTATTTAAATGGGGTTTTAGACGGTTTTTTATGTTTTTTAGGGGTGTGTTTGCAAACTTCTAGAGTTTTTTGGGTTTATTTGTAACTTTTGGAATGTTTTGGGACGTTTGTAGTAATTGTTTAATGTTCTTTTTCTAGGGTTTTTATTAGGGCAAACTATAAGAAGGTTGTTATAGTCGTAATGGGCTATTTTTTTATGATTATTTTTGTTAACGAAAGTTAAGAACCTTTTGTGGTTGCTTATTCAATCCAGTATCCGAACTTGATACAATTTGGTGGTGGTCTATCGTATCAATTATTCCTTGATTGTTCAATCATTTTATTGTTTCGACATCATAATCGTTTTAGTCTCTTAGACGAAGAATCTGTATCTTCATCTCACCCAAGAATTACCAACAAGCCCTTGCCTTATCAGCCCCTTCAATAGCTTACATGCCCTCTTCACCAAAACCCCCTAGTATCAACCAACCTCCTCAATACATTGAAAAGAATCTACTCAAGCAATTTGTATTATTGAACCCGAATATTGGGGACAAACCTTTCAAGAAACTTTATCACATATATTCCTATTAGATTTTTCTTTATATTCTAGAAGATTTATTAAAAAAAAAACTTTTTATGATTTATTTTAGTTGATATCGATTCTGTTGATATGACTCATAATCCTGACAAAAAAATCCCAATAAAATTACTTTTTCAAAATGTAAAATTAAACGGGTCTTAAGACTTCAAGATTGGCAAAATTGGTATTTACAAAAAAAACACCAATTTTCTCAAACATTTGTTCCTCAAGAATTTTCTTACAAAGACTATCAAAAAGCCTCATTCCATAATTTCTGTTTATCAATACTACACATTCTTAGTTTTTTTTTTTTTTTTTTTTTTTTGTGACAAAGCCTGTCCAAAAACTTTCGCAAATTAGTTTCAACAATGGTTTCATTTTTTTGGTCTAAATGAAATTTTTTTTCCCTCCTTATGTTAGGGAAGGACATCAATTATTCACAAAAAACTTCAATCACAGTGAAGAATCTTTGTTAGCATTTTCCAATAATTTCTTAATTGTGTCATGAACTGACAATTTTATATCACAGCACCTCCAAAATTTAAAGAATTAAGGAGGAAGTTCCTCATCAAATGGTGGACTAGTTTCTCAATTCAAAATGTTAACCCACTAGCAGTTCAAGCACAGATTACTCAACACTCTCATTTATGTCAACCTCAACACCAATCAACATTTTTAACACAAAAATCAAAGCTTACGAGTGAATTGACTCAATGCCAAACTACTCAATAAATGGATAGAATCCTTATGGCTATGAGGTCTTCTACATCTCAAAAGGCAGACTTAAATAGCACCAAATCATCAAGTGATCAAGATGAAGATCATAATTATTATGCAGGTTTCCATAATCAATTATGATTTCAATGACTCATTACTATATCAAAAGACAAGAAGACGAATGACTCAGCATTCACCTATATCACGTTTTCAATAATCTTGGTGGATATTTTTTTGCAAGACAATTTCAACAAAGATTCATTCTTATCAACAAGATTATGTTGGCCAGTATCATGTCAACACCTCAATAATTCAAGACATGTCCTCAATAATTCAAAACAACTTATCAACTACTTTATCTTTTATTATATGTTGTAATAATAACATTTGAATTTAATTGTGTTTGAATTCAATGACATTGTAGTATAAATAGATGTAGACATTGAGTGTTTTGAAGCAGAATGTGAGAGAATATTTGAGAAAGAATGTAGAATTTGCAACGTTCTTAATGTGTTCAATAAAAACCTTTGTAAGTTTCCTATTTAAAATTTTACACATTTATTATTTAAATTTAAATTTTACTATTTATATAAAAACCATTTCGTTATTTTCATGTACACATGCTTTTTACATGATTTTAATGATCCTGCATATAAATGGTATCAGAGCCACAAACTTGTCTTGGAATACAGACATTGCACCCAAGGGAACTCTCACATGACCTAATGCTGAAGTGAGTCTCTCCGCCCTTGGGTATTGAGTCACTTGTTAAGTGGTGATTTAGTGGTTCTGGTAGGTATTTAACTTGGCATAGCCATGAAGGTAGCGATGGTCCCAGTGTATCGTAAGACCGTGGTCTCTCACTGGATCTATTGGTTAGCTGTTCACCCATTCTTAATCTGTGGGGGCTTCTGGTAATGGCAGTTAATGGTATCAGAGCCAACAAGTAATTGTCTATATATGTCATTATTATTTTAGGTTATTGTAGCAAGTCATTGTTTATAGCTACTATTCATTACTATTCATCCGTGAAACTGTTCATTTATTAGTTAAACTAATTGTTAGATAAATTTGGAAGAACTCCAGGATTAATTCTAGGTAGCTACAGTGAATGAGCAATAATATGCTATAGTGAATGAGCAGTAATGATGAACAATGACTTGCTATAGTAACCATTTATATGATGACATATATTGACAACTACTTGCTAGCTCTGATACCATTTATATGCAAGATCGTTAAAATCATGTAAAAAGCATGTGTATACGAAAATAATGAAGTGGTTTTGATATAAATAGTAAAGTCAAAACTTAAATAATAAATGTGTAAATTTTGAATACAAAACTTACAAAGGATTGCTGATGACGAACACAATTTTATTGCTGGATGATGAAATATTTTACATAGCTTTTTCTTGAACACACTAAGAACACGGCAAATTCTAAATTCTCTCTCAGATTCTGCTTCAAACACTTAACTTCTACATCTATTTATGCTACAAGGAATTTAAACACAATTGAACCTGGTGTTACTATTCCAATAGATAATAAAAGATAAAGTAGTTGATGAGCTGTAATGAATTATTGAGGTCTTGACATGATATTGGCTGATAAAATAATCTTGTTGATAAGAAGGAATCTTTGATGAAATTGTCGTGTAGAAAATATCCACCAAAATTATTGAAAACGTGATACGGGTGATGTTGGAGTCATTTGTCTTCTTATATTTTAATATAGTAATGAGGTCATTGAAATCATAATTAGTTATAAAAAAACTGCATAATAATCATTTTTGTCTCATTTGGTAATTTGGTGCTATCCGAGTTTGCCTTTTGAGAAGTAGACGACCCCATAGCCATAAGGATTTTGTTCATTTATTGAGTAGTTTGACATTGAGCCAATTCAGCCATAAGCTTTGATTTTTGTGTTAAATATGTTGATTGGTGTTGAGGTTGACATAAATGAGGGTGTTGAGTAATCCATGCTACAAATAATCATCATATGTGTCATGAAATTTCAAGACGATTTAATCAATTAGGAAATCAAAAACATCTAGTCAGGTTCCATTTAGAAGTTTGGCTTGGTGCAAAACAAAACTGTTCTACCATTAAAAAGAAAGTTTTATCCATAGTTTTGTGTCATGAAATTTCAAGATGATTTACTCAATGAAAAGTTTTAATTCATATTGATTCATTTGCATCAAAATACATTTTTGAAAAAGATGTCAAAATTTTGGTTTCAAAACAAATCTTTGCCAGATAGCAAGCAATGTTATCATGTTTTGATTTTGACCTCGAACACATTCAAGGACAAAATAATTCATTACCCGATTTTTTTTCCCGTGAATTCTTATAAGGAAAGACATAGTTGAGAGAGAGAGAATTGATGGGCACTGCCATCAAGAAGAATGGTGTCAAAATTAATAAAGAAGAGGCTAAATCCTCTCCACAACAAAAATCATCATATGCTATAATATTGTAGTCTCCTATTACCCCAAAACAATCAAAATCAAGCAAACAAAAAACTATTGAAATTGCCACCAATCAGTTCCAATTACTTGATGAAGAATTTGTTTCTTCACCACCTCTTCAAAATTACCATCAAGCTCTTTTGTCTCCTCCATTGCCATCTTTACCCTCTTCTTTAAAACATGTTTTCTTTAATGAAACTTCCTCAATACACTGAAAAAGAAATAACTTAGCCTATATTGAACAAGAGTTTTGGGGAAAAAAATTTCAAGAAACTTTATCATATTTTTTCCCCTCGAATTTTCTTTTCATTCCAGATGATTTGTTAAAAACATGCTAGTAAAGATGGACTAAATAGTGTAACTGAAATAAAAAAAGCTTTCAAAGGATTTTTGATGAAGAACACACTTTTATTGAAAGCTTAACGAGAGTTTTTATAAGTAATATTTTGAAGATTTGTTTCACACTCTAATTGACTCTACCTTCCTCACCACACCTGTAGAGATTTATATTATATAAAGAGATGGATTTCAAACATACTTGAATCCATTACAGTTATTACATAGAGACATAATGAAACGAGATGACGGTAAAATCAAAAGTACTTAATAACTTTAGACACTTTTTGAAATATTCTTTAAGTGATGCCGAAGTGTTGGAAATCATATGTCTTCTTTTCGTGTGATAGCCACAACTTTTGACAAAGAAATAGGTAGATATGGATTCATGCACCTTGATAATTGGTGTAATAATTACCTTCATCATGATCGCTTGGCTTTTGGGTGCTGCTGTTACTTGATTTGTTTGGTACAGAAGATCCAATGGTCATGAGAATTTTGTCTATTTGTTGATGTGTTTGGCACTATGGCCAGGTGTGCTATAGGTTTTGACTGCTGAGCCAAAAAAAATTGATTGATGTTGTTGATGGCATAATTGTGAATGTTGTGTGATCCATTTTTGAATTATTGGTGAACTCATGGTATGAATAGAAATGTTAGACCACTACTTAATAAGAATTTCCTCCTTAATTCTCTGAATTGCAGAGGAGGAGGTGCTGTAATAGTGAATTGCTAGCTCATAATCCAAGCTGTCAGGAAATTACTTGAAAATGCTTGCAAAAGCTCTTCGCTATTATTAATTTTTTTTTGCAAATAATTGAAAATCTTCCCAAACAGAAGGTGGGAAAATAGTTTCATTTAAACCAAAATGAAACCAATGTTGAAACCATTTTGGAAAAGGTTTCGGGCATGATTTATCAAAAATGAAAACCATGAATATTGTATTTGATAAAGAAGAAAGTATTGAACCATTATTTTTGATAATCTTTATAAGAAAATCCTTGAGGAATGAATATTTGAGAAAGCTGATGTTTTTCATAAATACTGAGCTGCTAATCTCATGGTCTTAAAACTCTAAATTTTACGTTTTGAAATTGCATTTTTGTTGTGATTATTTTTATCATGATTGTGAGTAATTTTAACAAAACGTGTATCAACTAAAATAAATTCATATAATGTTCTTGTTTTTAATAAATCGTCTAGAATGAAATGAAAATCCAGGGGCTAAATATGTGATAAAATTTCTTGAAAAGTTTTTACCCAAAACTTTGGTTCAATAATATAAATAGGCTAAGTTTTTTCGTTTTCAGTGTGTTGAGAGGTTTGATCAAAGAAAACAAGTTACGAAGAAGATGTTAATGGAGAAAGAGCCAAAAGAGCTTGATGGTAATTTTGAGGAGGTAAGGAAGAAACAAATTCTTCATCAAGTAATTGGAACTGACCAGGATTTTTGGTTATTTCAATAGTTTTTTGTTTGTTTGATTTTGATTGTTTTGACAACAGTTGTGGGGTAATAGAAGAATAAGGTATCATAACATATGATCATTTTTTGTTATGGAAAGGCTTTAGCCTCTTCTTTATTAATTTTGACACCAATCTTCTTGATGGGAGTGCCCATGAATTCTCTCTCTCTCAACTTCGTCTTTTCTTGTACGAATTCATGGGAAAGGAAATCAAGTAATGAATTGTTTTGTCCTTTAATGTGTTCGAAGTCAAAATCAAAACATGATAAAATTGCTTCTTGTGTGGCAAAGATTTGTTTTGAAACCAAAATTTTGAAATCTTTTTCAAAAATGTATTTTGATGCAGATGAATCAGTATGAATTAAAAGCTTTTTATTGATATTTCATGACACATAAAACTATGGATAAAAATTCCTTTTTAATGGTAGAATAGTTTTGTTGTGCACCGAGCCAAACTCTGAAGGGAACCTAACTAGATGTTTTTGATTCCCTAATTTTTGTTTTAATATTCCACCATATCCTACATTTGAGGCATCTGTCTCAACTATAGGAAAAGTTGTTAGATCTAAAATACTCATACATGGAAAAACTTTAAACTTTTAGACTTTAGAATTTTCTTATAAAGATTATCAAAAGCATGGTTCAATACTTTCTTTTTATCAAATCCAACATATTCATGGTTTTTCATTTTGATAATTCATGCCCAAAATCTTTTTCAAATGTTTTCAACAATGGTTTTCATTGTTTTGGTTTAAATAAAACTATCTACCCACTTTCTGTTTGGGAAGATTTTCAATTATTTGCAAAAAAAAATTTAATAATAGTGAAGAGTCTTTCCTAGCATTTTCAAGTAATTTTCTCATTGCTTGGATTATGAACTGGCAATTCAATGTTACAACACCTTCTCCTCCGCAATTTAGAGAATTAAGGGGGAGATTCCTTATTAACTGGTAGTCTAGCTTTTCTATTCAGAACATGAGTCCACTAGTAATTCAAAAATGGATCACATAATGTTCACAATTATGCCATCAACAACACCAATCAACGTTTCTGGCTCAGCAGTCAAAACTTATGGCAGACCTAGCTTAGTGCCAATCACCTCAACAATTAGACAAAATTCTCATAACCATTAGATCTTTTATATCAAACAAATCAAGTAGCAGTAGTACATAAGAGCCAAGCGACCACGATAAAGATAATTATTACCAACTATCATGTGAAGAATATTTCAAAAAGTGTTTAAAGTTGTTAAATACTTTTGACTTTGCTATCACCTGGTATCATTATGTTTCTATGTAATAATTGTAACGGATTCAAGTATGTTTAAAATCCGTCTCTTCATTTAATATAAATCTCCGTAAGTGTAGTGAGGAAGGTAGAGTCAATTAAAGTGTGAAACAAACCTTCAAAACACTACTTGTAAACTCTCTATAAGCTTTCAATAAAAGTGTGTTCTTCATAAAAAAAAATCCCTTATAAGTTCTTTATTTCAATTCCATTATTTACTCCATGTTTACTGTTTGCATGTTTTTAGTAAATTAAATAATTTATCATTTATCATTTAAGTTATTTGCATTATATTAAGTTATTTTCATTACGTTATATTAACCAACATAATATTTTTTATTATACCCATCTAACAAATATTATTATACAATTAATAACTAGTTAACCTAGATATTAATAGAGAAAAAAACACATATATCCAGTTTTTAAGAATTAGTTCATACCTGAGTATAAATCACTTGAATAAATCTTCTTCTTTGCTTCCAGTATGCAAATCAAAAGTAAAACAATAGATTGAGAAATAGAATCTTTTTCACAAACTGAAAATATTATTAATTTTTCTTTGAATAAAATTTAGCTTCTCCTTATATAGAGAAGTCTAGATTTCAAAATGAATTGAATCCGTAAAAGAAAATAAAAGATAAGATAACCAGTCTTAATCAATCACCTACTAAAGGTGAGTGGTCAATTCTGCTACCTATTGATAAAGATGTCTAAATAAATAAAAAAATGACATATCAACTAAAGAAAATGACACTGGGATCTATATGTTTCCTATGTGTCTTACACACTAAGATATAATAATTACAAGTGATAATGACACAACATCCAAAGCCTTCCTTTTGATCTTGATTGTTAAATCTATCGGCAAAATCCTGGATGTCCACGTGTTATCTTTCGCTATTTGATAAACGTTAGCGTGTTACGTGTTGGACATTTTGGATTGTCCAAATCTCCATCTTTTAGAGTTTTCATTAATTTTTAGAGTTGTCTACTTCTACAAGATCAATAAAATCTCCTAGAGTATTGTCTTCTTAGGCCTCCTGGTTGTGGGCTAAGACCAACCTTAGGAGATCAATAGTTCCTTCCATCAAAGCCTGTGCTGATAGATGAGTTAGGTCAAACCTTTCTAACAATGTCCTTAATTGGGCTTTGTTGTGTTTCAAGAGTGTATCCTGGAATATTGCATACCTATCTTGTAAAACCACCACTATCCCATTATGGATATGGATAGTAACATCTGTTTTAACAAGCTCTTCTAGTTTAGATTTAACCAATAGCAATTTTACAATATGCAGCCTGATCCAATCTTCCTCTTCCTTTTTTTGGATTTCTTCTAGGGCATATGATCCCATTTTTACCTCGTTATCTAACATAACTCGGTATCATGGTTCTCCTACAAGAAATTCTCATATCTATACAGGTTGAACATTATAGTTCTCTTGTAATGAGGAAGTGATCATACAAGTGAAAGTATCAACCTTCATATTCAAAACACAGAGCGTTTGCTTAACCGCATTTGGTATTTTCGGGTTTATCATCGCCTCATGTACGTCAATTTCCATTGTATTGATCCATCCTCTAGTCAAAAGATTTTTGCAATAACCTTTTCTAAAGATTTTCCATGGAGCGTACAATTACATAACGACATTAGGATAAACTGCCAAACCTTGGACCAAATCTGCCAAGTCAGTTTTTTCTAACTTTACTATTATATCATTCAAATTTTCAAGTTTGAGATTTATCATGTCAAACATATGACATTTTCTCATTACCTTGATTTTTTGAAATCTTGCTTCATAAAGCAGAGCAGTTCCACTGAACTCTTCATCTTTGTAAAACAGTTTGTTAGTTTCCAGCCAAGCTAACCTACTTGCTAGTTTCTCTAAACACCTTTTGTAGCTATATTTCCCCTTGTCTTATCGTTAATGTGACCCTAATTTGCGTTTCTAGATCCTCCTAAAGTGTTTGACTAGCTGGAGTTAATCTTAAGCCTTCTGGAAATCTAAACCTCTCACAAATAGCTATGTAGGAGAATCATGGTACAGAGTTATGTTAGATAATGAGGTAAAAATGGGATCGTATGCCTTAGAAGAAATCAAAAAAAGGAAGAGAAAGATTGGACCTAGCTGTATATTGCCAAATTGCTACTGGTTAAATCTAAATTGAAGGAGCTTGTTAAAGTAGATGTTACTTTCCATATTCATAATAGGATAGTGGAGGTTTTATCAGATAGGTATGCAATAATCTTGGATACACTCTTGAAACACAACAAAGCCCAATTAAGGACATTATTAGAAAGGTTTGACCTAACCCATTTATCACAACAAGCTTTGATGGAAAGAACTATTGATCTTCTAAGGTTAGTCTTAGCCTACGACCACGAGGCCCAAGAAGACAATACTTTACGAGATTTTATTGATCTTGTAGAAGTAAACAACTTTGAAGATTAATGAAAACTCTAACGGATGGAGATTTGGACAATCGAAAATGTCCAACACGTAACACGCTGACTTGTATCAAACAGCAGAAGATAACACGTGGACATCTAGGATTTTGCCTATAGATTTTAATGATCAAGATCGAAAGGAAGGCTTTGGATGTTGTGTCATTATCATTTGTAATTATTATATCTTAGTGTGTAAGATATGTGAGAGACACATAGACCCCAGTGTCATTTTCTTTAGTTGATATGTTATTTTCTTATTTGTTTAGATATCTGTATCAGTAGGTAGCAGAATTGACCACTCACCTTTAGTAGGTGATTGATTAAGACTGTTTGTCTTATCTTTTGTTTTCTTTTACGGATTCAATTCATTTTGAAATCCAGACTTCTCTATATAAGGAGAAGCTTATGTAAATTTTATTCAGAGAAAAATTAATAATATTTTTAGTTTGTGAAAGGGTTCTATTTCTCAATCTATTGTTTTACTTTTGATTTGCATACTCGAAGAAAAAAAAAAAAAGATTTATTCAGGAGATTGATACCCAGGTATGGACTAATTCTTAAAAATGGGATATATGTGTTTTTCTTTCTGATTAATAGCTAGGTTAACTAGTTATTAATTCTATAATAATATTTGTTAGATGGGTATAACAAATATTATGTTGGGTTAAATGATTTAATTTATTTTGGCTAATCTTTTGACAAGGTGAATGCATGGCCAAATCTGATGATGGACAATGGCGCGAGCTATGGATGTGTGGGGCGAGCAAGGATATATACTCTCTCTTCCCTTGACTTCTTAATGAACTCACGCATATGAAATCCTCTTCAGCTTTATCTACGTTTACTGCTCTCATGAATACTAGCTTATCTAGATTTTCTTCTAAAGTAGATAGTTTGTATGAAATATCTTATATCCTAGAAAATAAAAAAAATCCAAGGTACTATCCCTCCCATTGTAAATCCTTATACGGCCTTTTCCAAGTCTTCGTCTTCTTTGTCTAAAACCTTTAAAACTCTTGTAAGACCTTCCAGAAAGCCAGTCAAAGAGTATATCTAGACTAATACTTTTGATAAGTGTCAAATTTCAGCCACAGCTTAAGAATAATATGTTACTTTGGAAATCCCTCAAGAATCTATTACTCAATGGATCCGTGAAGGATACTCTCATGTACACTTTGGTGCTATCCGGCTAGCATTATTTTATCATGGCAGAAAAGGACTCCTAGTTTTTGTCCAAATTGCTTTGTTGGACACCAGATTTGTCCAATATCAACATGCTTGTATAGGGACGACACAGACAATTTTGAATGATGGGACAGTCATTATGACACTGTTTCCTAATTTCAATATGTCTCTTTCTGATGTTCATTGCTTCAAAGTTTTTAAAGTTCAATTATAGATCGTTGGTGCAGATTTAAATCTAGGGAGTATTGAGTATTGCAGCTACTTTGCATTATCAGATGGTTTGGCGAATCCAAGACCATGCCCTTGATCTCTCTATCCCTACGACTACTGATGTGCTGCTCCTTACTGTTGACTCTCAGAATACTCCTCACTGCATCAATATTCCCAGGCAAATTTCCAGAGATGATTTGATTAAATTGTTACCCGACTCTTGGATGACGAGTTATGAGTCTCTTAATAAAAAAGAAACTCTGATGGTTTCTACAAAATCTACCATGCATGATAATAGTGACAAAACAACAACTATCAGATTTAAGTCCCCAGCAACTCCCAGTGCTTCACCTTTGAGTTTTTGACAAACTCAATTCATGATCACTCCAGTCTTACCAGCTACAGTAGTACGGGAACCTGGACTTTCCATTCATTCATTTCAACAATCTGGTGCTCCTGTCTATCATCAATTTGATCTAGTCACTGGTCATACTCCATTTGATCTTGACTACCAATGCTTGAATTGCCGTGATGATCCTATTTGGGAAATAGATGAGCATTATCTTTCTAGACGAAATCATTCTAATGGAAAAAATAGACAGCTCAGTGCAGTAAAAAAGATTTTCACTCCAGATTTGAAGACCATGATCCTGAAGTTGGCCTTCTTGGTCAACCATTTGGTAAATTTGACTATTATGTCAAATATTCTCCTCCAACTAGGAAAGATTCACCATCCATTAATCTTTCGTGGGAAATCCCTCCGAAACCTCAACCCAAATCATATTTAAAACTATCCAAACCTACTTTAAACAACTTTTACCATGTTATCAACATGCTTCCTGGTGGATTGCAAAAGAAAACAAACCAACTTATTCACCCCTTGTTCATACTCCATCTGTTCAGTCTATTATGATGATTCAATCTCCTAAACCCTAAAAGACAGGACAACATTTCAATTATGACACAGACTTTCCTTCTCTTAAGGAAACTGTGACTCAACAACCAAAAGCGGTTCTTTCCAAAGTTATACAGTTTGATGGATCCACGCCAAAACTCTCCCAAGCTGAAGCATTTCTCAATTGGTAGACTGAAAATGCTTTAGCTCAAAACAAAACCATTACCAGAATTAAACAAAAACTGGATCTGGTTGCGCATCGGGTGGATTCTCAGTCTCAAAACCACACTATGCTAATTTCTCGGTTACAAAAACAGATTGATCATCTCTAAAATTGGATTGATCAGCTTCATCAGGAATTAATGCACATTGTCAGCACCTCTCATGGCTATTCAGCTCAATTTCTCCAGAAGGAAGCATAAATGAAGTCACTAAAAACCCCAATGGCATCGCTTCAGTAGGAATATCTTAAGCAAAAACTCAGACAACCACAGACTTTCCTTGAAATGTCTTTGGTACCAAATCCTTTTGACTCCTTAACAGCATGGCCATAACCCTCTTTTTCACCTTTCCCAAAAATTAGTCAATCTTTGGTCTCACCTCATATACCTTTTGGTGCTATTCAAGCTTTTGGCAACACTGAATAGTTATATGCCAAGCTCCGCAAAAAACGTGATGAAAAGATCAAGCTAGAACGGGAACAAAAGAAGCGACAAAAATATTCTGCTAAATCGCATATCTGCTGATATACCTAACTCTTTCTCTTCTAGTCACTCAGATCCTTCATCTCCTAAGCCTCATTGTCCTTTATCTAAGGAAGGCTCTAATGCAATTAATGATGATGGAAGACCATCAAACTTCTACTAATTTCGACTCTTTAGAAAATCTGTCACTTCAAATTTTATGAGCTCTTTTTAAAGAAACATGACAGAAAGGCAACGTCTTGCAGCTTCAGGTATTTCTCAAGATTCTCTATCTACCTTCCAAACAGAATCAGAAGCTGATATACCTTCGACTGATGACTCATTTGAAAATGGCTTTGACTCTGAAAGTAATACTTCTGATCAACATCCTAATGTTTATCCTCAACTGATGACCCATCAACCTGAATCGTCAAGACCACCTGTTGTTTCTGAGGTTGATGATGAGATGCCTGAAGGTCATGATTCCATCCCAGACTCTCCGCCTATGTATCGACAATCCTATCATACTACGACTGAGCGTGACTCTTATATAGCTTTAGCAAAGCTCCACACTTTTACTATTGATGATCTTCCTCCACACAAATAGAGAACTCGGATGTATGAATTTCAAGCCTGGTTACAAGCTGAGATGCTTAAACCTAATGCCCAAGTTCCATTGTACTTATGCAGTTTATAGCTAGATTTGGTGACATTCTCCATGATTGGTGGATAATATAGACAAAATTTATTCATCTAAATGCCAGATATTAATCAAGCTCTGTATCTCCTGTATGATGAATTTTGTGGATTACCTCACCTTTGTGAGAACCAGGTTAGAGAAGAATATTTTAAGATACGATGCTGTTCTCTTAAGAAGAAAGATCTTGATAGGCATTACAAAGAGATGGTAAAAAGATATCATATACTTAGGGGTATGGATGATCCTAACATGAAGCAAGCCTTTTTAGCATCTATTCCAAAATCCATAAGTCATGAAGCAACCAAGCTTATGTAGTCCCAGAACAAACAACTTGGTTCTACTTCTCTTGGAGAAATTTATCAATTTGTCATTCTCGCTCTGGAAAAGCTCTGTTCCCAAAAGTAATGTTTTGACAATTATCTTAAGCGTTCTAAACATCTAACAAAGGTTTGTCAAACACCAGACTTGCAGATCAAGTGCAAATCAGATCGCTCATGTTCTTGTCCTACCATAAAGAAGTTTCATTCCAGACGTAGAGACAAACGATCTAATCGATGTTATTTGTGCAACCGTCCTAGTCATTTTGCCAAAAACTGTCTAAACAAGCCCAAACAGTCAGCGAAAATGATGCAATAGCTTTCTTAGCTCACTGATATAGATTTTTCTGATGATGATGTTGAAAGTTGGTTTTCAATGGATGAAGAACCCACTTCAGACACTATTTTCTAGTTTGCAGCCACTGATACTGAGTTCTCTGATTCAGATGATTGTCACTATTTCACCATATCCAATAAACACCACAATCTCTTCCATCATTAGCCTTCTCATGTCACATCCCTACAACGAAAGTTTAGATCTTCCCTACCAAATATTCCAATCCCACTTTAGTCATAGTATTTTTTGACATTGATGTTACTGACACTGTTATCAACCCTAAGATTCTCCCAACTTCTTAGTGGAAACCTCATCAGGAAGTTTTTTACACTGCTAATAATGACACTTTCACTACTTATCTGATAAGCAAACCCATTAAAATCTAAATTTTCCCAAGATGTTTCACCTTTCATAAAGTTCTTGGTTCCGATCTACCTGACAAAGATATGGTTCTAGGTTTTGATGTTTATTATAAACTTAATAAACTTAGAATCCTCCCTGATGGTGTTCGGTACAAGATGTTTTTCCAATCCGTGACCACTTAGCCTAATTTATTCTAGATTGAAGGCAATCCTATTGAGCAGATCAAGACCTAGCTTATTTCCCGCTCTTGTGCAGATTCTCATGCAGATTTTCTCACTAAATTTGCTCATCTAATATGGAAGAATTCGGATTTCTTTATCCATCTTCCATTCATCAAGAGCGAAGATATCAATCCCACTAAAGCTAGTCATTCAGGCATGTCACCAGAACATCTCAGCCTAGCCAACAAGAATGTACTCAGCTTTTATCTCAAGGATTGAACGAACCCACAGATTCTTAATGGACATGTGAAGCTTTTTATTCCAATAAGCGTGTTGAACAGGCCAGAGGAAAACTCAGACTTGTTATCAATTATCAGCCATTGAATTTCTTTCTCCATGATGATAAATTTCCTCTGCCTTTTAGACAAGTTCTCTTTGCAAATCTCCATAATGCAAAAATGTTTTCAAATTTGATCTCAAAGCTGGATTTTGGCAACTTGGCATCCATCCTAATGATCGTCATAACACTGCTTTTTGCATTCCCAACCAACACTACTAGTGGACGGTCATGCCTTTTGGACTTAAGGTCGCTCCTTCCTTTCAGAAAGCCACGATGAAGATTTTTGCTCCCCTTCTGCATACATGTCTCATTTATATTGATGATATCCTTCTCTTATTAAAAGATAAGGAATCTCATATACATCTTCTTCGTGACTTTGCTGATATCATACACACTTATGGTATTATGCTCTCGGAGAAAAAAATGCAGTTAGGGCAAACAAAGATTGATTTTCTTGGTATGGTGATTGTTGATGGCAAGTATGATCTTCAGCCTCATATTGCTAATGAGTTGCGAAAATTCCCAGATGTTCTCACAACCAAGAAAGAAATACAACAGTTCTTGGTAATTGCCAATAACATGAGCAGTTTTATTCCCAACATTTCTCATGTCACTACTCCACTTTCCCAGATGCATAAGAAGAATCCTCCTTCGTGGTCTGAAAAGCAAACAAATGTAGTCAAGAGTCTTAAGTGCAGATCCTTCCATACATTGCCGTTGAAGATTCCTTATTCTAGGCAACGAATTCTTCAGATGGATACTAGTGACACTCATTGGGGTGCAATGCTTTTTGAACAAGATGATGACAAGGTATGACATTTGTGTGGATACCAAAGTGGACAATTCAAACCACACTAGCAACATTATCATTATACTTTCAAGGAAGTATTAGTAGTAAAAAATGTCATTGAAAGGTTTGAATTCCACCTCGTTGGACATCATTTCTTTGTTGAAACGGATATGAAGTCTTTTGATCAAATACTTCGATTCAACAAGAAAAAAGTTTGATGGGCAGAATGGTTCAACAAATATTCCTTCACCATCCAGCATATCAAAGGTCACACCAACACCATTGTAGATTATTTATCCAGACCTAAAACTAAACAATCAGTTTCATGAACCCTAAATCCAAACCTCTTCCTTGTTTTATGTTCCAATCATTAACCCACAAGTTCCTGTTCATCATCTTCTTCACCAAACCATACTCCAGACATACCTCCTGAATTCGATAACCTTGTTCAAACTCGTACCATTGATGAAATGCTACCACCCTCATGTTTTCTTGTCAAATTCAATGCATTGAAAAATGTGGACAATCCAACTTATGTACATGCAACATAATGCTCATTTTCCACACAAGATTTTGACATATAATTTCTTTTCATTCATCACTTGTATTTTTTTTTTTTTTTTTTTAATCTTAACTTCTTAAGCTTTCTGGAAGTTTCGTGTAACGGGCTTTAGGTCAATGACTCCCAAACCAGATGGCTATAGGGCACTAAGTGTAAAACACTCCTCGAACTTATTCACCCGAACCAACTAGGCTACAAGTCAAGACTTTATTTCTTTATTTATTATTTTTTTTTTTGTAAAGCTCATGATCTATGTAATGATTTCTTAAGCTTTCTAGATGACCCATGTAACGAGCTTTAGGCCAATCGCTCCCAAGCTAGATAGCTTTAGGGGATTAAGTGTAGAACACCCCTCGAGCGTACTCACTCGAGTCAACTAGGCTACAAATCAAAACCAAATCATCAAGCAACATTTAAGCACTTTTAACATACGCAAGATAATAAATGAAACTTTGCTCCATGGGCATGTAAAGTATGTGGGAGATTGCATAAACACTAAAACACATGACATTTACACAAAACGGTGTCTAACCACAATTATGGACAAACCTAGCGCGAAACAGAACCAATAGTTCAATGTTTAAAAACATGTTGCAACAAAAAAAATTTCACAAACCTCACAAAACCTCTCAACTAGCACCTCAATTGCTTCTAAAATGGTGATTATGCATGAATTCATGAAAAAATTTAAAAATAACTCGCTTTTGTTCACTTTAACCACTTTTGGACTTACAAGAGTAAGATTCAACATATTTTCAACAAAAAACAGCATCATCATGCCACAAAAATTTAAGCACTCTATTCAACACACAATCTCCACAAAAGCATCATCAACAACACTTCACAAAAATATCATAATCTCCACAAAAGCATCATCAACAACACTTCCCAAAAATATCACAATGTCATTGTCCTCAATGACCCACAACTACAAATATCCTCCCCAACTTAGCATCAAATGATCTCAAATGGCAATATGATCAATAACATTAAAATCCTCCAACATATTTAAGAAATAAGAAATCTAACAATAATAGCATGTAAGGTAGAGAGATACAACCTGAGGAACAATGGTGGGGTTATCATCAACAGAGTTTGTGGAGCATGCATAAGCGTAGCCTTGGACTAGTTAATTAGTTTCCAAACATGACGATCCTGCGAAGACAAAAACAACACAAACATAAAAGTAGTAAAAACATATTTACAAAGTTGGGTTGCCTCCCACAAGCGCTAAGTTTAAAGTCTTCAGCCAGACTCAGTGCACTGACATGGCTAATGTGGTTCAAATAAAGAACACTCTTCAATCACCTCTCCATCATTAATGCCATCGACATAAGGTTTAAGTCTTTGGCCATTTACCTTAAAAACTTGTCCCGTTTTTGGGTTTTGGATTTCAACAGCTCCGTGAGGGAAAACATTAAGAACAATAAAAGGCCATCCCATCGTGACCGAAGCTTCCCCGGAAAGAGACGAAGCTTAGAGTTAAAGAGCCACACTTTTTGATTAGGAGAGAATGACTTCCTAACAATGTGTTTATCGTGAAAAACTTTAGTTTTCTCTTTAGAGATGCAAGAGTTCTCATAAGCTTTGTGTCTTAGCTCATCTAACTCCGAAAGTTGGAGTTTCCTATGGTCACCGGCCGTGGTCATATCAAAGTTGAATTTCCTTGTGGCCCAATATGCTCTATGTTCAAATTCTACAGGTAAATGACACGCTTTCCCAAAAACTAACCGATAGGGGGACATGCCAATAGGGGTACGATATGCGATTCGATAGGCCCAAAGTGCATCATTCAGACGCATTGACCAATCCTTACGATCGGGTCGTACCATTTTCTCTAAGATAGTCTTAATTTTTCTATTAGCACGTTCCACTTGTCCACTACTTTGAGGGTGATAAGGTGTGGCAACTCGATGGGTGATTGAGTACTTTTTCAATAGTGAGCCAAAGTGCCTATTAGTGAAATATGAGCCACCATCACTAATGATGGCGCGCAGATGACCGAAATGGCTAAAGATGTGCGATTGAACAAAGTTGACGACCACCTTATGATCATTGGTCCTAGTGGCAATGGCTTCTACCCATTTAGACACATAATCTACTGCAAGCAAGATATATTCAAAGCCAAAAGATGAGGGCAATGGACCCATGAAATCAATACCCCACACATCAAACACTTCCACAATCAAAATAGGATTCAGGGGCATCATATCTCGTCTACCAATATTCCCTACTTTTTGACATGAAGTACAAGCACGACAATAAAAGAATGCATCACGAAAAAGAAAGGGCCAATAGAAACCACACTGGAGGACCTTTAAAGTGGTCCTCTTGCCACTATAATGACCACCACAAGCATAAGAATGACAAAATGCAAGTACACTACTAAACTCGTGGTCGAGGACACATCTCCTAACTATCTGGTCTGCACACACCCTGAAAAGGTCCGGGTCTTCCCAAAAATAATGTTTGATGGTTGCAAAGAAATGATCTTTCTGAGTTTTGGTCCACCCTAATGGTAATTGTCCTACGGCCAAGTAATTGACTATATGGGCATACCAAGGTGCTTTGGATTGGGATATCGCAAACAGTTGCTCATTTGGGAAAGATGCATTCAAACATTGACCAGGGACATACTCTATAAAGAGTCTAGACAAGTGGTCGGCGACCACATTATCACTACCCTTTTTATCTTTGATTTCTAGATCAAACTCTTGCAACAACAAAATCCATCGAATTATCTGGCTTAGTGTCCTTTCTTGGCTAACAAATACCTAACTGCAACGTGGTCTGTAAAGACAACTATCCTAGACCCAAGAAATAAGACCGAAACTTATCAAGGGAAAACACTACTGCAAGCAACTCTTTCTCCGTAGTGGTGTAATTACATTGAGCATCAGAGAGGGTTTTGCTTGCATAGTAGAATCACAACGGGCTTTTTATTCCCCGTTGGCCAATGACTGCACCAATGGCATAGTCCGATGTGTCACACATCACTCATCAAAAGGTAGGTTCCAATCAGGAGGTTGCATGATGGGTGCAGTGGTCAACGCTTCCTTCAAAATGGTAAAGGCAATCATACAAGTGTCATCAAAAACAAATGGCACATCTTTGCAAGCAAATCACACAAAGGCTTGGAGATCTTGCTAAAATTCTGGATGAAACCCTATAAAATCTAGCATGGCCTAAGAAAGATCTAATTTGTTTGACCGACGAGAGGTGATGGTAGTTGAGAAATCAACTCTACCTTTGCACTTATCCCTCTTCTCCGGAAAGACACATGTAAGACAATTCCCTCTTGAACCATGAAATGGCTCTTTTCCCAACTAAGAACAAGATTTGTCTCTTTGCAACGTTTTAACACCAACATCAATTTTTCGAGACAATCATCAAAAGATGCACCAAACACAGAAAAATCATCTATGAAGACTTCAAGGAATTGACCCCCATGTCAGAAAATATCGATAACATGCACCTTTGAAACGTTGCCGGGTGCATTGCACAACCCGAAGGGCATGCGATGAAAGGTAAACGTACCAAAAGGACATGTAAACGTGGTCTTTTCCTGGTCTTTGGGGGCAACTGGTACTTGGTTATATCTGGAATAGCCATCCAAAAAACAATAGAAAGCTGCCCTGCAAGTTTTTCTAGGATTTGTCAATAAATGGGAGCGGGAAGATCTTCTAGTGGCTAGGTTGAGCTTCCTATAGTCAATGCAAACTCTCCATCCTGTGGGAGTACGGGTAGGAATACGCTTACCTTTTTCATTTTCACAACGGTGAGGCCACTCTTCTTAGGTACAACATGGGTTGGACTCACCCATTGGCTGTCGGATATAGGGTAAATGATACCCGCATCAAGCCATCTGATCACATCTTTCTTCACCACCTCCTTCATGTTTGGGTTTAACCTTCTTTGAGCTTCATGCACCGGTTTAGCATTCTCCTCACAAAATATGCGATGCATGCACAAAGAAGGGCTAATCCTCGCAAATCGGCTACCGACCAACCGATTGCTTCCTTATGTGTTGTCAAGACCGCCATTAATCTCTCCTCTTGCTCACTACTAAGTTGGCGGCAATGATCATGGGTAAGGTCTTGTTGGTCCTAGGAAAACATACTTTAGAGTATCAGGCAAGGCTTCATCTCTAAGACTGGTGCAGACTCAATTGACCTCGGTTGTGTCGTCTTAGACAAAGGTGGTAAGGGTTCATACTTGCTGTTCCAAGGTCGACGCTCTAGAGTGGGAGACCTTGCTATATGCGCACTAACCTCCTGAATCTTAGACACAACACTTAAGCTTGATATCTCCTCAACAAATGATTCATAAGAATGTAAATTGCATCATCACTAACATTTCGGGGCGTGAGCCTCCACTAGACTGTCAATAGCATCAACCATGAAACACTTGTTATCATCCTCATGCATCGGTCCTAAACCAGCATTAAACACATTAAGTCTCAATTTCCTATTCCCAAAAGACACTTCCATCTCTCCTGATCTATAGTTAACGCAAGCATTTGCCGTTGCTAGAAAAGGTCTCCCTAAAATAATCGGTGGCATACTTCCACTGCTCGTATACTCCTCTCTTAAGACGAGAAAATCCACCGGAAAATATAGTTCCTCAACCTTAACTAACACGTCTCTCAATTAGGCCCTAGGCATTTTGACTGATCGATCAGCTAACTGCAGTATGACTTCAGTCGACTTGAGCTCACTTAAGTTAAACTGTTCATACACGAAAGTGGGTAATAAGTTCACGCTCGCCCCTAAGTCTAAGAGTGCTCTATCAATCGTGACATTACCTATCACACAAGAAATAATAGGAGCTCCAAGATCCTTCAACTTCGGGGGAATGTGGTTTGAGACAACCGCACTTACATTTTTCGGTAAATGTACAGTCTTAGGTGTGTGAGATTTCATTTTCCTCTTTTGCGTGCACAAGTCTTTGAGGAATTTGCATAAGCAGGTACTTGCTAATGGCATCTAAGAGTGGAATGTTAATCTGTACCTGCTTAAACAACTCAATCATTTCATCCATCCTAGCGCTTTTCTAGTAGTGGGAACATTTGGGGGCTCTAAGCACTGAGGAAAGGGTGCTCTCGGTATGTATGATGTAGGGGATGGTTCATTCTCCCCAACCTTTTCCTACCCGATCTCTGAACACTTGACTCTATAAGAGGCTCACTCTCACTCTCTTTGGCTTGGTCCCTACCTAGATTTTCCTCTTCTCTACCCTGGACTTTTACTTCCCTCTCAGGCCTAATTAGCTCTCGGCCGCTCGGAAGAGTCATCACGGCCTTAGCTTGTTCGAAAAACCCTCTCTGCTGAGAAGACACAGTAGGGTTACCTATGACTTGACTAGGCAATTGGCCTTGTTCCCTCCTATTGACTGCTTCTACTATTTGACCAGTTTGGGTCTTAGCTTACTAATGGATTGGGAATGAGAATGTAGAAGTTGGGTATTATGTTCTAAATCTTGGAACCTAGCATTCATGGTTTGGAGCATTTGAGCTATCATTGATTCTAGTGAACTAGACACTAGAGTGGGTTGCTGAACGGGAGGTGGGATCCTAGGTTGGATTGAAGGTTGCTCCCCATAATTGCCTTGTTGATTGGAAGGATTGTTCCTGTATGGCATATTATTTGGGACATTCTGAGGTGGTTGTGGTTTCCATGAAAAATTAGGGTGGTTACGCCACTCAGGATTGTATGTGTCGAGTACGAATCGTTCTGTCTCTGGGCCTTGTGCAACTTGTACTTGCTCCTCAAAAGAGTCAGGGGCAGGTTCCTCAACCGGATGGTCAAGAGTGGAGTGCATGGCAAAAACATCCTGGTTCACCTTCTGAGATGATTGTGTAGAGGGTTGCCCTGTATAGATACAAACTGGTCAAATCGGTGGGCCAACACCTCTAACTTGGAACTAATGTCATCTAACCGTGACACCTCATACACGCCACCCTTCTTGGATGGCTGCCCTGAGATAGGCATTCTAGACACAGAAATATGGTGCATTGAATTTTCACTTAAGGTCTCAAAGAGTTGCCATAACTCATTCTCGTCCTTGTGCATAAATGTTCCTCCACAAGAGGCTCTACCATATTCCTATGCCTCTCGGTCAGTCCGTCATAAAAACTACGAACTAATTGCCACCTAGGGACTGCGTGATGGGGACACTTCCTAAGCATTTCATTCAAACGTTCCCAACTCTCATAAAATTCCTCGCCATCAAGTTGAGCGAAACTAGTAATGGCTCGTCGTATGCTGTTGGTTTTACGATGGGATAATACTTTTTTAGGAATCCTGTTGCATTTGGGTCCAAGAGGTAATGGACCCTACTGCCAAAGAATTGAGCCACTATTTGGCTTGATCCTTAAGTGAAAATGGGAACAAAATTAAGCGCACGACATCTTCATTCACACATGTGAAGTCTAACTGTGGAGCAAACCTCTAAAAATTCATCTAAGTGTTTGCATGGCTCCTCATTTAAATTCCCATAATAAATTGGCAACAATTGGATGACACTAGTTTTGATCTCATAGTGTTTGTCTGAACATTGGGGATACGGATACATGAGGCTGAAGTGTAGGTGGTGGGTGCAAAAGTTGGCTAAGGGGCACATGTGCGGGTTCATCTTGGTCAGTCATCCTACGTGCTTGTTTTTTTATCTTACAAGTGCGTTCAATTTCAAGATTCAAAGGTAATAACTCTTCGTTACAAGACCTTCTAGTTTGCATTCACCAACCAAACACACAAAAGGCTCAAAGCAGCGTAGCAACAATGTCAAGAAAATTAACTAAATGCAAAACCTAAGAAACAAATTTACTAAGCACACGAAACAAAACTAAAACAAATCTAAAATCTAACGAAACTATACCCAACAAAATTTCACACAACAAATATGTTTAATCAAAACTAAATTTATCAATGCAACCTAAAAGAATTTAATACTAAGAACAAAAATTTAATCCTAGGAATAAAAAAAATCAAAGGTTAAGAGAATTTCACAATCGGGACGTGTAGGATCTTCAATGCTCACGACACGCTTCAGCGTTTTCCCAATTGCAATTTCCTGCAAAACAAAACAAAAGCAAATGAAAACTATTCCAATGAAAATAAAATAAACAATGTAAAAATGAAATTACGCAAACAACCTAAAGAGAAATAATTAACTGAAAATTCAAAGAGACAAACTAAATGGAACACAAAAATTAAACAATTCACCCAAAACAAGTAATCACTACAAAGAAAATAACAAAAACAAAACAACAAAGACTAAAATAACCTAGAACAAAAACTAATGACTACCCAAACACACAAAGTCAAAAGCACGTTGCTCTCCGGCAGCGGCGCCAAATTTTGTTGACCGGTCGTCACGGTCACAAAATTAAACCTAAATACCGTAGTTAGGGGTAAGCAGGATCGAATCCATAGGGAGCAAGACTAACAACCTAATATATTTTAAGTAGCGGAAATGAAATTAGCAATTGATTAAAGAAACTAAATAGACTAAATGCAAATAATGAAATAGTGCAATTAAAACTAATAAAGACTTTATAATAAAAAATGTTGCCGTTACGGTTTTGGTTCGACATGAGACTGACTCACACATTCTCCTCCAACCTCTACGATCCCCTAAACCTACAAGGCAAGGTAAATCAATGAAATGGCTTCCCGACACTCTAGGTATAATCTATCCTATCTCACCATCAGACATCAAGTTCGATTGGTTAAAGACTATCATTGAACGTCGATAAACGCTACAAGGCAAAACCACTAGTTGATACGTGATTAACAAATACAATTTGTCAACACGTATATCCAATCAACCAACTTCACAATAAACGCAACAATAGTAGAAATTAAATTAAATCCGAACACAACTCAATTACAATCGATGCGAAGTAAGAAAAGTAATATTCATCATTTAATTATTCCAAACCAACGTTTATCATTCAGCAAGTTCTATGAAAACATTAAACATAATGGACAGTAATATTATCACAAGTTATGCTCAAATCATATTAAAGTATCGAAATCAAACATGAAACGAAAACAAATATAATCCGAAGCACAATACTACCAAATGTCCTATAATCGGGCTCATCCAACTAGTTGAGAGCTGATGAGGAGAGTTGTGGAGTCAATCCCATCTCGCCTATGCCGTAACAGACAACCGGAACTTAGCCGCTCATGGTGGTGATGACGGAGGCCGAAACGGTGGAAACGAAGCTGACCATGGCGGAGAGGAGGTAACCGACAGCGATATGATGCGAAGAAGGGGTGAAAACGACCAACGGACAGCCCAGAATAAACAACAGCCGCACTTCCACTTCGCCGAAAAAACGTTAATTTCCAGCGGGTCTTCCGAAAAACGGTGGCGGAAATGGGATCTGAAGGTACCGATGAAAAGCTCTGATAATGGGGAGTTCAGATCAGGTCCTGGGAGGGTGAGAAGTCGTCAGAAATGAGCAGGATCTAGCCTGGAAGATGAAGAGGCGTGGCGGCAAAATCGGGGATTCCGGCGGTTTTCGCGGCGGCTGAAGCTAGGGAAGTGTAGATCCCATGGGGAAGGGAGATCGACCCTTGGGGAGCTGAGACGTCACCAGAAAACGGCCAAATCTGGCCGGGAAGGCGAAACGTCGCGGTGGGAAGATGAAGCTCACGGTGGCGCGCTTGATTCACGGTGGTGATGATGGTGACCGGAGCAAGGGAAGCCGAAACGTCGCCGGAAAAGGAGATGAAGGGTCACCGGAGCTTGATCAGAGAAGGTGAAGAGTCACTGGAAAATGATGGATGAACAACCCCTCTGTTCACGCGACACTGCAGTTTTCTTTTATAGAACAAATTAAAAATATCAGTTTGGTCCCTACACAATTGAAAAGTGACAAAATCAGCCCCTTAAAACATGACATTTTACCCCCTAAACAGCATATATGAGACAAAATCACCCTTAATCCATAAACCACAACCTAATATCAACTCATATACTTTCCAAAATCATTCCAAACACGTTAAATTCATAAGAAAAATATTAGAAAACGATTTTCGTGAATAAATTCATAAATTCTTTAATTGTCTCAATATACTTCAATTTAATCACACATGGGGTATTTTTATCACCAAAATAGAGTCACTTTCATGACTCTAACAATTCAATGCATTGAAAAATGTGGACAATCCATGTATGATATGTTAGGTGTCCATCGAGATTACCCATTTTCAAAAATCTTTTATTTACCTCCAGGTCTTGATATCATATTTCTAGAAGAATTATTATGGTTCTTTTAGTATATGTTACACCAGTATCACATTGCTATTCAATTCTCAGTCCATCATATGTTGAAAATAATTTTCCAATATCAATCATCCTCAACCTTCGAATTACGCTCTTTGATGACCTTTCTCAGATGGTTCAAAACACTAGACAAATGGAAATCTGTGTTTGCTCATCAGCTTACCCAGTACAAAGGTCCTATATCTACCAAAATGGCTTGGTTTATCATGTTTTTCCACAGACATCACTCCATCGGATTCGATGGCCTATATTTTTCACAACATCAAGTTACCTTTCATCAGTCTTATCCATATAACCTCATCCATAATATGTTTGACCATCCTATTGAGACTAGATCAATTCAAAAAATCCTTTTTGAAAAAAATCAAATCATTCCAGATGAAATATGGTCATCCTTTTGCAATGATGCTCCATGGGAACTCTTTACTCTAGACTACACTGAGAAATTACTCCAAGCCAAACAGACATGCATACGTTCCATCACTGCTCAATTTAATGCCAATTCAGATTATCCAGAATAGTGGTACCCAGACTTACAGCCAGATACTGTGCTGGAAGAAGAGCTTTAGCAGTTTCGTGATTACTATCTTCATATATCCAGGCGACAATAGTACATGCATGCACCAAGTACCTCTGCAACGCAGACATCTCAGTTTTCAGACATTTCTCTGGTTACTCATCCAGATACATCTTCTGGACAAATCTCTACTGACTAAATTCAATCAATGGGTTGTCTCGACTTCCAGGATGAAAACTCGTGGCACGTTACCAACTTATCAGACCATTAAAGCCCTACATGTCTTAAAATAAAAATTTGTGTCCTTTATGTAAAATAGTGATAGACTAAATGGCAGTTTGCCAACTCAATGTAATATCTTCCATATGTTTTGTAAAAGTCAAGTATTGTAGGCTTATAAATGCATTCAAAAAAAAAGTTTAGTCATGTATTAAATTACTCATTTATGAGTCTTCCATGGGTTGTATATCTCTTATCTATAAATAAAGCCTTTTACCTTCCCGTGGGGGAGGAGAAACTTTGTAAAACTCTTATATATTTCTCTTGCTACCATACGGGTTACAAGCCCTTAGGGATGTTGTCAGAAGATCGTGGAGTTTATGCATGTGGGAAACTATGGTAGCCGACCTAAGCGAAATCAATAAACACAATGATAGGTCGAAATCATGGTCAAGGCCCTCCTTTTATCCCACACACACGTATACCCACACAGCTTCTAACATTATCTAAAAGGGCTAGTGAAAGTTAAACACACCAAGAACATAAATGAAGAACAAGAGCATAAATAAAGAACATATATATTAAACATGGCAAAAAACATAAATTAAAAACATATGTGGGATCTTTTGCTATCCATAACATTATCGGAATATTACAATACCCTTGAGGTTGAGGAAAAGTTTAGAAAGATGAAAGAAACATGGAAGAACTATGATAAAGATGTATAAAGAAAATATGCAAGGGAGAAGTGAGAGATTCTTGAGCAAGAGAAATACACAAGAGCATTACAAAGTTCTTCCTCCCCCCACGAGAAGATAAAAGGCTTTATTTATAGATAAGAGATATACAACCCATGGAAGACTCATAAATGAGTCATTTAATACATGACTAAACTTTTTGACTATTGGATTTTTTTAAATACATTTATGAGCCTACACTACTTGACCTTTACAAAACATACGGAAGATATTACATTGAGCTGGCAAACTAACATTTAGTCCACCATTATTTGACATAAAGGACATAACTTTTTATTCTAAGACATGCAGGGCTTTAATCGTTTGACAAGTTGGTAACGTACCACGAGTCTTCATCCTGGAAGTCGAGACAACCCATTGATTGAATCCAGTCAGTAGGGATTTATCGAGAAGATGCATCTGGATGAGTATCTAGAGAATGTCTGGAAACTGAGATGTCTACGTTGCAGAGGTACTTGGTGCATGCATGTACTGTTGTCGCCTGGATTTATGAAGATAGTAATCACGAGATTGCTGAAGCTCTTTTTCCTACACAGTAGCTGGCTATGAGTCTAGGTATCACCATTCTGGATAATCTGAATTGGCATCGAATTGAGCGATGATGGAAAGTATGCATGTCTGTTTGGCTTGAAGTAATTTCTAAATGTAGTCTGCAGGAAAGAGTTCCCACGTAGCATCATCACAAAAGGATGGCCATATTTCATCTGGAATGATCTGATTTTTTTTTTATAAACAACTTTTTGAATTGATCTAGTCTCAACAGGATTGTCAAACATATTATGGATGAGGTCATATGGATAAGACCGATGAAAGGTGACTTGATGCTGTGAAAAATATAGGCCATCAAATCTGATGGAGTGATGTCTGTGGAAAACATGATAGACTAAGCCATTTTGGTAGACATAGGACCTTTGTACCAAGCAAGCTGATGAGCAAACACATATTTCCATTTGGCTAAGGTTTTGAACCATTTGAGAAAGGTCATCAAAGAGCGTAATTTAGAGGCTGAGGACTGATATTGGGAAATTATTTTCAACAGACAATGGACTGGAAATTGAATGGCAATGTGGTACTGGTGTAACATATACCAAAAGGACCATAATAATTCTTATGGAAATATGATATCAAGACCTAGAGGTAAACAAAAGATTTTTGAAAAGGGGTAATCTGGATGGACACCTAACATATCATACTTGGATTGTCCACATTTTTCAATGCATTGAATCTGATAAGAAAACATAACGGTGGTAGCATTTTCATTAATGGTACGAGTTCGATCAAGGTCATCGAATTCAGGAGGTATGTCTGGAGCATGGTTTGGTTAAGAAGATGATGAACAAGAACTGGACTAGGTTAAAGGTTGGAACATAAAACAAGGAAGAGGTTTGGATCTAGGGTTCAAGAAACTGACTTGTTTAGTTTTAGTTGGATAAATAATTTGCAATGATGTTGGAAAAACAGTGTGTAAATGACTTTGTATTTTGATAGTGATAATCCTAGGATTATACTGTTTTATCTATGCTTTTTGGTTGGATTTTGGATACTTCTTCTTAAGTTTGTGCTTGAATTACAACTTAATTTCCTATATTTTACGTTTCTGGCCAAAACGTGCAGTTAGAGCAAACACTGAGCGGAATTGAGTTTCTAGACCCAGAATCAAGCGAATTTCAAGAATCGGGAAAGTTCTAGTGCGGATTCAAAGCACTATGAAGCTTGTCCCCATCGGAGATCACTAAGATTGAAGATTCAAGCAAAGAAGCAAGCGAAGGGTAGTTTTGTAATTTCAGAATAATTTAGAAAAGTTTGCCATAGCGAAGTTTATTCTTTGCCGCGGCTAGAAAGTCTCGAGTCATATAGTGAAATAAAATCTAACTCGACGCCACGACGAACTTTATTCTTTGCCGTGGCGAAAACTACAATTTTTAGTTTATTAAAACTGTGCATTTTATTTTGTAAGGGGTTCGACACTGTTTTGAGCAAAAGGAGAGAAATTAAAGATTGGAAGCCTTTGGGTTCATCAAATAGGGAAGAATTTATTCTCTTTTCGTTATTCCAGCATATTGAACTCTGTTTTTACAGCTTTTATTTTGATTTGCTTTAACTTTAGGATGAACTAACTCACTTTTGGGTTAGGGTTTTGATGTAATTGGTATTTTAATGTTTAAGCAATAAATTGATGTTGCTTTCATATTCTATTGCTTGGATTATGTATTTATTATTGTTCTAATTGAAATTAATTGTTGAGCATGATGAGACTAAGAAGTGAATTATGTATTAGCCTCTTAGAGTAAATACCATTGATTGATTGAACGCTAGAGATAGGTTCAAAGATCTATAAAATCAATTTAGGATTCCACTTAGCTTAACGGACTTAGAACTATTAATCTTCATTTTGTTGGGTGTGGAAGTTTAATAGGGATAAGTAGGAAAACATAGTCTGAGAAGGTATGTTTTACAGGTTAGAGTATCCGATTTATAATCCTTGCATGTGAACTTAGAAGCAATAGAAATCGTTGATTAAATCATAAAATCCTAGTTAGTCCAAACCCAAACCGCTTGTCTTAATTGATATTTTCTTGAATTGATTTTGCTCTCTTTAATTAGATTTTAAATTTTGTTGTGGATTTTGTTTTAACTTTAGCTTAATTGTCTCCCGCAAATCCAACCATTTTTCATTTGCTCCAGCTTGATACAAATTAAGAAAATTAGTATTTGGCACGCAATCCTTGTGGGAACGATACTTTACTCATCATTCTATAATTATTTATTGCGACTAGTGCATTTGCTACACATTGCATGTTGTAAAATCAATGCATCAAGTTTTTGGCGCCATTGCCGGGGATTGATTTTGTGTTCATATTGAATTTTTCTGGTTTTAGCTAGATTGGAGTTTAATTTTAGTTTTAATTGTTTTCTAGTTTAATTTTGTTGTTTCTTTTTTGTTTGCTTGTGATCTCATGCTCTTTTTCTATCTGTGTAGTTTATGCAAAAAGCTAGATGTCATCTAGTGGTTTTTATTGATCTAGAGATTGAAAGAACCGCAAGAAGACTTAACAGAGAGAGAAGAGAACGAGAGGTAATAGTTGTTGAGATGGCTGAAAACAGAATGTTGAGGGAATTCTCAATGGCCTCAGTTGATGGTAGTGGTCGAAGTATAGCTAGGCCACAAGTGCAAGCCAACAACTTTGAAATAAAGCCAGCAATCAGCCAAATTATCCAATAGTCGGTACAATTTGGGGGAGATCCAAAGGAAGACCCAAATTCACACATTGTAAACTTCTTAGAGATCTGCGACACCTTCAAGTCAAATAGAGTGTCAGATGACGCCATCAAATTAAGATTATTTCCTTTTTCGTTAAGGGATAAAGCAAAGGGATGGCTAATGGCACTACTAGCAGGAACAATCACAACCTGGAATAAATTGAAACAAAAGTTTCTGACTAAATATTTCCAAACAACAAAATCTACAAGGATGAGAAACGACATCACATCATTTCTGCAGGAAGAGAATGAGTCACTTTATGAAGCTTGGGAAAGATATAAGGAACTGCTGAGAAAGTGTCTACACCATGGTTTGTCGATTTGGATGCAAGTCCAAATGTTCTACAATGGGTTGATGATAAATGTGCAAACAATAGTAGAAGCAGCATCCGGAGGAGCATTGCTAAACAAGACACCTGAAGAAGCTTATGAGTTACTTGAAGTCTTGGCAAGTAACAACTATCAGAGACCCAATGAGAGAATGCATTCGAAGAAGTCTATGGGTATTCATGAAGTTGATGCTTACACGGCCATTTCAGCCCAACTTACAGCACTTCAGAAGCAATTAAGAGGTATGTAGGTAAATTTCATTCAAACACCTCAAATGGCATGTGATTTTTGTGCAGGTAACCATGCAAGTAATGCATGCCAATTGGGGAACACCTTTGCTTCAGCTTCATCATCATCAGAACAAGTCAACTATTTGGCAGGGAATCAGAGACAACAGAACAACCCTTTCTCCAACACGTACAATCCGGGTTGGAGAAATCATCCAAATCTATCTTAGGGTATTAGAATAATCAATGGAACCAAAGAAATGCGCCAAACAATCAAGTTGGGATGAATCATCAATCAGGGGATCAAAGATTGTCGAAATTGGAGGACATGTTCGGGAAGTTTATGCAAGAGACCACAGGTTTCATGAGCGAGACGAGGGCAAATTTCAGAAACCAAGGGGTGTCCATTTGAAACTTGGAGGTACAAATGGGCCAAATAGCCAAAAAGCTGAATGAGTGACCACAAAGTTCCCTACCAAGTAACACATTGACAAATCCACGAAAACAAGCAAGTGCAATAGCTTTACGAAGTGGAACGATTTTGGAAGGGGTTGAACAAAAAAGAAAGGATGAGAACACACCAAGTAAAGCGAAGGAAGAATCTGATGAAGAATTCGAGGAAGAATCGAAGAAGGAAGAGAGGCCAAGGCAAAAGAAAGAAAATTGTCATTTCCTAAGATACCACTGGAGTTGGCACATCATACTCCTCTTGTTCCTTTTCCTCAGAGGCCCAGAAAGAAAAATCAGAATAAACAGTTCACGAAATTCCTTGAGGTATTTAAAAAACTACATATTAACATTCCTTTTGCAGATGTCGAGCTACAAAAAATTCTTTAAGGAAATTCTGTCAAACAAAAGGAAGTTGAAAGCGGAGGAAACACTAATGCTTATAGAGGAGTGTAGTGCCATTCTATAGAAGAAGCTGCCACCAAAACTCAAGGACCCAGGGAGTTTCACTATCCCTTATGTTATACGAGATATTACATTTGATAGATTTTATGTGATCTAGGTGCAATCATTAATCTAATGCCTTTTTCTGGTTTTAGGAGATTAGGGATTGGTGAAGTGAAGCCAACAACCATATCTTTGTAGCTTGCAGATAGATCCAACAAGCATTCAAGGGGCATAGTTGAAGATGTACTGGTTAAGGTGGACAAAATCATCTTTCCTACAGACTTTGTCATATTGGATATGGAAGAGGACAAGGAAATGTCTTTCATCTTGGGGCGACCGTTTCTTGCCATCGGAAGAGCCTTAATTGATGTACAAGAAGGGAAATTGCTTTTAAGGGTCCAAGATGAAACGGTGACATTCAATGTCTTTGAGGCCATTAAATTTCCATCAGAGTCAGATTCATGCTTTAGTGTAGACTTGTAGCAGATACTATCGAAGAAAACACCCCTTAACTGCCTTCAGAAGTTTGCATTGCCCAATAAAAAACAATAGAGGTAGATGAGCCGGCGAAGAATGAGTGTGCTAGGCTTTTGGAAGCACTTTAACCGATAAACGGAAACCAAGATCCAGAATTTGAAGATTTTGACATAAAAAAGAGAAGGAAAAGGCAAAAACGGAAGAACCTCCAAAACTTGAACTAAAGCTTTTACTATCTCACCTCAAATATGTATATCTTGGTGAATCAGAAGTCTTTCCAATAATTATCAATGCAAAGCTGAGTAAATTGGAGGAAGAGAGGTTGATTTGGGTGTTAAGAGAGCATAAATTAGCAATTGGATGGACCATATCAGACATTAAAGGCATCTCTCCATCTTCTTGTATGCACAAGATACTCATGGAAGATGATGTCAAGCTTAAGGTGCAGCCGCAACCGAGATTGAATCTTTCTATGAAGGAAGTGGTGAAACTCTTAGATGTAGGCATCATTTACCCTATTTTAGATAGTCCTTGGGTGAGCCCGATGCAAGTGGTTCCAAAGAAAAGAAGTATCACGGTAATAAAGAATGACAACAATGAATTGATACCAACTAGGACAGTCACGGGTTGGAGGGTGTGCATCAACTATAGAAAACTAAATGAAGCAACCAAGAAGGATCATTTTTCACTTCCTTTTATCGATCAAATGTTGGAAAGACTGGCGGGGCATGCTCATTATTGTTTCCTGGATGACTTTTAAGGTTATAATCAGATTGCCATTGTTTCTAAAGATCAAGAGAAGATGACATTCACTTGTCCTTATGATACTTTTGCTTACAAAAGATGCCTTTTGGTTTGTGCAATGTACCAGCCACATTCCAGTGATGCATGATGTCAATTTTCAGTGACATGGTGGACCAGTTCATAAAAGTCTTCATGGATGACTTCTCTGTTTTTGGTTCTTTGTTTGATAATTGCCTGTCTAGCCTTTCATTTTTTTTTTTTGCAGCGATGTCAAGATACAAATTTGGTGCTCAACTAGGAGAAATGTCACTTCACGGTTCAAGAAGGAATAGTACTCGGCCACCGAATTTCAAAGGATGGCATTGAAATGGATCAAGCCAAAACGGAAGTGATTGAGAAGCTGCCACCACCTGCAAACATTAAGGCAGTCCGAAGTTTCCTGGGGCATGCGGGGTTCTATAGATGGTTTATAAAGGATTTCTCCTAAATTTCTAAACCCCTATGCAATTTGTTGATTAAGGATGCCTTTCTTGATTTTGATGATGAATGCATGCATGCTTTTTAAACTCTTAAGAATTTATTAGTGTCCGCACCCATTATTGTAGTTCCCAATTGGGAACTCCCCTTTGAATTGATGTGTAATGCTAGTGATTTTGCATTAGGAGTAGTTTTAGGACAAAGGAAGAAGAAAGTGTTGCATGTAATTCAGTATGCTAGCAAGACACTAACCGATGCACAGTTGAATTACACCACTACTGAAAAAGAGCTAGCTATTGTTTTTGCATTTGACAAATTTTGCTCTTATTTGCTAGGTGCAAAGGTGATAGTCTACACGGATCATTCAGCGGTCAAGCATTTGTTAGCAAAGTAAGAGGCAAAACCAAGGCTAATAAGATGGATCCTACTACTGCAAGAGTTTGAATTGGCGATCCGAGACAAAAAGGGGTCAGAAAATGTGGTGTAGATCATCTATCAAGGATTGAACGACCAAACCAAGGAAGTGAAGAGGAAACTCAAATCAAGGAGACATTCCCGAATGAGAAACTGATGAGAGTTGAAGAAGCAGTAGATATTGCAAATTACTTATCATCGAGAGTGCTCCCAATTGGCATGACTTTCTAGCAGAAGAGGAAATTTTTCTCTGACTTGAAGTTCTATTTCTGGGAAGAACTGTTTTTGTATAAACATTGTGCAGATCAGATGATATGTAGGTGTGTCTTGGAAGAGGAGATAGAGAGTATTTTAAGGCATTGCCATGAAAAGGAAGTTGGTGGTCACTTTGGAGGGACTAGAACAGCAGCCAAGGTCTTTCAATCTGGATTTTATTGGCCAACTTTATTCAAGGATGCTTTCTGAGTGGTTCAGGAATGTGACCAATGTCAACGGAGTGGAAATATTTCAAGAAGAGATGAAAGGCCGTTGAACATTCTAGTGGTTGAACTTTTTGATGTGTGGGGGATTGACTTCATGGGCCCTTTCCCGAATTCATATGGAAATGTGTACATCTTATTGGTTGTTGACTATGTGTCAAAATGGGTGGAAGCAGTTGCATTACCATCCAAGGATGCCAAAGTGGTGGTTAACTTTGTAAGGAAGAACATTTTCTCAAGATTTGGAGTACCACGGGCAATCATCAATGATGAGGGAACTCATTTTTGCAATAGGCAATTTGATGCTCTCCTAGGAAAATACGGAGTGAAACATAGAGAGGCTACACCATACCATCCTCAGAGCAGTGGGCAAGTGGAATTGTCAAACAGAGAGCTAAAAAGAATTTTAGAGAAGACAGTTAACATATCCAGGAAGGACTGGTCATGGAAGTTAGATGATGCATTATGGGCATACCGTACTGTGTTTAAGACTCCAATTGGTATGTCTTCGTTCCGATTGGTATATGGGAAGGCATGTCACTTGCCGGTGGAACTCAAGCATAAGGCATATTGGGCAGTCAAGCACTAAACATGGATTTACAAGCTGGTGGGGAGGAAAGGATGCTGAAATTGAATAAACTTGACGAGTTCCGTCATGAAGCTTATGAGAATGCTCGTATTTACAAAGAAAAGACTAAGATGTGGCACGCAAGCATATCACGAAGAAAAAATTTGAAGTGGGTCAGAAAGTATTGCTATAAAATTCTAGACTTAGGCTGTTTCCTGGAAAACTTAAGTTTAAATGGTCTGGACCCTTTATAGTTACAGAAGTCTACCCATACGGGGCTGTGGAGATTTCACATGAAAAAAAGGGCACATTTAAGGATAATGGGTAGCAATTGAAGCCATACATTGATGGGGCATTGAGTTACAAGTCGCTACCCATCAAACTCGACATTCCGGAATGAGGACATGAGAAAGTCGAGCTTTCGACTATAAACAAGTGCTTCTTGGGAGGCAACCCAAGTGTTCTCATTTTTAGTTGTTTTAAATTTGTTTATGTGTTTTATGACTTAGGAAATAATTTAATTTCATTTGTCTTTTGGTGTTTCAGGTGAATGATCAAAATATGGCAAGAATTTGAATTTTCCAGACTTCACGACGGCATTGTATAAATTGCCACATGGAACTCCAGACTTCGCCGCGGCAAGAAAATTTCTTCGCCGTGGCATTGTACACACTACCAAAGTCAGACTTAAAGAAATTCAAGATTTCACCAAGGTAAAGTTTATTCTTCGCTGCGGCATTATACGCACTGCTAGACTTCGCCGCAGCAAGAAAATTTCTTCGCCGTAGCATCGAGCATCTCGCACGAATGATTCATGAACTTCGCCGCAGCGAAAACTATTTTCTAGATAAACATGCATGACTCTTCATCTTTCGCGAGAGCTCCCAAAAATTTCCAAGAACCAAACACTTCAACCTTCAATCCAAATTGTGTCCAGTAAAGATTCTTCCCACTACTCCACTCCTTAACCCTCATTAACACTAAATCATCTCCATTTTTCAAGGATTATGCAAGAATTTGTGGAAACCATAGGTTGACCAAAAAAATTGGGGATCTTTCAATTTGGGCAGCAATTGGCGAAATCAAGGGTGAATCTGAGGTGGGCAAGGTACAAATGGGTGTATCTAGCTTTGATTTTAATCAATTTCAGTTTGTACTTGCTTTCTATTTAAGAATTGATTGAAGTGCTTTAGGTTGAATTGGTGCAAATTGTGTGGTGATTTTGGGTTAAAAATTGTGGAGTTTGAGTTATGTGTATTGAGGAAGTGTGGGTTTGTGATTTCGAAGTTGGTTGATTGAGTTTCGAAGAGTGGTGATTTTGGGGTGTAAATGTAAATTTTGAAGCCTTAAGGTGAATTTCGAAACCTTAGGGTGAATTAAGGAAGTGATTTGGGATTGTAGAATTGTACATTGGTGTTTGAATTTTTGAGTTAAATCGCTAAGTTTGGGGGTAGATTTTCGTGAACTTTATTGACAAAATGAAATGCCGCTCAAAACTGTTCCGAGGGGTGAAGGAAAACAGGTCAACAATAGATTTGTGAATGAGAAGGCTGGGTAGCGTTACAAAAAAGCAATTAAAAGAAAAGACAAAGGTTTTATTGTCAACAGTGGATTGACCACAGTCAATGCAGAAGCTTCGATCAAGAGAGAGGTTAGGATCTCTGTCTGCTAGAACTGAACCATTTAGCCATAGAGCCAATCGTAAGAGAGTTTTATGCAAACTTTCCTGAGTGTGAGCCTGGGCATGTATATGTGAGGGGTATTAAGGTGAAAATTAGTGCAAAGATTATCAATGAATTTTACCAGACTGATCAAATTGACCGTGATGAGTATGTAGATTTCAAAAGGCAGGAGATTAACCAGGATGAGATTCTTAGGGTTATTGCAAAGCCGGGTACATCTTGGGAAATTTTAAAGAAGGGAAGGTCGGGTACATCTTGGGAAATTTTAAAGAAGGGAAGGAGAAGCATAAAAGGGACTAATTTGATTCCCATGGCTAGAGTTTGGTGGTACTTTGTCGGTGCAAGGATGGTTTCAGAAACGCACTACTATTCAGTGGTTTCTGAGCGAGCAGAGCAGTTTTACTTTATGCCATTGCCACTGAAAAGAAAATGGATGTGGGGAATATCATAATGGAGAGTATAAGGCATGCAGCTAAACTAGGGAGAGGGAGCTTCGCCTTCCAACATCTCATCACTAAGATTTGCACTCGAGCAGGAGTAAAGAAGGCAGATGATGAACCACTTCTTCATCCTGCCCCAAGCCTCAATCAAAACTATTATTACAAGCTCCTAAGGCGTCCTACCAGTGAAGGAACCAGCTCCGGCTCGAAAAGACCAAGAACCACAACAACTACCAGAACACCTAGTTCAACATCCACGACAAGGGAGCTGTTGCAACAAATCTTGGAAAAAGTGAACAGAATGGAACAACGTCAAGATTGGATGGCAAGTCAGACTCGAACACTGTACAAGATGCAATACAACTGCTGCACCAATCTAGGCATTGATGTATCAAACTTCCAATGGCAAGATTGACGAGAGGAGGAAGAAGATGATGCCATGGAAGAAGATGATGATGTCTAAGAAGAAAAGGAAGACGACGAATGAAGCCTGAAACACTTGTTTTTGTATTTTCTGATTTCATTTCTCTTTGTCTTGTAAATTGGAATCGATTTTCCTTTGTTAGATTGTTAATTGTTGTTGTTTGAATTTTTTGGTTTAGTTTGATAAGTTTGAGATCATGTTGTAATTTTTTCGTATTAATCAGTGAAGATATCTAACACATTGGGCACCATAGATTTTCAGTTGCTTTGCAGATGATGTTGAGGAGGAAACCAAGGAACAAATGTTAGGGTGTTAAAGAAAATCAGCCTTCACAAATTAATTAGGGGAGTATCTCGTACCTTTTAATTCTGTTTTTCTATTCCTGAGATGTGTATGATGTGACATTAGGGACAATGTCATTTTTTGTTTGGGGGTAGGAAAATTTGAAAAATGTTGTGTTTAGGTTTTTTTTTTTTTTTTTTTTTGAATTTTTTTGTGTGTGTGTGTGTGTGTTGTTGTTGCTAATGATGAATTGCATAAGTCTGTGATGAGAATAGGATTGTTGAGATTTTATTTATGGAAAATGTTAAGCATAGCTTCAAGTTTAGGTTGGCTGATTAACTTTTCTATTCTAGAGGTTTGCTGAGTGGTTCAACCACCATTTTCATTATTTTGGCATGCTTAGAAATATTTTATGTGGTTAGGTGAAGTCTTCATAATGTTGGTGGACTCTAGAACCTAGTTGAGAAGTGTTTGAGGCGAAATTCTAGGAATAGACATTATTGAGGAAATGATTTCGGCAATTTTTCAGAACATTTGAGCCTTTCTAGCCGACCATGAATAAATTTTTCCCTAGTCACCTATTTGAGCCTTATGAGATTATCACTGTCCTATTCTTCTTGTGCAACCAAAAATGCCCAAACCTCTCACCCTAAACACATTTCGTACCCTTTAAGAGAATTATGGACCTAATGTATGCCACAAAAGAGCTTGGAGAGTTGTGTGAGAATTTGACGAATCAAAATCTTAAGTTTAGGGATCGTAAAGAGGGCAGGAAGAAGGGGTTGACCTTAATAAATTGATGTTGTTGCTTTAAAAAAAAAAAAAAAAATAGAAATTTGAGAATTTCAATTCAGAATCAAAATTAAGAAATGCATACGTTTGAGGGTTATAAAATGGTTGACACCTTGATTGGTGGTTGAGAAAGAAAGCGGAGATTGATGTAGTTCTTAGTGTTTACATGAAGAAAACCGAGTTCTCTTACTTTGTTTATCTTACCCTTTTCCTTAGAGCCCATTAACCGAGCACAACGTTACAAGCTTGCAAAGATCTTTTGATCCTTAATGATGTCTAGTCCACATTAGTGGAGAGTAGTTCGATGCGTAGGCTTATGGAGTCTACCACCATTTGATAAACTTTGCATTTCTACATAAAATAATTCGGGGAGTCGGAAGGTGGACTAAAGTGGGGATTACCTACTTAGGAGGCCGATAGAGAAAGATAGTTAATCAACTTATAACTTCTTGGAGTGTTAAGCATTTTCTCGTGATAATGTTTCAACAATTTTTGAGACTTGCATCAATTCTACGCATTTCTTTGTGTTTCATTTTGATTCTAAATTCTCCCTTTTCATTTTCAATTTTGTTGTCTTTTTTTGTTTGTTAGTTGTTCTTCTTTAGTCCAATTTTGTACCTAATGCTCGAGGACAAGCATGCCTTAAGTTTGGGGGTATTTGATAATCCTAGGATTATACTGTTTTATCTATACTTTTTGGCTGGATTTTGGATACTTCTTTTTTAAGTTTGTGCCTAAATTGCAACTTAATTTCATATATTTTACGTTTCAGGCCAAAACGTGTAGTTGGAGCAAACACTGAGCGGAATTGAGTTTCTAGACCCAAAATCAAGCGAATTTCAGGAATCGAGAAAGTTCTTATGCATATTCAAAGCACTATAAAGCTTGTTCTTATTGGAGACTAAGATTGAAGATTCAAGCAAAGAAGCAAGCAGAGGGCAGTTTCGTAATTTCAGAAAAGTTCGCCGCAACGAAGTTTATTCTTCATTGCGACAAGAAAGTCTCGGGTCAGATAGTGAAATAAAATCCAACTTGATGCTACGGTGAAACTGCAATTTTTAATTTATTAAAACTGTGCGTTTTAATTGTATGGGATTAGTTTGAGGGTTTAAGGGTCGACTATTTGAGAGAAACTTAGTTATTTTGTAAGGGGTTTGACACTGTTTGGAGCAAAAGGAGAGAAATTGAAGATTGGAAGCCTTTGGGTTCATCAAATAGGGAAGAATTTATTCTCTTTTCATTATTCCAGCATGTTGAACTCTGTTTTTACAGCTTTTATTTTGATTTGCTTTAACTTTAGGATGAACTAACTCACTTTTGGGTTAGGGTTTTGATGTAATTGGTATTTTAATGTTTAAGCAATAAATTGATGTTGCTTTCATATTCTATTGCTTGGATTATGTATTTATTCTTGTTCCAATTGAAATTAATTGTTGTGCATGATGAGACTGAGAAGTGAATCATGTATTAATCTCTTAGAGTAAATACCATTTGATTGATTGAACACCAGAGATAGGATCAAAGATCCATTAAATCAATTTAGGACTCCACTTAGCTTAACAGACTTGGAACTATTAACCTTCATTTTGTTGGGTCGGGAAGTTTAATAGGGATAAGTAGGAAAACATAGCCGAAGAAGGTATGTTTTACAGGTTAGGGTGTCCGATTTATAATCCTTGCACGTGAACTTAGAAGCAACAGAAATCGTTGATTAAATCATAAAATCCTAGTGAAGTCAAAACCCTAACCTACTTGTCTTAACTGATATTTTCTTGAATTGATTTTGCTCTCATTAATAAGATTTTAAATTACATTGTACATTTTGTTTTAACTTCAGCTTAATTGTCTCCCGCAAATCCAACCATTTTTCGTTTGCTCCAACTTGATACAAATTAGGGAAATTAGTACTTGGCATGCAATCCTCGTGGGAGCGATACTTTACTCATCATTCTATTACTTGTTGCGACTAGTGCACTAATCAATGCATCAATGAGTTTGAGCCATTCACATTTTGATGAGAAGTACCTTGTTGTATATATTTAGATATTATAAATACTAAATCTGTTTCTTTATTTTTGATCATTTTGATGCTAAATTTGTGGCAACAAATCAAACATCTGCTAAATTTGATGAATCTGGTTGCTAGAACAACGGTAATTCCTGCACGGAGAGATAGCAACTTCCCCATTCACAACATAAGAAACCATTCAAAAAACCAACAGAAAATAAAGAGAAAGGCTATTACGAGAACAAATAAAAACCAAATTTCAGCTTATTTCACTTCCTCATAAGAACATCAACAATGATGATTGACAATCTAGATCAATTACGTAATATTGTGAAAGTCCTCAAACCCAACCACAGGTTCTCCAACTACTCCATGAAATTCATTAGAACTCAAATGGAGTTTTCTTAGCTCTGGTAGAGTTCAGATATTTTCTGATCGATGATTTTCACTACAAGTTATAGATATATGAGGATATTTATGTAAAATTACTAGTTAATTTTCATATATTTATAATTTGTAAAAACAAACTCTTATAATCATATATTTAAAAATTACAAACAAATATATCACAGAAATATCATTTTATTTTATTTATTCAGAGTTATTTAATAGTAAGTGTTATTCACAAGCACCACCTTAGAATCAAGATATATATATAGTCAAGTCAATAATCTTAATTTCCCAAAATATGAAGGTTTTACTTAAAGTAAAAATCTAACTATAAAATCAAGTGATTACCAATTATACCCTTTAAGAAATAACAAATGATATTTTTTTTCTAGTATATAAGGGTATACTATGTTAGACCACATTTGACTGGATAGTCTAACATTTAAGAGTATGAATTAATAATCTAATTAAAGTATGTTAGACTTAGCTAGACCTAGTAGTTACAGCATTTTGGCTATTTTTGTTCTTTTTTTTAGTCCAATCAGATTAACACACATGATTTTTATAATTATTTCTGCTTTTCAAACAAAAATATTTTTTCTTATCAGGGCTTTAAATTTTAGCCTGTGGTTTAGATTTATTCAAATTTAAAAGACGCACAATAAAAAAGATAAACAAAATTTAAAATTTTACGTGAGAATAACGAGAACAGTACATGGGAGAGAGAAAGTACAACCGATACGGTTAGAAAAGGTTAAATCCTGTAAACTCTGATGTTAGTATAATAGTGTGTATATATATATAATTTAAGAAAATCTCAACCGTTTAAAAGATCTAATTTTTCAGATTTAAAATCTGTATAATAAAAATTTAGCGTACATCCTGGTTAGAGAAATACTCAAAAGTCAGAACCTAAACTTTTTTAGATTAAAATTAGTGATACGACTATACAAGAAAAATAATCGTAATATAAAACATACATTAATTACACTGGAGTAACTTGAACACAACTCTGAACATGAAAGCAAAGGCATATATACAATGAAGTAAAAGTGTACATGCATGAAATAGTCTAGAATATAATCAGTAAAGCAATCTCCAATTCTTCTTTGCGTAACTGAAGAACAGAACCCTCTTATTTTTCTCTTTTTTTTTTTCTGCTAACGGAAGTAGATGAAAGGTGATGCAATATCAGCCCCTGTGAAAAGAAGACAAGTATCATGTTAAAAATGGTTGATAAAATCTAGAATACAAGAAGGAAATTTAAAAAAAAAAAAAAAAAAAAAAAAATTGTACGTTTAAAAATTCTTACTACTTTTCAGCCTTTTGCTTCCAATCCCTTACACAGACAAAAGCTTCCGCGGTCTTAGGATCTACGTCAATGGCGGTTGGATCAATCTTCATAACACTATCATTGAATGAGGGATTTGACTGAGCAGTTGATATGGGTATTGCCAAGAAATCACGAGCCATCTTTGCTAGTGTTGGAAATTTTGGTGTATTGACACGCCACCAAGTCAGTATGTCAAAATCTTTAACTGAAGGAAAATTGGGCTCTTCTAAATATCGTTCAAGTTCTGATTTTTCGGATTTTCCATTTTTATCATCTTTTGAAGAAGTGGATGGCATTCCCAGGGGATCTAGCATGTCAAAATGATCCGATGAATTGTTGAAGCCTTCTGAATATTCGTTGTGAACTTGCTTAAGAGTGTAGTCTATTCTGCCCATTCTTGCATAGTACTCGTCAGCATCATGGCCAAATATTTCCTTAAACCAGCGCTCCACAATATCAAATTTGAACCGTGGGTCAAGAACTACAGCGATTGCTGAAACCAAACCACAATTTTCACAATATGTGTCAAATTTTTTCTTCATCTTACAAGCCATCAAGTAAACATTTAAATTGTCACCTTTGACCCATTTACACAGGCTCCTGTGTATGTTGCAAACCTCAGGAAAATAAACGTTTGTGGTAAGGCATGATTGTTTACCTGAAAGCCTCTTAACAGCTTCATCTAACACTTTTACTTGCTGGTAAATGTAGGTAGCCTTGTCCCATTCCTCATCTACTGGATTTAAGCTGCCAAAATCCAGATCGATCATCTTTAACATATTAAAAGCTTCTCTTAACCTGAAAATGCCCTCAAATTTTTGGAAGCTAATTAATGTCTCACTCGTAGGCATATCTTCATAACTCACAATGCTACCTTGCGCCCTCGCTAGATGTACTGCCATTCGGAATTTTTCATAACGTTCTGGTTTATCATGGACGTAAGAAATGCACTTCATTGCATTGCAAAGTGCATCTTTTACTTCCTGAGATCCATCCTCAAGAAGAAGATTGAGAATATGTACCAAGCAACTAATATGTGACAATGTTCCACTTAAAGGAAGTGAATGTTGATGAAGAAGCCACCCTTTAATCTCGCTGGCTGCCTGATAAGCCTCCTCAGTACATTGTGCGGTTATACTGAACACATTTTTGTCAAGATTCTTCCATTCCAATAGCATGCTTTTGAAAGTTCCTAAAAGTCCCCCGGAACTGTCGGAGAATCTCACACTTCTGAAAGAAAGAACCTTGTTCTTTAGTTCCCAACCATCGTCTATGAAGTTCTTGGTCAAACAACAATTAATTATACCATCAGTGCGTCTCCACCAATTAATTGTTAAATTGGAACGACCTGATGACCGGTTGTTAATGAAACTTGCGAGTTTTTCCTTCTCTTTCCAATAAGTGTCACGTATGTTGGCCTTTAAACTGCTATAGGATCCAAAATTTTCTGAGGAATCCTTCTCAACCGCACTCAATGGATTACTTCTGACTATGCTCTTGTAGCTCCTTTTTTTCCTGGTTTCATCACGTGGTTTACCTCCATCACCATCTCTTGTACCTGGACATTTTTCCATATGTTTTAATAGGTTTGAGGTTCCTGCTGTCTTGCTTGATCCTAGATACTGCTTTTTGCAATGTTTACAGATGGCCCATTCTGTCCCATCTTCCCTCTGGATCTTATCAAACACATCCCAAACTTTAGAGGTCCTTCTTCTTTTAGTTGGTGGTGGTGGTGCTACTTCTGTGTCAACCTTTCCTTTTCCATTATCTTCAATTTGAGTACAATTAGATACCCCCTATCAACAAATAAACAATGGTCATAGAAATTCTTCGATACAACCTAAAATGCAGACTTAAAATTCGGACCTAAACTCAAGAGTTCAAGAGTTAATTTTTCGGTTGATAGCCGTGGTGGTGCCAATAACAACTCCTATTTCAATTGGGTTTAAAAATTTAGAAATAAATTATGAGATTATTTATTTGATAAATTTAATATTTATTTATGTTAATTTTGTAATTTGAGAAATTATGTATAAGTACATTTGTCATTTTACCATATAAAATCAACTTCAGAAATAATCTGATTTTAAAAACTAATTATACTAGTTTTTTTAATCAATTTTATTAGCAAGAGTTGGTGTAGTCCAAAGTTGTTCTGTTTAGAGAAGGATGTTAACAAATGTTAAGTGTAGTTCAGAGTAGTCTAGTTTAAGGGAGGATGTTAGTAAGAGTTAGTAAAAATTAGTTAAGTAACCTATAGACTGAACCTGAGTTAGTTAGCTACTATTATGAGCACTATAAAAAGTGCATTTACTGTACAAACAAAGTCAAGTAAAACACGAATTTTTCAGAACCTTTTCTTCGTTTTTCTCTCTGTATTTTTCTTTCTGCTTTCTCTCAAAACTCTCAAATTTATAAAAATGATTATGACACTTAAAACTTGCATGGGCAAAAATTGTCTTGGGCTTATCAGGCCCAAGCGCATAACATCTATAACATGGCCCAAGATCATGGCCCAACCCTGGATAGGCCCATTAGTCCATATTATCTATTAAGGGTCTAGTGTTTTATTCAAACCTTAAGACATCCAATTCCTATTTCACCAGTATCCTAATTCTCCTAGGAGATCCATCTATATCCTAGTTCATCTAAGATCTTGAATCTTATATGAATTAGAACTCTTACCATTCCAAAGACAAATAAATCAAAGACTTTCCTATTCATTAAACTTCTATTATTATGGACTCGGAGTCCTACTAGGATTTAAAGATCCTATGACTACTATATAAACAGAGGCTTGCCCTCTCATAAGGGATCCATGATCTAATATTCAATCTCCACTACTCAAAACCACATACTTGCTCATAAGTTCTTGCTCCCGAGAACCTGATACCTTCGCCGTAATCCTGGTCTCCAACAAAACTCCCAGTAATCCTTCTTTCCCTTAATTCTTATTAAATTGTCTCTTTCAACCTTGCCGACTTGAGTGTCGGAGTGCCTACGGCAAACACCACCCCAGTATTTCCCGTAACCCTCACGCTTGTCTTTTCATGTGTGCAGGTCCAACGGATTGTCAGTGGTCTCAATCTCATGGGATTAGATCCTATTTCCTTAACAGTAGATTTTTTGCATCCACGAAACTTAATCGATCGGTTTTAAGAATTAAGAACAATACCAAACACATTCTAATTTGTCTACAAGAGAGTTCATGTCTATTTGAAAAAAAGGCATTCACAGAAGAAAAGATTATTGAGCAATACTAATACTAAAGTACATAAAACGGTTTTCAAATTTCAGGATGAGTTTTAATCAACATGTTCTTAATAATTAGTATTAAAGCAACACTATCCACGAAAGGAATTACTAAAGTATATAAGCTAATCATTTAGGAGCAGTTTTTTTTTTTTTTTTTGTGGTCGGGGGTGTCCGCACCAGTTTGCGTACACCCCAACTAATCCCCCTAGACCCTGAAGTTGACAGTCGGGTAAATCCCTTCAGTTGTCACTCCTATTAGCAACACAGGTAGATCAAACTTAAGACCTTTTGAGTAATATACCCAAGAGTCCTAGTTGACCGCTAGGCTACCCAATGGTGGTTTTGTAGGAGGAGTTTTATCTGATGTGTTCATAATAATAGTATTTAAACAACACTATCATACTATATCCATAAAGGGTCTTTGTTGCAAACAACTAACAAGACGGCCTATGACTGATGTTATGTGACCACATGCGACATTTGAAAAGTAACCCAAGCTATGTACAAAAACAATTTTAGCCCACCGAACAATAAATTCTTAATACACTCGTAAACACTAATGCCTTGAAAGATATTATCATTATTCATTTAAATGTCAATTATTTCAAACAGACACACAGAAAGAGACTAAGTTTTATGACCCAAAAAGAAGTGTCGTAACAAACTTTAAGGTGGGTTTGCAAATAGGATTGGATTGGATGAGATTGAACAAGCAATTAGATTGAATTGGGATAAGATTGGTATAGTATGGGATTGGCCTAATTATTTACCTAATTACTCCTCCATCGTTTATTTTAACACCAATAAAATTAACAATAAGGGGATTTTTGTTATATTTATAAATACAAAGGGATATTTGTTATGCCTTGGCAAATCTTGGTTTTTAATAGCAATCTTATTTGGTTGCATATACACCCTATAAACATTAGAAGTTTTATTGTAAAAGATACTGAGGGTTTAGCCTCCTACGGGTTTTCCTAGATATGAGAGGGGTTTCCTTCGTTTTTGGTTTGTACTTCGATTGATGTTTTTGAATTTTCTCTAGATAAGATAATCTTAAAAGAAAAAAAAAAAAAAGAGGATATTTGTTATTTGATTTTACCTAATGGAGATTATATTTAATAACCCTTAAAATATGAATATTAATAGTTTTAATATGTAAATTATTTATATTTCTATAGCAAAATTTTTAAAATATTATTTTTTAATTAATATATAATATTTATATAAAAATTGTCCTAACTTGGGTCTTGGGACAAGGAATTCCATGCTGTTTCATAAGATTCATTGTCAGAATAATTTTTTTTTCCATTTTTTCAGATTCTTTTTCCATTTTTTTAGAAATATATATATTTTATTTTTTCAGATTTTTTATTTATTAGTTCCTTTTCTATTTTTTTGGGTAATTATTTCTTTTCTATTTTTCTTATAAAAATTTGTAATATTTTACAGAATTTAATAATTTTTTAAGCCTAATATGGGTGTTAGGGGCATTGTTTTAAAACCCGGACCGGAGGACAACCTGTTTTGCTGCCCAGGTCACGGGTCAACCGGTCCAACCGGTTGGACCAGCCGGTTGGACCGATGATGTCAGCGACAATTTTATTTTTAAAAATTATTATTAATCCCTTAAATTTTAATATATTACAAAAAATTCCCCTAAAAAGCTTATTAGTCCCTAAAATTTTTATTTATTTCAAAAATACCCCTAAAAAATAATTAATTAATCCCTAAACTTTTGACATATATCAAAACACCCCTACAAAATTACAAATTAACCCTTATAATTTTAAAATATTACAAAGACCCCTAAGACCTGAACTGGACCGAAAAAGCTATCGGGTCCCAGTCTGATTGGCCGGTTTGGTTCGGTTTTTAAAACAGAGGTTAGGGGTTGCTAGAGATAAGAGGCCAGTTGGGATTGATGGGCATAATAACAGGTGAGGGTATTTAAGTCATTTATTCTTTCCACCATTAAAAGTAGCTAAAAGATACTAACAATAGGGGATTGAGAGTAATTAGCAATGCTATAGAGAGATTGAGAGTTATTACAGGTACTACAGGGTGTTTATTAGATTGTGCCAAACTATGTAGGGTTTAAAATACTTTATCCCCAATAAATTGGAACTGGAACGGGGAATGGGATTATGAATAATCAATCCCATTCTCCTTGAAACAAAACCAAACATTGGGATTGGACGACTTTTCAGAAAAAAAAAAAAAAAAATGTCCAATCCTACTTTTAATCCCATGTCCCAAACACAACTTAAAAGAGTGAATAACCCTCACTTAAGAAATATTTTTAAAAACATTAACAATTAAGAACTCAAAAGATAAAAGTAAAAAAGGGCCATGGTTATTTAATTTATTATTTAAACTTTAATCAATGTCTTAGGTTACTCTTCGGTTTTGTTTTCTTCGTGACTGTTAAGGTGACATTTTGTGTGGGTTTTAGAATTTAGGGTCTTGTAGGGGGTAATTTTATATACTCTTGGTACTAGGGATCTCAAAAGGGGTTCAGGGCTCTACCCGAATGGATTTGATTTGTGTACTAAAAACTTTGGGTTGGAGTAGATTTAGCTAGAGGTGGGCAAGGCTCGGGCCTAGGTGGTCCCGGGTTTGGGCCCTCAAGGTCCGATCCCAAATTGGGATCAATCTTTGAGGGACTAGGCCAAGATCCTCAAGAGCCGGTCCTGGGCCCATGAGTTTTCTTAGGGCTCGGACTGATGGTATGGGCCTGAAAAAATTTATTTTAATTTTATTTTAAATTATATTTTAACCCCTAATTTATTATGTATTTTGTAGAGGGATTTTGAATATTTGTCAGGGGGTTATGTCATTGGGTGGGATTTTAAAAATTAATGATCCCAGACCTGGGCCCTAGAGAAGGGACCAACATGGGCTCGGTCCCTTCTCCCTTAGGGCTGGTCCAATCCTAGAACTGGTTCTCCCGATGACTGGTCCTGGGAACGTGTTTTGGGCCCAAACCCTTTAGGTCCAAGCTTTTTTCCCACCTCTGGATTTAGGTTTGAGTATCTTGATTCAAATTATTTTGGAATGGCCATAAGATTATTAACTTTGCTCTTGACCTGCCTGCCCCATTCACTCCAAAAATATACAATTATAAATAAAAATTATAGACGGTATTTAACATTAAAATTTTATATATATTATATTATATAATTCATGTCCCTATTTTGCCGTCCAGTTAAGTTGTCTAAAATTAATGCAATTACTTCTTCACTCTTTTATCTTATTTTTACAATAATACATTTTTTTTTTTTTGGGAAAATTCTCTCTTATTTTGGCAAAATTTTATCTATTTCTTCGTATCCTTGTATCAAAACTAACACACCAAAATTATGTGATGAAGGCATCTTGAGCCACAAAATTATCTCATAGGCTTGGCCACGTCACGACGACTGACCTGGAATTCACTTGGGTGCACTCAAGCCTTGCAATATCATAGCCTAGACTTGGATTTTTCACATAATGTTTATAAAATATGTATAATAATTAAATAGTTGATCCAATGGAGATAAGGAAAAAAAATAAAATAAAGATAGTTACACTTAATAACAGTTTAGCATTCTAAACAGTCAACACTATTGAATGGATAAACTTGAACATTCATAAAAAGTATCAAAAAATTAAAGTCACAATATTTTGACCCACACTTATATGTAACTTTCAATATTATTTAATACTTTAAGAATTATTAAATTTTGAGTTGGTACAGTCTAACCATATCATATTTTTATAATAATTAATTTAAATTAAAATCTGGACCCAAAGTCGAGATGGTCCGCCCGTGATAAAAAATCTCGGGCCAATTATGGTAAACCAACAGAGAGAAAGATTATAACACCCTGGGAGTTTTGGTTTATTTTTTTCCTACTCCTACCATTTCAAATACAGGCAAAATTTCCCCTGAACTTAACAGATCCTATGAAAAGTTGTTAAGTTCTGTTAGATTACGCTCAAATGACCGGTTCACAAATTTGGCTAAACCGGTTTACCGGTTTGATTACCGATTCATGCCAATTGAATAACCGGTTTGTTAAAGTTCCTAAATCTAAAATCTGTGGTTCTAAACTTCTAATTTATCTAAAGACTAAACCTTAAGTTCCTATCGTAACTCCACCACTTCCGTTCATTCTTCACCGATCTTTAGGCTTCAGCTTCGTCAATCTTCACAATCACAAATTCCGCCGCTGTTCAGTCTTCACAACTAGTCAGCAGTCACCGCCGCCTACTACTCTCAAGCTTCGAATCTCTCTCTCTTTCTTTAATGGCGTTGCCTCTCTCAACATTCACAACAACTGTCCCAACCTCACTTTCACCTTCTCCTTTTTTTCTTCTTTCTCGGCTGCATCTCCATGTTGCTGTACCATGCACTCGACATCACCTGAACTGAACCTCTGATCCTTACCTTTACCACAACGACCGGGAAAGAGAACGAAACGGCCACCCACGAAACAATGGCTGCCCAAACAAAACCTTTTTTTTCTGTTTCTTTCGTTGTATCTCAGTTTGTGTTCATTTTATCGGCTCTGACTCTCGTTCATTGCACTACTGATGCTAATGATGGTACTCGTTTCTTAATCGTTGAGATCAAGTTATTTTTGTTTTTAGTTTGATTTTTGGTGTGGGATTTATTGCTTTGGTTTAAAGTTTGATCCTTCATGATTCGGTTTGGGTGTCGAGAAAATGCAGGAAAATGGGCTTTGAAAAAATTTGAATCTTTTGTTTGTATTGTTGTTTTGGTGTTGACAAGAATCTCTGATCTGTTAGGCCATTATTTTTTTTTATTTTTTTTTTTTTTTTGCAGTTCAAGCTCTTCAGGTTATGTACACTTCACTAAACAGTTTGAACCCTCCTAACTGTTGTATTTTTCTGTCTTTTTCAGGTTTTCTTAGCAGCCAAACAAGCAATATACATGATTTTCCTAAAATGAAACGATATATAAATTAAAAATACACAAAAGACATAATCTCACATGGAGCATGCATGGAGAATGAAACCCAACAACTTTTGTTCATTCCAAAACAAAACAATATTATATTACAAACAAGTTAGCTCAAGTGAGCTAGGAAGATGAATGTGTTAAGAGTAGTGGCTTGAACATGATTTTGAGGTGCATGTGAACACAAAGAGAAGATAATTAAGAGAAAGGTTTACCTGCTTATCATAACATTGTGATGGAAGATCAACATCAAAATTAGTCGCACAAGAAGAAGATTCCATCTCCTGTATGTAATCATCACCCAGCTCTTGCAAAAAGCTTTCAAAATCCATATCAATGAACATGGTTCTAGCTTTGAGTCTTTGACCGCTACCTGCAACTTTCGCAACCTGAAAATTAACACAGCTGATGATTAACATAACATAAAGAAAAAAGAAATTAAAGCTTTCTCTCGGCGACCATTAATATGTTGGCAGATACATAGGAAGAAGATTAAGAAATAACATTTTTGCTAAATGGGGTGATCGTAAAAAGAAAAGAAACTTACGGCACACAGTGATCCAATGATGTGCAGAAATTTTACAGCACCAAGACCAACATCTCTTGGAAACGAATATGAAAAGTTTCAGATTCAGTGCACGACGTCATGGACAAAGAAGCAATTTATAAAATAATCACACTCACAGTACTTTGCGTCAGAAATAGAAATTTACAAAGAGTAGTGGGGTTAAATATTAATCCTCAATACCAATCCGATTATCCGAAGACAGTGTGAAAATGGGACTTCACTCCATTGAGGTCGGTGATGAATATTTGACTTTGGCTGTGGCTGTGGCCATCCAATAAGTTTTTTTCCAACTGGGTCCTCAAAAGAGAAGGAATATTGACTTTTATTTTTAATTATTGATAATTGTTATTAATATTGATCCCCTCCACTCCATTTACTTCGATCAAAGAAACTTTGGCATTTAGATATCGGGTAATATCCGATTATCCGTGGAACCGAGGTATGTCAGTCCAACATTCCAACTGCGAGCAGACAACAGTAGTGGTAAAAAAAAAAAAAATCTTTTATTTTTATTTTTATTTTAAAATGAAATTATGGAAGGATTTAGGTGATATGAAGTTTCTTGTTACCTTCCTCTAGCTTTTGTGGCTGTCCTGTCTACGCGTGGGTTCAAATAGAAAATTTATTAGGCAGCGTTTAGTTAAGTTTTTGTTTTCAAAGCATGAATTTAAAAATAAGAAATTGGATTTTGTGTCTTTTAAAATTAAAAAGTTGTTTATTACCGGTTTCTGAAATAAAAATTGAAATTAAAAATATAGAAAATATGCTAACTAATACAAATTTAGAATCAATTTTATAAGAAATGATAAAATTTCTAAAGTTTAATTATAATATGATACAATTGTTGATGCCATAAAATTTTGATACACTTGTTGTTTATTAAAAATCATGTGAAACTACAAGATTGATTATGTTTCAATATATTTGAAGTACAACAGGTTCTATCAATCTTATATAAATAGATAGCACAAATGATCGCATACTTTTACTATTATTGATTTTTTGGGATCATCATCTTATAAGAAATTTGGACCACATCATGGGAAGAATAAGATGGTCTTTTAATTTACGACATTTATTTAAAAAGAAAATGTTGGTTTCAATAATCATCGTATCCGAATTTGCTTGAGTCTTTTTCGTTCTTATGATACCAAACTTCTTGCAGATTGTTCTTCACCGACCTTGACTGTAAATTATCCAGCATTATCTTTGGAAACACTCTTCATGAAAAATCTTAAATAAATATTTTTTCTTTCTTTTATGCCTTTGGATTTTGGCCAAATGCTAAGGTAGAAACAGAATTGCCTATATTAAAATATGTAGTCGCATAATTTTCCTGAAATTCATCCAAATTATAAAAAAAGTTTAATTAAGTTGTCCAAGATAATTATAGATTTAAATTTCCAAACACCAGAACTTAATATAGTTTTTAGATAATTTACAGATTTTTGTCGCTTAAAAAACAAAAATTATATTTTCTTCTCGAAATTCATACTAAATTTGTTGTTTGTAAGGAATTATTCCATAGTATCAAACACGAAGACAAAGTCATGAACTGTTTATCCAAACCGATGAGACTTGACGTACTTTAAGATTTGATTTTCAGAGATACAAAACATAATTACAGATTTTGATGGAAATGAATGGTTGTTCATGTTCCCTTTATTTGTTTAATTTAAAAAAATAAAAAATAAACTGAAGCCACCACCACAAAAGCTGACTCATTACGCGTCTAAAATAGTAAAAAAAGGTAAAGGAAAAGCTGAAAAGAAACTTATTCGCCAGATAATCAACCGAAAAAAAAAAAAAAAAAAAAATTGACTACATTTCCATTTATACCTTGCAATTGAAATCGGATCGGATACCATGTCCCTAGCACCCACCAGTGTAATTGTGACACGAAAGATATACTTGCAATTGTCATTATCATTCCTTAAAATTATACTTAAAGAAATAATTAATTTATATATTTAAATTATAACATTAATTCTGATTTTTGCCTATCAAATGATCATCTTCAAGACATATATACTTCTAATTATAGTGGCATGATATCGTAGGGCAAATGGATTGAATCTAAATGAAATTACTATTTAAAATTTGTTTTAAAAAGGGAAGAGAAGTGATAAATTATGAGTTTTTTAATAACTCGGAAAATATTACACATAACATGGACATTTTAATATTATTTATAAAATAAAATTTTGAAGATGAGGAAGGACAATCCTTGTTTTACAACGATTATGGAGGTGCCTTTTGGAATCCACCATGGCTTATAATTCCATTTAACCAATAAAATATAGATTATTTTTGTAAATTCTCCATTTGAACCCACATTTGGGCGCCGCAGAAGGACCTCATTACACGTCTAAACTTGAGAAAGCGAAGAGGAAGGTTCTTCATCCCAGTCCCACTTTACACCAAACACTATCAAAAACAACAACAAAACTTTGCCTAGGGATTCCCATGTTTCGGTTTCTCACGATAATCGGACATACCCGATATTTAAATGCCTCGTTTCTTTCAGCAAGTAAATTTTTCTAGTGGGATGGGGTTTTGGACTAGTTTAACATATCTCAACTAATTTTTTGATTTCACATCATAAATCTTTAGAGCTTTAAATTTACAATTGAATAAATACCTTTAGTAACCACCTCTATTAGCAACTCAGTGTATCAAACTCAAAAACTCTTAATAATTATTCAATAACTATGACCACTAGACTATCCAACGGTGATTAGTAAGTAAATTGATCAGGTCAAATACATACAATAGATTTTACAAATTATTTTTATAATGTTTGTACAATTTATTTTTTAATGTTTGTAGTAAATTCTAATTTTTCTCTTTACGTAACAAAATTTGTATAATGTTTTTATTACTAAATACCATATAAAAATTTCTGATTTTAGGAAAACTCAATATTATTGTAGACAACTTTGTTAAAATATTAATATTGTTAATGAATTTTGTTAACTTCAGCAAATTTTATTAACGCAATTTTAATATAGAAAAAAAATTTTAGTTTTATTTTATTATAAAATCACTATATATTTTTTTATATATTTTTACTTCACAAACTCTTGTCCCTCTTATGTTATGAAAGATTTTTTAGATGATCTTTTACATGATTTTTCCACTAAAATAAATTTCAGAACCCATTTTCCATCTTCACCAACATACACAAAGTGTCTGCAACTTCACCAAAATTCTAAACCCATCTTTACCTTGGCCACTCTGTTTGGTATAAATTGGATTGAATATTGATCTCACCCAAAATAATCAACTTATAACAAAAGTGTGTTCTAGTGCTTATAAGTCTAATTATCAATCCTTATTTTAATGATGTGATATTCAATTATATCGATATAATTCGCCAGGCTTTTAGAACCAACTTTCATGACGACCTCTATAATTCCTAAATGCTACTTTTTTCTTTTTCTTTTTTTATATAATCGAGATGTCCAAACTAGCTTACAAGCACCTCAGCTAATCCTCTGGACCTATTAAACACCCTACAAGTCTAATATTTCAAGGTAAGCCACAAATGTAGTAAATAACTCTAAGGTGATTTACAACTAGAAAATAAATGAATTGAACAAACATTCTTAACCATTAGACCAACCGCTTAAGTTTTGCCACTTTTTCATAAAGCCCAGTGCCCTTAACTATTAAATTAATTATTATGTTTCACATTAAATTACAAATACATAAGTGACATAGTGAAAATATGAATTCTAAATCTACGTGTTTAACACCATTTTATTAAAATTAATCTAAAAATGTTAATTAATAGTACCATTAAATCAAGTAAAAAAATTTATATTACAATATCCGAACAATTGTATAAAATACAACATACAAAAAGTAGGCTTAGAAGCTATTCAAGATCACAACTGTAAGCATGCTGGCAACATAGACAGCCCAAGTAGCACACTTGAGGCTGTGTGGAAGGGGAATTGCTATGGTGTAGAAGACAGTCGTGACAGCCGTGAGCACAACCAATTTCTCAAGAACTTCAGATGCAACTGGGAATTTTAAGCTAATAATTTTTGCTACAAAGAGCAAGGCGAATGTGAGCATTATAAGAAGAGAAAGAAGATGGAAAGATGAAGGGAGATGGAATTGGTTTTGCACATATTGGAGAGAAATTTCAAGAGCTGATGTGAAACAAAATGCCATTATTATGTTTTGCCACTGAAGATTGTTGTGAGGAAGAGGTGGCTTGGGCTGAGCATCTGGGCTGGACGGTGGCTCTTGCTGGTGGTGGGTTGGAAGTTGCTGGTTGGAGGTTGAGAAAAGTTGAAGAATAGAGATCTTAAGTGAAGCTAAAACCAGCTTGATTCTAAGTACCAAATCCATGAAGATGTTCATTTGAGATTGTAATAACACAAGTAAGCAATCACGTTTCATCTGGATATATAAAGTTTAAGGCTATCGGATCGGATTTTGTACATGTATTCATCGGTTCAGTTCAGCAGTTTGGATTAAGAGAAAAAGATTAAAAATTGTGCACTTTTTCATCGGTTCGGTTAATGAAAGTTTGATACAATGAACTGACTCAAAGCTTGTCGGATCGGTTTTGTATATTCATCGGCTCGGTTAATAAAAGTCCGCTGACTTGGAAGTCATTGTTTCTCAATCTTCAACTTCACGCAACAATTTTTTTTTTTTTTTTTTTTTCTGTTTTCTTTTTAAGCATAGAAAATGATTGGAAAATTACGGAAAATGAAAACGGCATAGCATTATTTTAAATTTTGGTGCACTTGGTTCATTATTTTGATACTTTTTATAATAATATTTTGGAAAAAGTAAAATTTAGCGGTTATTACGAGGTAAAATTTAAAAATTAACAAAAACACCCCATAGGTTTGTTAATTTACTAAACATCTCTTTAATAAAATATTGAAAATTAAAAAAAATACTCTCACCAACCCATTAAATACCAACAGTCGGCCACCACCATCGAAGGGTGACCAAAGTCACTGTATCAGCGCACGACCGATTGGATCTTGCCGGTCGTGTGCCGGGCCACATTTGGTTGTCAACGACAGCCATAACTTGGCCATTGTTGACAACTAGTTATGGTTAAAGATCTTATTTGGCCGTAGATCTGGCCTTTTTTTCAACCAAATCCACCATGGATCTAACCGAAAAAGGCTAGATCGGCACATTACCAACAAGATCCTGTTGGTAGTACGCCATTATACTAGATTCCGGCCACCTTCTGGTGGTGGTGGCTGAAATCTAGCAAATGTGGGTTGGTGAGTGTGTTTTTATTAATTTATAAACTTTTTTTGGAGGTGTTTAGTTAAATTAAAAAACTTAGAGAGTTTAAAAATAATTGAATAAAATAGAATAGTATTTTCAAAATAGGAAACAAATGTGTATTTTGGATATTATAAGAATATGATAGGGTAAAAATTGTCAAACAAATGCACCCAAATTTTTTTTCTGTTATCTAGGTCAAATGCTGCAAGTCTAGGTGTTGATCTATACACACTAAGGTCCGGGCAATGGGATTTGGTTGGGGTTGTTTATTTTTATTTTGGTTATTTACTCAATTTTATTTGGATTAAGATTAGGCATGGCAATGGGGCGGGGCGGGGCGGGGAGGGGATCTCATTCACCGTACCCATCCCCACCCTCAAAATCATTCCCCACCCCTGCCCCATCCCCGTTACGGGGATGACAAGAATTCCCCTTCCCCGCCCCAAAGGGGAATGTTGGAGGCCCGTCCTCGCCCCGTTAATTTTATATAAACATAAATTAATTTGAGCATTACCAAATACAATAGTTAATTCTCGTCCACATGACAAACACTTAAATTAATTGTTTAAACATAATTAATTATACATAAATATGGGTCAGGGTTTGTTCTTGTTCAATTGTTTGGGGTGAGGGAAATTAGAAAAATATGGGTTTAAATGGGAAGGATAATTGTGTAATTAGGTGAAATATATAGATATTAGTGAAAAGTAAATATATATATATACATTTTTTTAATTTTATATATTATATACGGGGCGGGTCGGGGGAAAGGCATCACCCACCCCCGCCCCATCCCCGAGGACGGGGATTAAAACACCCCCCACCCCCGCCCCTATCCCCAAAAAAACAGGGGTTTCCCCGCCCCATATGGGGCGGGGCGGGACGGGTCCCCGAAATCTCGGGGAACATTGCCATGCCTAATTAAGATCTTCTCCTCATCTCAACTTTATTATAACTTTGTATAAACTATTGACGTGTGGCTACAAGAAATACATAATAATACTCTTTCCCTTCTCTCACCCCTTTTTACTATTTGATGCTTAGTTGTATGATAAGAGTAATGCAATATTAGATTTAAACGTTCTCAATTAGGAAGTTGTACTTTTACAAAATAGAAAGAAAATATATTAATGGGTTGTTTAAAAGGAATTTTGTTTCCAGGTTGTGGTGTAGTTTTCATTTTTCCTTTTAATTTTCTTTTGGATTAATGAAATCATTATAGTTAATTGATTTTGTTTAATAACCATTTAAAAATAATGTTAAAACCTATGAAAGAAAATTTTGATAGAGAAAATATAATATTAAGACCTTGAAGGGCAATAAGAGTTTCAAGTGGACAGAGGAATACGAGTAAGCTTTCCAGAAATTGAAAAGGCACCTAGGACAGCCTCCATTATTGTCAAAGCCTGTCTCGAGGGAGCCCCTTCTACTGTATTTGTCGGTCTCTCAGTTTGCAATCAACGCGACCTTGATGCATGAAGAAGGGGGAGTTCAATGGCATATCTACTATGTGAGCAAGCAATTGCTCGATGCCAAAACGAGATACTCAGAGATGGAAAAGCCTGCTTTAGCACTCCTTATGGCAGTAAGGAAGTTGCGGCCATACTTCCAAGCACATATAGTGAACATGCTCACAAACTTTCCACTCAAGAAAGTGATGCAAAAGCCCGAGGCATGGCGAAGATTAATTCATTGGGCAGTGGAACTGAGCTAGCATGACATCAAGTACTTCCCAAGAATAGCAATCAAAAGTCAAGCATTGACATAATTTATTTCAGAGTGTTCCTATCAACCTAAGGGGAATTGAGCTCGCCTGAAGCAAGCACTTCTAATAAAAGCAGTTCGGTAGAGGAAAAGCTCAAAAGTTTGTGTAGTGGACCTTATATGTGGATAGTTCCTCCAATGAAAAAGGAGCGGGGGCAGGGCTCCTACTCAAGGTCCCTTGGTACGAAAAATCATACTAATCAAAAAGATTCGATTGACCTTGACAGAATCAGAATTGATGTGTATGTGATTAACTGAAATAAAAAATGAATAATGAAAGAGCAATAAAATAAAGAACTCAAAGAGATTTTTAAAGTGGTTCGACAAGTTGAATCTTAAGCCTACGTCCACTGTGTTTTCTATTACTTTTGAGAATTACAAAAAAAAAAAAAAAATGAATCTTTTGCCTAGAATAATTTGCTAACCCCTTTCTCAATGTTTTAGTGGTATTTACACATGATTTTCACAAAGGAAAGAGAGATGAATCCAGGATTGTGATCAGACTTGGTATGTAATCCCATGATTTTAGTGATTGTGTGCTAAGATCGCACTGCAATCGATGCTGGTCTTATCTCCTTTAAAATATCAGAGATTGGTGCTCATCCTTTGATCCATTGAACAATTGTCAAGATTGGTCGTTGCGACCAGCTTCTACTGGATCAGGCTTATTCTGGGTCACACTGATTTGGGGTCGAACTACAATTCTACGAGCATCTGAGATCTCTGAGCTTTTAACAAAATCACACATAACATCTGCCCCCTAATGTTTAGAGGTCTTGTCAAGCTTCGAAAACTAAAGTTGTTCGATTTGCCGCTCAGACTGAATTCCTTTGTCGACTTAACTCGCACATTAGTTGTTGAATTATTTTCGAGCTTCATCATGCGACTTAATTTCACCTGACGTGACCGAGACCTAGGTTATGCAATGATGTAAAATTCGAATTTTGAAATGGAGGACATAAGGGTAATTTCTGAGATGGCATGTCATGCATTAAATGCAGCCGGCTTTTACAGTTACTTTTTTCGTGCGTGCGTTATGACAGCTGGCCACGTATGAAATTGAAGCGACGTGCTTTTGCCACTCGCAAAGTCGAGGTGACATGTGTTGACGGTTGTGATTGCTCGATCCAATGGTTGATTGCCCATTACAAATCGTTGCCATGTGTCACCGTTGAATGGCCCAAATAGCTCGATGAATGGAGGGTTGAGATTCCTCACAAATAGATGGCTTAGATCGCTTCCCCCCGTTTTGACTACCTTCTTGACACTATAAAACATGCTCTTCACCCTTACTCGAAAATTATCTGCTTGAGCTTATTTGGTTTCTATCTCTATTTGTCTGTGCTAACCCTTGTTCACCCTTAGTTCACACTTCGTTGATCACCTTAGAGAACCTTAAGTGGATAAAAGAGACTTATGAAACCCAAAACTCTCTTTGTGTTCCAGGAAATTATCAGTCAGAGCTTATTTGGTTGCCATCTGTATTTGTTTGTGCTAACCCTTGTTCACCGTTAATCGCCGTGAAAAAAGGGGGTAATCCTCTCATTCAACAAGGCCTTATTGGGTATCAGAGCTAGGCCCAGTTAAGTTGAGTATTTGACTAATGGGTGAGGAGTTAGAGCCAACAACTACCTTTATCAACAGGCATGACCCAATATATGGGCTTAATCGTGAGGGGGAGTGTTGGAGTTTCACACTAACTATGCATGCTCATGCCTACTGGTTTACCCAACATATGGGTTTGACCGTGAGGGAGAGTGTTGGAATTTCCACACTGAGTAGGCATGCTTAAGTTTACAAGCTTAACCGTGAGGGGAAGTGTTGGAGTCTTACATTGACTAAGCACGCTCAAGCCTACTGGTTTATAAGAGAGGATAATCCTCTCATTCAATAAGGCTTTACTGGGTGAGAAGTTAGACCTACCTCAAACTCAAATTCCGTCAAAAGGAATCTTTTATTTTTATTTTCAAATGAAATTATGAAAGGATTTATATGTCTTGTCTACATGTAGGTTCGAATAGAAAATTTATTAGGCAGCGTTTTTTTAAGTTTTTGTTTTCAAAACATGAATTTAAAAATAAAAATAAGAAGATGGATTTTGTGTCTTTTAAAATTAAAAAGTTGTTCATTATCCGTTTTCGAAATAAAAATTAAAATTAAAAATATAGAAAATACGCTAACTAATACTAATTTAGAATCAATTTTAAAAGAAATGATAAAATTTCTAAAGTTTAACTATAATATGATACAATTGTTGATACCCTAGTTAGTAAAAACGCGTATTATACGCGAATTGTACGGACAACCGTATAATTCGCGTATAAAACGCATGTATACGTATTTTATAAAATTTGCCATATAATTTGCGTATAATAAGGCTTCCCGTATAATTCGTGAATTATTCGCGAATTATTGAAAAAAAAAAAAAAAAAAAGCAAAATCTCACCCCCAAAATGACGTCGTTTTAATGGGTTTTTACTAAAAATTAAAACAGATCTCTCTTCTTCGGTTATTCTTCAGCTCTTCACTTCTTCTTCCTCGGTTCAGTTCTTCTTCTTCCTCAGTTCTTCTTCTGTTTTTCTTCCTCAGTTCTTCACGGTTTCAGCTCTCCCTAAATTACTTCTGCACTCTCTCCATTTTCTTCAGAAAATTCCATCTCTAAATTTCTTCCACACGAACAATTTAATTCTAGAACAATATAATATTTTTATTTGCAGAAACAATTAACTCAAACTAAATCAATTTGATCTCTCTTCTTTGTCTTCCCTTTGTTCCTCAATCTTCTTCTTTTACAGTTGCTCTTCTCTAACAATTGACAAATATCTTTTTGATTTCTAGATCTAAGAATTAAAACTGTAAAGCATTAGTTACAGGCTTTAGCTAGGGTGGTTGGCCATGACCGGAGACGCGTAGATGTGCCTCTTGGTCGTGGTGATGATCCGTGCCAAGGGTGAACTTATCCATTGGGTGAAGCAAATGTGTGCTGGGAAATCATTTTGGGAACCAACTTTTGGGATATTTTGTAAATGGTTTCCGGCAATGAGATTATATTGGTTTCTTGTTTTTGTAATGGGATTTAAGTAAACCGCTGCCTTGGGTTTGCTTTGTGGCAAATTCTGATAAATTTGTGGTGGATTATGGTGGGTTGTGGTAGATTTGTTGCGGATTATGGTGGATTACGGTGGATTGTGGCGTTGTCAAGACTTATTGTTGTTTATGTAATTTGTGAGTTTTTGTTATAAACTATAATTTGAATCTTGGTTGTATTATTTGTATATTTTATTTGTTTGGAGCTCTTATTCGACTTAATTTTGGTTTTGTTATAACTTATGTGTTTGATTTGACACTGTTAAGAAATATGGGTTATTTTGTTTTATTGTTTATTAAGGGTAGATCTGTCTTTTCATTATTTTCTTTGTTTAGCCTATATATATATTTGTATTTAGGTTAACTCATTTTTATAGTATTCAATTGAATTGTGCAGTATCAATGAAACCCTAGTCTCCTCTTTTTTATTATTATTTCTTTGGATTGTTTAACATGGTATCAGAGCAAAATTTCATGGGACGAGGCCAAAATTTCATGGGTTCAGTTTCTACAATCTGATATTTCGTTGGTATTCGTTCAATTTCGGCAATCTGGTATTTCGTTGGTATTCGTTCAATTTCGGCAATCTGGTATTTCGTTTTCCCTTCTTTTGCATTCTGGTTTTCTTTGTTGTTTGAATATGGCTACTGAAAGAGACGATTCGCTTCAGTCTGTAAGTGTGAGGTTAGATGACAAGAATTATTCGTATTGGAGTTATGTGATGAGAAATTTTCTTAAGGGTAAAAAGATGTGGGGATATGTTAGTGGAACTTCTGTGAAACCTAAGAATACTGATGAGGGTTATGATGCTTTGATAGATGCCTGGGAAGCAAACAATGCAAAAATTATTACTTGGGGATTAAAACTTCTGTTGGGCATTCCATAGGTACACAATTAGCGAAGTATGAGCAACAAAAGAGGTTTGGGATTATTTACAAAGGTTATTCACTCAATCAAATTCTGCAAAACAGTATCAATTGGAGAATGACATACGAGCTCTCAGCAGAAGAACATGAGTGTTCATGAGTTTTATTCTGCTATGACAGATCTTGGGATCAATTAGCTCTTACAGAATCTACAGAATTGAAGGCATGTGGTGCCTATATTGCTCATAGGGAGCAGCAACAGTTGGTACAATTTTTAACGGCACTTCGCAGTGATTTTGAAGGACTTAGAGGTTCAATTTTGCATCGTTCTCCAATGCCTTCTGTTGACTCAGTTGTCAGTGAGTTATTGGCTGAAGAAATACGTCTTAAGTCTCATTGAAAGGGAATTCTTTCTGCTTCTACTTCTAATTCTGTGTTAGCAGTACCTTCGAAGCCAGTCTTTAATAATCAGAATAAACCTTACACAAGGGTTGCCTTCACAAGTGCAGTTTCTGTAAGCAAAAAGGTCATTGGAAGGCTCAGTGTCCTAAGTTGAGGCAGCAGAATCAATCGCCAGCAGCAATCTCAAGCTTGGAAGCTGGCAACCAGTCACAATCTAATGCTTATAGACCACCTCAGGGTTACAAACACCACAGTCTAATACTACAGCAGTAGTTTCATCAGGTCCTTTCACCGATCCTAGTACTCTGGCTGAGCAATTTCAGAAGTTTCTCTCCTTACAGCCACAAGCTATGTCTGCTTTCTTCCGTAGGTCAGTTACCTCATAATTTTAGGTATGTCACATGTAACAACTGCTGTAAACTAGTATAATGCTGCATAATAACAATAGAAAATGGGCCCAAAACTTTTCCTTTTTATATAAGTCATACGTCTTTTATACACAAAGAACTTCATTTACAAAATGTCATTTTAAAAGAAAACCAGGGGAAACAGTGTAGCTATTGCTCCTCGCTTGCCGACGCCCCTCCGACTGCATCATCACCTAGATCCTGCATCCACAAAGGAAAATAACGGGTGAGCAAAAATAATGCTCAGTAAGTAAAACCCTCTATCTGTCTATCGCCGTATGTGTTACTCTTAATTCTTTCCTCACACTATCTGTTGTTTCCTACTAAAACGTCATAGCCTCATCTTACCAGAGGTACGGCCGGATGGCGTTCACACAGCACCATCACTCTTCATGACTATCGGGTGGAATTCACACAGCACCAACCTGTTCTTAGTGACTACTGAGTGGGGATCACGAAGCACCTACCCGGTTTTCATAACTATCGGGTGGAGACCACATAGCACCTACCGTTTTTCATGACTTTCAGGTAACGATCACCAAGCATTAACCCGTTCCTAATCACTGTGGGTAATGATCATAAAGCATCAACCCATCTCTAATAATATCAGGTGAGTCACAAAGCATCAACCCCTTTTCTAATAACAACCGGGTGATGGTCACAAAGCATCCACCCGTTTCTAATCCTATTGGGTGATCATCACAAAGCATCAACCCATTCTAATGGCTATTCGGTGGTGATCACAAAGCATCAACCCGATTCTCATAACTGTCGGGTGATGATCACAAAGCATCCACCATTTCTAATACTCTTCTCCATTCACTTTATTCTAGCACTTCTCATTCTTTCTACCCTTAGAGTAGTTGCATCCACAAAGCTCTCTACTCATAGAGCAAGTGCATACACAAAGTTCTACTTTTTTTAGGTCACTTCAATGCACAATTAATGTCTATGGATGGTTCACCTCCACTAATGCACTTATGAAATGCCAACATGCAATGTTGCAAGAATTAAGGTTCACTACTCATACTCAAACCTCTATTAGGCATTTTATCAAACAACTCAAGTGCATAATAAAACTCTACTATAACAATAATTCAAATCTTCTCTAACCATCCAAAATGGGGAGAAACCCCCTCACATAGCACATATCCTGCCAAAGAAAGACACTTCCAAAGGATTCCTCAATACCCTTCAATTCCATCTCAAACTACCTTTCCAACCCACATCTCACTTTATAATTGCAATGTATAAACAACCACAAAGCACTAGAAATCTCTATTAAGCCTCAATAACATGGCATATAACATGTATAAACATACATACATAAGTGCTATCAAAACCCTAATCAAGAAAATTCCCAAATCTCAACTTGGGTTGGGGTTTATACCTTGTTATGGAGAGATTTCACTAACTCTTTCTTTCACTTGGTTTGCCTGACTTTTTCTCTACTCTTAAACAAATGAACAAAAACCCTCAAGATTCATATATACAAAAACTCATAAGCTTCACAACCAAAGCAAGAATCTACCTTAGGATGCCTTAGGTTGATTTACCCCAAATCACTCCAAAAGCCCTTAAAACTCCTTGATCAAAAGAAAGAGAATTTGAGAGGAAGCAAGAGAGGAGAGTGGCGATGGAGAAGAAGAATGAAGGGTTTGCAATGAGTTAATTCCTTTAATGAAATTATACACAAGCATTCTCATTTTGCCCTTACTCTTCTTTGGGAATTTTATCTATATCCTTTGATTCATTCAAACAAACCCCCATAGCAACATATTCTCATGAAACCACTTTTCCTGCTAATTAGGGGTAGAATGGTCAAATTGCCCTTAGGGAAGAAAATATCTAAACTTAACAAACATTTTGGTTGGCCTGTCGCCGCGGCGAAACTGTCCAGCAACTTCCCATGGCCTCAACACCTCTTCGCCGTGGCGAAGCTTGGAACACTGAACTTCTTCCATTTTCAACAATTTCAGGGCAAGTATTCAACATAACACTCAATCAAAGGTCAACCAAACAATATTACCAAGAAACCAACTCAAATAGAGCAAAAGAAGAAACAATAACTACGTACCTCAAGTGGGGCGTTACACACATTCTGTGGGTTTTGGATTCTGGTGCTTCACATCATATGTCTCCAGATTCTTCATCTTTTGCTTCTGTGTTCTCCTTCATTCTATTCTTGTCATGACTACTGATGGCACTCCTATGCCTTAAGCAGATGTTGGTTCTGTTGTCACACCTCACTTGTCTCTCTCTAATGTTTATCATATTCCAAAACTTATATTAAATCTTGCTTATGTTGGTCAGTTATGTGATTCTGGTAATTTAGTCACCTTTTCCTCTTCTTCTTGTTATGTGCAGGATCTACAGTCTCAGAAGCTGATTGGGACAGGCCGTAGGAAGGGGGGACTATATATTTTGGAGAGTTAAAAGTGCCAGTTGCTGATGCTACTAGTCTTGATGCTACCGCTACTAGTGTTGATTTGTCTTCTTTTCGTTTGAGTCCTTCTTCTTCTAGTTTTTATTTATAGCATTCTCGTTTAGGTCATGTTCGTCTTCTCATTGAGATTTTTGGCATCCACAGGGGCTTTAGGAAATTGCAAACTTGTGATATTTCTGATTGTAGTGGATGTAAATTGACAAATTTCAGCTTTACCTTTTAATCGAAGTATTTCTGTTTCTTCTTCTCCATTTGATTTGATTCATTCTGATGTATGGGGACATTCTCTGTTGCCACAAAAGGAGGGTCTCGATATTATGTTTCTTTTATTGATGATCATACTCGTTATTGTTGGGTTATTTAATGAAACATCATTCTGAATTTTTTGAGATATATACAGCCTTTCGAGCTCTTGTCAAAACTCAACATTCTACTATTATCAAATGTTTTAGGTGTGATTTGGGTGGGGAATACACCTCTAATAATTTTGTGAGTTGCTTGCATTAGATGGAACTGTTCACCAAACTCGTGTACAGATACTCTGAGCAAAATGGTGTTGCTGAAAGAAAACATAGGCACATTGTTGAAACTGCTCGTTCTCTCTTATGTATGCCTCTGTTCCTAGTGTGTTTTAGGGTGAAGGTGTTCTTACTGTTGTAGGTTTGATTAATACAATCCATTTCTCATATTTCAGGTTTTTTCTCCTTTCGAAAAGTTGTATGGGTATGCCCCTGATTATTCTTCCTTTAAAGTTTTTGGTTGTACTTGTTTCGTTCTTCGTCCTCATGTAGAACGCAGCAAGTTGTCCTCTCGATCTGCTATTTGTGTCTTTCTTGGTTATGGTGAAGGTAAAAAGGGGTATCGTTATTTTGATCCAAAACTCAAAAACTTATGTGTCTCGTCATGTTGTTTTTCGAGCATATACCTTTCTTTTTATTCCATCCGCTACTCATACCTTGATTGATCTGATCTAATTCGATAGATCCTTTTTCTGAGGATTCGGATAGTTGTCATCTTAGGTTCCTAGTACAGATCATTCTACAGGTACTGACATTTTACTCTCCAGCACTCTGAAGCTCCTCTTCTCCTATGGCCACTCAAGCTTCGTCTGAGATTGGGGATCCACCTCTACGTCAATCAATACGCATTCGTAAGTCCACAAACTACCAGATTTCGCTTATTCTTGTTATTCTTCATCTTTTGCTTCTTTTTTAGCTTCATTCATTGTCTCTCTGAGCCTCTTCTATAAAGAGGAAATTCTTGATCCTCTTGGCAGCAAGCTATGGATGAGGAACTTTCTGCTTTGCATAAGACAGGTACTTGGGATTTGGTTCTCTATCTCTGGTAAGACTGTTGTGGGTGTGTTGGGTGTATGAGATCAAGACTAATTCTGATGGATATTGAGCGATACAAAGCAGGTTGGTTGCAAAAGGGTACTCTCAACAGTATGGTATGGATTATGAGGAGACATTTGCTCCTGTTGCAAAAATGACTACTATTGTACTCTTTATTGCAGTAGCTTCGGTTCGTCAGTGGCATACTTTAACTTGATGTTAAAAATGCCTTCTTGAATGGAGATCTTCAAGAAGAAGTTTATATGGCGCCCCTCTTGGTGTTTCACATGATCTGGGATGTTTACAAGCGGAAGAAAGCGTTATATGGTCTTAAACAGCACCTCGTGCTTGTTTGAGAAATTTCTTGTGATCTCTTCCCTTGGATTTGCTTCTAGTAGTCATGATTCTGCTCTTTTTGTTAAGTGCACTGATCAGGTCATATCATTATATCTTTATATGTGATGACATGATTATTAATGGTGATGATATTGATGGTATTTCAGTTTTGAAGACAGAGTTAGCTCAACAGTTTGAAATGAAGGATTTGGGTTCTCTACGATATTTCTTGGGTATTGAGGTAGCCTACTCACATAGAGGTTATCTTCTCTCTCAGTCGAAATAGTTGCAGTATTTGAGCGGGCTAGACTTACTATATAAGACTGTCGATACTCTGATTGAGGTTAATGCAAAGTATTCTTCTTCTGATGGTTTACCTTGTCAGATCCTACTTTATATCGTACTGTTGTTGGGAGTTTGGTATATCTCACTATTACTCGTCCAGATATTGCATATGATGTTGGGTAGTCAGTTTGTTGCTTCTCCTACTACAGTTCATTGGGCAGTGCTCTTCGTATTTTGCGGTATCTTCGGGGTACAGTCTTTCAGAGTCTTTTACTTCCATCCACTCTTCCTTGGAGCTGGTGCATACTCTGATGTTGATCATGGCAGTGATCCCACGGATCGCAAGTCTGTTAGGTTTCGTATCTTTTTGGGTGATTCTTATTTCTTGGAAGAGCAAGAAACAATCCATATTTCTCAATCTTCAACCGAAGAGAATATTGTGCTATGGCATCTATACCAAAGAGTTGTTTGGCTACGTTGGTTACTTGCGATATGGGCGTTCCTTTTTCTCATCCCACTCCTATGTATTGTGACAACCAGAGTTCTATTCAGATTGCTCACAACTCGGTTTTTCATGAACGAACTAAGCAATTGAGATCGATTGTCATCTTACTCGTCATCATCTCAAGCATGACACCATTACCTTGCCCTTTGTTTCTTCTTCTTTGCAGATTGCAGATTTCTTTACCAAGTCGCATTCTATTTCCCGTTTTCGTTTTCTAGTTGGCAAACTCTCGATGCTTGTAGCCGCCGCATCGTGAGTTTGAGGGGAGATGTTAAGAAATATGGGTTATTTTGTTTTATTGTTTATTAAGAGTAGATCTGTCTTTTCATTATTTTCTTTGTTTAGCCTATATATATCTTTGTATTTAGGTTAAATCAATTTTTTAGTATTCAATTGAATTGTGCAGTATCAATGAAACCCTAGTCTCCTCTTTTTTATTATTATTTCTTTCGATTGTTTAACAGACACTATAGTTGAATCTTAGCTAAATATTGTGTTTGAGTCTGGAAACTATAATTTGAATATTAGTTATATTTATATATTATGTATTTGTGTTATTGGTTAATTGAATACTTTGCATTTGAAATGTTGTATTGATTTTAACCAGGTAGTCCATAAAAGCGTTAAAACTAAGATTGATATTGCCGTATTTTTCAAAACGTATTATTGATAATGCACCGTATTAAACCCGTATATACTCGCACCGTATTTTTCTCGTATCCAAATTTTATGGCCGAATTTTTATAAACGTATTTTTCCCCGTTTGCCGTATTATACCCGTAAAATTCCCATACCCTTTTTTTGCCGTACCCGTATTTACTAACTAGGTTTGATCACTTGATACCATAACATTTTGATACACTCGTCTTTTTATTAAAAATCATGTAAAGTACAAGATTGATTAGGTTTCAGTATATTTGAAATTTTGAAGTACAAAAGGTTCTATCAATCTTATATAAACATAGAGCACAGATGATCACATACTTTTACTATTTTTCATTTTTTGGGATCATAATCTTATAAGAAATTTGGACCACATCATGGGAAGAACAAGATGGTCTTTTAATTTACGACATTTATTTAGAAAGAAAATGTTGGTTTCAAATTAATATTCATATCCGAATTGGCTTGAGTCTTTGTGGTTCTTATGATACCAAACTTCCTGCTGATTTTTCTTCACCGACCTTGACTGTAAATTATCCAGCATTATCTTTGCAAACACTCTTCATGAAAAATCTTAAATAAATATTTTTTCTTTCTTTTATTCCTTTGGATTTTGGCCAAATGCTAAGGTAGAAATAGAAGTACGTTACTTTATTGCCTATATTAAAATATGTAGTCGCATAATTTTCCTGAAATTCATCCAAATTATAAAAAAATAGTAATTGAAAGTTTAATTAAGTTGTCCACAATAATTATAAATTTAAATTTCAAATATAAAAAAACCCCATAAGTTTACTAATTTAATAAATACCCCAATATATAAAAATATGTAAAATGACAAAAAGACTCCCACCATCCACAGTGCCAGATTCCGGCCACCACCGCCAGAATCTGGCCAAAAAATTACTTCTTTCTGTCACTAACAGCCAGATCAATGAATTACCGACCAGTTCCGATTGGTAATTCACCATTGTGGCAGATTCCAGCTACCACTAACGGTGGTTGCCGGAATCTGGCAAGTATGGGTCGCAGGGGTGTTTTTGTTAATTTTTAAACTTTTTTTCAGGGGGTATTTAATGAAATTAATAACCTTATGGGGTCTAAAAGTAATTAAAAAATAGGCTAATATTTCTGGAATAATGTGCCAAACATTATTTGGAGAATAGGATTGAGAATATGGGCAGAAATAATAAGCCAAATGCACCCAATATCACCCTCAAGATTAATTAACGAATTTTATGGTATTATTGGCTTTAAATTATGGTATTACATAATCAAAATTAATCACAAAATTAAGAATTTATATCATTTCCTCTCAACCATCCATATCATTTACAAGATCAATGTCAATATCTATATCTCCACTTGTATTATTATCATAATGTAAAATGGGAAACACATCTTCCTCCTCACTTTCTCCATGCAATATGGGTAAACTTGGGTAGGTTTTAGTGAACCGAGTTGGGTGACCTGGATTCGACCCAAAATTTTTTTTGAGCCTTCGGCTCAAACTAATAAAGTCGTAACGATATTTTTAAAAATACAAACAGATACGTATTGTATCGTAGGATACATATCAATGTATTGAAAGATTTAGAATACACTCTCTGATACATATCATTAGTGACCCATATCGAATCATATAGCAGGATACGTATCGTGTATCGTAGGATACTAATACCCATGATCTGAATCAGTTTGCGCATACGTTAACTAATCCTTCAAGGCTTTAAAGTTGATAGCTAGGTAAATACCCTCAGTGACCACCTCTATTAGCAACTAAGTGGATCGAACTCAAGATTTCTTTAATAATACACTCAAGAGTCCTAATTGACCTTTAGGTCACCCAGTGGTGATTAGTAAGCAAGTAAATTGATCGGTCAGATACACATAATAGATATTTACAAATTTATTTTTATAAAAATGAGATGGGGTTCAAATACTTCTCTTTACGTAACAAAATTTGTATAATGTTTTTATTATCTAAATACCATATAAAAATTATGATTTTTGGAAAACCCAAAATTTATAATTATTGTAGACAACTTAGTTAAAATATTAATTATTATTTATGAACTTTGATTAACTTCAGCTAAATTATATTAATACAAATTTTAATACAGAAAATAAAGTTTTAGTTTTATATTTTATTATAAAATCAATATTATATTTTTTAAAGATTTATTTATTTATTTTCGATATTCTTTTCTCATGTGAATCCTATTTTGTGTTGCACGGCCTAGGGAAAGGAAAAGAGAGCATTCTAAGTGAAGAAGAAGATGGAAATGGAAAGATACAGGGTGGTGGGAATTTCGAAAATGCCTAAATGCCCCTCTTTCGTAAAGCCCAAATCCCAAAGGCCACTATGACATAAAACCACAGAAATATCTTCTTTCCCTCAGCTTTCTCGGCATCCAAAAAAAATGTAGGGAAATGGAAGAAACTTCAAGAGGTAATTCCAGATCTAATTACTTCAAAACCTTTCTTAATTAAAACCAATCTGCATTTTGACTCAACCATTTCTTCTACTAACAGCTACTAGAAATCTGTCAGAGTAACAAGAAAAATAACAAAAGGACAGAGCAGTGTTGTCGAAAATGCTATTGCATTGATTGTATTGAAATTGAAAATAAACTGTACATGATGCCACTGCTTTATACACGATACAAAATGAAACAAACCAGAAGATTCCTGTATAGCTAGCATAACAACTTCTGTACAGCTAGCATAACAAACTGTAAATTTACATAATGGTACAAGGACACCTCAATTATGAATAAGACCAGTTGGTAATTTTCCTCAACAATAATCATGTGAGGTGTGTCCATCTGATATAGAATGTGGCTGCATATCAACGTCTTTGAGGATGCCACGAGCTGCTGCATTTGCATGAGACGAGCTGCTCGTGGAAACCAGTTCGCCACGAGTTGCTGCGTTTGCATGAGATGAGCTGCTCGTGGCAACTAGTTCGCCACGAGCTGTTGCGTTTGCATGAGACGAGCTGATGTTGGACTGCTCTAATAAAATCTGGTAGCTTCCTCTTCAACAATCGTCAAATCTTGGGCTCATTTCAATCATTGGAATGGGGATCTTGGAAATATTAAACTCAACTAAACAGTAATGCCGTGCAGGTAACTGTATTTTTTACAAGGGCTCTTTTGTTAAATTATAAATGTTTTCTCGTTCTTGCTTTGTTATTTTTTTGGCTTAAAATTTTCATTTGTTTTCACTCTGGGATGGTGATGCAAAGAGAACGAATATCACCATTGTATTGAAATTAATCTAAAAAGGTTAATTAATACAGTAGTATCATTAAATCCAAGTAAAAAATTTAAATTACAATATCCTAACGATTGTATAAAATACAACATACAAAAAATAGGCTCAGAAGCTGTTCAAGATCACAACTGTAAGCATGCTGGCAACATAGACAACCCAAGTAGCACACTTGAGGCTGAGTGGAAAAGGAATTGCAATGGTGTGGAAGACAGTCGTAACAGCCATGAACACAACCAATTTCTCAAGAACTTGAGATGCAACAGGGAATTTTAAGCTAATAAATTTTACAATAAAGAGCAAGGCGAATGTGAGCATTATAAGAAGAGAAAGAAGATGGAAACATGAAGGGAGGTGGAATTGGTTTTGCACATATTGGAGAGAAATTTCAAGAGCTGATGTGAAACAAAATGCCATTATTATGTTTTGCCACTGACGATTGTGGTGAGGAAGAGGTGGCTTGGGCTGAGCATTTGGGTTGGACGGTGGCTCTTGCTGGTGGTGGGTTGGAAGTTGCTGGTTGCAGGTTGCAGGTTGAGAAAAGTTGAAGAATAGAGGTATTGAGTGAAGCTAAAACCATCTTGATTTTAAGTACCAAATCCATGAATATGTTCATTTTGAGATTGTAATAACACAAGTATTTTCATCTGGGTATCTAAGTTTAAGGCTATCGGATCGGATTTTGTACATGTATTCATCGGTTCGGTTTCCATTTTGTTTCTTTGTTCAGCAGTTCGGATTTAAAGAAAAAGATTAAAGAAGCAGTTTCTATCCGTAAGATTAGAAGATGTTTTACGACATCTTGAAAGAGACACTTGGACTATTTGGGGAAGTACTCTCGGATGTGAAGTACAGATCCATGGACCTAAATACTATGTCGTATTGTTAAATACTCATCGGTTCAGTTAATAAAAGTTTGATACGACTTTTCGGATCGGTTTTGTATACTCGTCGGATCGGTTAATAAAAGTCGGCTGACTTGGAAGTCAATTTTTTTTTTAATATAAAATATGTTCCTCTATCTTCAACTTCACGCAAGAAATTTGGACTATTTTGTCCAAATATGCTCGGATTGCATGTCAGATCAAGTAAATCTGACCCATTTTATACCGGATTAAAAAATCAGTTTTTTTAGTGAGCTTGAAAGATACAATTTTAACATATTCTTTTATTAATTTTGTGAATCTATTTGCTGTTTTTTAATAATATAAAAAATGATTGAAAAATGCAGAAAATGAAAACACATTGTTTGAAAACACAAAAAAACTAATGAAAAATATAAAACTTGGTGTATGACCAAAAGACAAGACTTTAAGGTGATTTACCCAAAAGTTTTCTTCTCGAATCTTAAAAAGTGGTCACCTTAATTGAGATATGTGTAAATTAGACTGAGCATTTAGGTTTACCAAAAAAAAAAAAAAAAAAAACACTGAGTTAAAAACTATCACCTGCACAATTGATAAATCTCTTCAAAACTATTTTTTTTTATCCTCTCTTATTCCCCCTTGAATTTTATGATAAAAATGTTGATTTGAAACGATATTTTTGTTTTATAAGAGATGAAGGAGAAGATAAAGGGAAAAAATTTTATTTTTTTGTTGGAATTTTTCTCTCCCTTATTCAAAATTTTCTATTTTGCAAAAATTAAAACAATAAATTTATATAGAAATACTTCTCACATTTTACAAGAAAGAAAAAAAATAAAAAATAGAAATCATATTATTTAGAAAATAATAGATTGTTATTATTATATTCAGTGGTTGAGATTAGAGATTGTCAGATTGATGGGTAAGAAGAATATTTTATGGGCCAATAGAAAATTCTTAATAATAATATTTTGCTTGCAGTTGAGTGATATAACTGAGTAATACAAATAAATAAAATTTGCACAAAATTTATATAAAATAACTATTTTGTCCTTTATTTTTTTATCTGTTTATATAACTCAGTTACAAGTATAACATTGCTCAATTCTTAAAAGATTGTCGGGTTGAAATTCGTTTAATGTGTGTTTATATCGGATCAAAAGTCGGATACAAATAAATCCAAGTGATATATTATAATTGCAAACTCATTTCTTTACAAAATATTTTTTTTCTGTAATGTGTCTAGATTGCACCTAAAGTCTTCATAGATCTTATATCTTAATATTAATATTAATTTTTGTTTGTTTTTACTAAAAAAAAAAAAGCTATATAACTGTTTCTAATTTAATTTTTTTTATAATGAATTAATAATAAGATTATATTAATATCAGTCCATTTTGTTTAAATAAAACTAATCTTTAGAGTGAATCATTAATCACACATTATTTAAACTAAACTAGAGTTTGCTAAGTGAAGAAAAACAATAATCAACTCAATAATCTTAGTTTCTAAGAATATGAAGATTTTAGTAAGAGGATAAATTTACCGTAAAATCCAATGTCTAATCGATTATACCTTTATTGAAACAACAAAAAGTATATTCTCTAGAGTAATGCAAGCCTTACTCCCTCTTCTTACTCCTTTCTCTTACTCACTCATGTGGTAGGTGGATGTAAGAAGAGAGAGAAGGGAGTAAAAAGGAGATTAACATGAGTGAGAAAGAGAAATGAGTAAGAAGAGGGAATAAGGTTAGCATTATTCTATTCTCTAACATATAAGGTTAGACTATACTACACTCTATAGCTTAGCATTTATTAGTACAATTTAACAATTTAATTAAAGCATTTTGAATCATACTAGATCATTTTAGTTTAATTGTACGTATTCTGGATATTTTGGTCCTTATTATTTTTTACTACAGGCATTTTGGTAAAATCATGTGATTTTATGATTAAATTTTTTTAAATAAAATATTGATTTTGAAAACTAAAATTAATGAAGTTGGTTATATAGAGAAATTTTCACCATAATAATAAATAAATAAAGATTTAAGGGAGAGAGAGAAAAAAAAAGAGATTCAAGTCCATTCGGATCGGATTATATTTAGCAGTTCCGGTTAAGTAATTGATGAATAAGAAGCAACCTTTTTTTTTTTTTTTTTTTTGGAAACTTATTAATTGGCACTGGTATTCTGAGGACCTCATGTTTATATGCAGCAGCTTACTTTTGACTATTTGTCTAAAAGATTACACGAATTTTTAAGTAGGACTTGACCAGAAAATATCTGACTATGTTTGGCTTATTATTTTTATCCGTATTTCTAATCCTATTCTCCAAATAATGTTTGACACATTATTTCAGAAATATTACCTTATTTTTTTAATTACTTTTAGACCCTATAAGGTTATTAATTTCATCAAATACACCCTTAAAAAAAAGTTTAAAAATTATTAAAAACACCCTCACGACCCATACTTGCCAGATTCTGGCAACCACTGTCAGTGCCTCAGTGGTAGCCAGAATCTGTACAACGGCCTACCTGCCGACCATAAATGGCCGAAATATCACCGATCTGGCCTTTTCCGGCCAGATCCACCACGGATCTGGTCGACAAAGGCCAGATCTGGTCGTGAATGAAGGCCAAAGAAATGGCTGTCATTGAGGTCAACGACGGCCAAATCTTGGCCATCGTTGACCGAAAATGACGGCCATGACGACCAAAGGTGGCAGTCATTTTGGCCTTTTTCGACCGTCGACGGCCACGGCAGGCCGTAGATCTGGTATTTTTCGGTCAGATCTGTGGTGGATCTGGTCGGAAAAGACCATAGCAACGCGTTACGACATAGATCCGACCGGTCTGTGTCGTAATGCGATTTTTCGGCCAGATTCTGGCGGTGGTGGCAGGAATCTGGCATTGTAGGTGGTGGGGGTATTTTTGTCATTTTACATGTTGGGGGTATTTATTAAATTAGCAAACTTAGGGGGTTTTTTTATAAATTTTCAAGTTTTACCTCATAATACTCCCATATTCAATTATCCAATACTATCCCCAAAATCCTATCCAAAATAATAAACCAAACACACCCATATTTATGTGAACACCTACCTCCATCTATCGGATTGGCAGAGCAATAAATAACTATTCATTGGTTTATTTTTTTCCACCAACAGAAAACTGTTAAAAGATTGTTGGGTTGCAAGTCGGATATGATAAATCTAATGTTACGTATATAAATTTTTTATACGAACTATTTTGTTTCTTATAAACTAATGTGATGATCCTGTATATTTGCATACAATCCCCTTTAATTATTTAATTTATTTTTAATTTAAAGTCACTTAATAATTTTAAAACACTTTAGTTTATATGTAACAGTTTGTACAAAAAGTTTGTATCTAGTGAGCATTTGTTTCGGGGTCATAAAAGATGACATTGACAATCTATCTTTTAATTCGATAATTATTATGTTTGGGTGTCAATTAATTAAAAATTCCGATAATCAACCAATATCAATAGTGATTATTGTAGGCAATTAGGGGGTAATTCGATTACCGTCTAGAAGGATGTTATTTTTTCTTTACCGAGGTAATCAACTGTTCATACCAATTTTACTCTTAAATTAATAAACATTTTGGACACAAAATGCCCTCATATGTCTACTAAATAACAATTAGCTCAAATGTGCGAAATGACTTTTTTAACCTCATATATTAATTTTTGGGATAGAAATATCCTCACTATTTACATGATAATACCCAAATTTCACTTAACCCCCCCCCCCCCCCCCCCCCCCGGCCCCCCCAAAAAAAAAACCCAAAATACCTCCAGCCACCAAAACGACTATCAGCCACCACCATCGGCCGCCATTGGCAATCGTCAAAACTATGCACGACTGTCTGGATCTGGCCCATGTGCTAATCTAGCCGTTTCCGACCAAAGAGAAGGCCATAAATCGCTAGATGGTTGCGAATCTGGCCGAAAACAACTAGATCCATTTTAGCTGTTTCCGACTAGATCCATGGTTGTAAATGGCCACATATCTAGCCGTTAATGGCCAGAACTGGTCTAGTCGTTTCTTGCCAAATCCATGGCCATCTAGCCATTTCTGAATTTTCAGCCAGATTTGTGCACGACCAGCCAAATCTAGTTTGTCGTACGTCGTTCTGATGACTGTTGGTGGCAGGCGGCTGTTGTCTTGGCTGACTATATGTATTTTGTTAAATTTTAAACCTTTGTTGTTGGGGTGTTTGAACTAAATTCTCAAATATAGAAGGTTAAAAAATGTTCTAAATAATAATAATAATATTAACAAGGAAAGACAATTCAGTAAAAACCCCTTCGATAATATTTTATTTCTCCCAACCAAACATATTAATTATTTATACTAATCAATCTAACCAAACATATTAGTATAATATTTCCTTATTAATCTTCAAGGTAATCTATCTCAATAGTAATCAAATATTTTTAGTGATAAAAAATTCCTCGAAGTATTATCTTTTTACTATTAAAAATATCCCTAAACTAAATTAATAATAAAATATCATTAAGAGATCTACTTAACTGTGATCGGATTTATGGGTTCCGGTCAAGTGATTAATGACTAAGAAGCAATTTTTATTGTGTTTGTTTACCTTATTTAAGTGGCAGTTTGAAATTGAAGCCCCTGTTTGGTCAAAAGAGTTTATTTAAAGCTATAAGTATTTTTTTTTTTAAATTAGGTTGTTATGTTGCATTTAAAAAACGTTTATAGAAATTAAAATAAGTTTTATTTTAAATCTTAAAGTTTCAACATTCATCTCTATTTATATTTTATAAATTTTACTTGATTTAACATCGTTTTGGTTCAGCTTATTCTAGTAGAACTTATAGAAGAAAAATTATTATTATTGTTGTGTTATATATATATATGGAGAGAGGGAGAGAGAGAGAATAATAAATTTTATATTATTTTTATTGTAATTTTCATTTGGAGGACATCGTGTTTCATACAGCAACTTTGACTATTTGTTAAAAGATCTTACGTGTTTTTAAACACAACAAAGCTACGGACATGGATTATTTTACACTGAAAATATGTACCGGTGTATTCCTGACTCACACCAATAGTTCAGACGTTGATTTTTCTATAAATATTTTTCTAGTGAACAGCCATCCATCAAATATGGACGGTTGTTCACTTACATGGACTCCCGTCCATATTATATGGACGGGGGTCCATTTACTACGAACGGGCGTCCCCATTTAAAGGATGCCCGTCCATAAGTAAAATGAAATAATATCTTTTTATAAAAATTAGGGACGGCCGTCCCTTCATTTTGGACGGGCCCCCGCAAATGAGGGAGGGCCGTCCTTAACTAAAATATGAAAATTAAAAAAAAAAAACTTTGGGGACAGTTGTCTATAAATTTTGGACGGCCGTTCATAATTTAAAAAAAAAAAAAAAAATTCTAAAAAAAAATAGCAAACCCCTCTTCTTCTTCACTCTTCTTCTCCGTCTTCATTCCCATCTCCTCTCTTTTTCTTCGTCTTCATTCCCCATCATGCTGATGCCACTGTGTTTCTACTGGGTTTTGATCCTATATCAGTTTCTCTCATAACTTGAAAAGAAATTTTAGACAAAACTTAAGGAATATCAAGTGGAAAAACTAATGATAAGGGGTTAAACAACAAACTCCTTCCAATGAGGCCTTTGTATGAATCTTGATACGAAATGAACATAAAGAAGTTAACATTTTTCGTTTTTATCACTTGAGACCTGATGAATATAAGGGGTTGGAAGTGCCCTGTCAGGGAGAGGTTTGTTTCTACTTTTGCACTTTGCTACATGCTCTTTAATAGTTATGTGATTACTTCGCAACTGTAATGGTTCTGTAGAATCATCCGGGCTTTTTTGCGGGAGAGAAGATTTGGAAGGGGCTGAAGATTCAAAAGGTTGAAGAAACGTAGGCATCAAAGAGTTAAAAATGAGAAGTGGCTAGACTAGTCACACTAAAGCTCTCTCCTCTAAGAAATTTCTAAGCATTTGCATGGGATAATATTCTCACTAAAGCTTTAGACTTTTACCAAAGTGTAGCCACGCTTTCCATGTTCCTTGCATTGATACATGGCTTATAAATCATTCAAATTGCCCTTTGTGTCGCGCAACCATCTTTTTCATTAGTGCTTCGCCTCCCCAGTTACCTCCAATCACTGAAACTTCAGCAAATCAAGATTCAGTACAAGATAGCCTAGCAGCAAGTGAGAATGCAGCAACTGCACATGATATAGAAAAAGGTGTCGACGAAGAGGAAATAATGCAGAATGATGGGACTCCAAAGACTCATTGCGTGCTTTTAGTGATTTGGGGAATTTGCAAGGAAGAAATACTGTTATTGAGATCACAGAAGAAGGATGTCAACACATAAAAAAGATCAATTTCAATGGATCATTCATGTCAAACCCAAGTTTCGATCGCTGATATGCTTAGAATAAATCAAGACGAAGATATTATTCAAGAGGAAGAATGTAGTGGTAGTGCAGGATCATCAAAACAACCAGAAGAAACCGACAAGTCAATGAATATTTTTTTTTCATGACAGTATATGTAAAGCTCTGAGTATGTGCTTTTTGGACAGCCATCCATACAATTTGGACGGTCGTCCATATTAACTAGACGCCAGTCCATAGCGTCCATTGTTTTTTTTTTTATATACATTTACATTATGGACGGGCGTCCATTCCTTACGGACACCCATCCAAAATAAAGGGACGGCCGTCCATAATGGATGAACGGCCGTCCCTAAATGTTTTTTAATTTAAAAAAAAAAAATTGTTGATGGACGGGCGTCCATTAAAGTATGAACGCCAGTCCTATATTTAGGGACAGTTGTCCATAACCTATGAACGACCGTCCCTAATTTTTATAAGAATTTTTTATTCATGGACGGGCGTCCTTTAAATAGGGACACCCGTCCGTAGTAAATGGACCCCCGTCCATATAATATGGACAGGAGTCCATGTAAGTGAACGGCTGTACATATTTGATGAACGACCGTTCACCAGAAAAAAAATAAAAATAACGTGAAACGTGTCTGATTTGCTGATGTGAATCGAGGGACACGTGGGCCGGTACAACATTTCGGTGCAAAAATCCCGGTTTCCGTAGCATTTTTGTTTTAAATAGCATATAGTGTGCTTGGTAACTTGACCTAAAATCTATGTGAACGGTTTGTCGGATTGGTTTTTGTCTATGTCCATAGACTCGGTTGCGCCATGGATGATAAATCATGCAAGATCATGGACACATTTGTTAAGGTCATAATGGTCATTAACTTGACTTCATGTTATACTAATATATTAGACTTTTAAAAAAAAATTCAAGATATTAATTTAAATAAATAATTAAAAGTTAAGAATTGTTTAAACGGATGAGGACATCAACTCCTCTATGTTTTCGTACATGGCCTCCCTAAGGTTTCAGAAACCATCAACAACACCCCCAGTTTGAATGTAAAAGGGCTTTTCAGTCGTTTACCTTCATTCAAAAATTTAAAAAGAAAAATGTAAAGGATAAATAAGTCATTTCATGTATTTTAAAATAAAAATAATGTATTGTAAGATCTTACTAAATAAAACTCAAGAACTCTGCAATTTGAAAACATGATGATGGCGTCATGTCGGTGCCGTGGAGTAGTAAGGGATGCTGGCATCATGGCGTCGTTGTAGTGGAGGTCGGCTGGTTGTAAACGGCTGAAAAGTTGTGGCCAGCCATGACTTGGCCATCGAAGTTGATCATTACTAAGTTAGGGCCTGTTGCAATTCAAAATTCTTTTTCTACAATGGTTTTTGTATTATTTGTTGTTTTTTTATCTGTGGGTTTATTGCGTAATAGTTATTTGATTGAGTTTGAAATTTAGGGTTTGATGATTTGGGAGAGTTAGGATATTTAACTTTGATTTATGTTTATATTTTTTATTTTGGTTTGGTTTAATTCCTAATGGAGTAATTGTTTTGTTGCCATATTTATTCATCAAATTTAACAGTTTTATTAACGGTTGGGGTGTATTTGATGGTTTCCGAAACCTTAGGGGGTGTTTTTTTTTTCCCTTGTATAAAATTGAAAGTCACCCCATCGGCCCATCCTCCACCCGCGCACCAAAACATTTTTATTATCTTTACGGGAGAACGACTTATACATACCCAAGGTTTGCCGTAAAGACAAATGGGTACCTAAAAGGTTTTAAAACAACAAATAGGTACCTTCCGTCATATTCTGTTAATGATTTCTGTTTATTAATAGTGAAAAGACTAAAATGCCCTTAAAAGTTTGAATTTTAGGTTTTTTATAAATGTAAAAATTTCTAAAAAACCCCCTAGGTTTACAAATTTAACTAAATAACCCAATATATAAATTTTTTATAAAATGACAAAAACACCCCTCCTGCCCACAGTGCCAGATTCCGGCCACCACCGTCGGAATCTGGCCGGAAAGTTGCATTACGACATAGACCCGTCGGATCTGTGTCGTAACGCGTCGATCTGGCTTTTTCCGGCCAGATCCATGGCTAAACTGGCCGAAAAAGGCCAGATCTACGGCTAGATCTGGCCGTTGATGCCCCAAAACTCCATATGCGGCGTCGACGGCTAGATCTGGCCGTAGATCTGGCCTTTTCCGGCCATATCTATGGCAGATCTGGCCGGAAAAAGCAAGATCGGCACGTTACGACACATATCCGATGGGTCTGTGTCGTAACGTAACTTTCCAGCCAGATTCCAGCGGTGGTGGCCGGAATCTGGCACTGCGGGTGGTGGGGGTGTTTTTGTTATTTTACAAAAATTTTATATATTGGTGTATTTAGTTAAATTTGTAAACCTATGGGGTTTTTTAGAAATTTTTAAATTTATAAAAAACTAAAATTCAAACTTTAAAGGGCATTTTAGTCTTTTCACTATTAATAAACAGACATCACTAACCGAATATAACGGAAGGTACCTATTTGTCGTTTCAAAACCTTTTAGGTATTAACTATCGTTATGGCAAACCTTGGGTATGCACAAGTCGTTCGACCTATCTTTACGCGCAGGCAGGCAGTCGGCAGAAAAGTCTTCCCTTCTGTCAACTCAATAATCTTAATTTCTAAGAGTATGAAGATTTTAGTTAGAGGATAAATTTAACCGTAAAATCCAATGACTTGTCCATTTAGATTTAATTGTATTCTGGTTATTTTGGTCCTTATTCTTTTTTACTACAGGCAGTCTGGTTAAATCATCTGATTTTATGATTAAATTTTTTTTAATAAAATATTGATTTTGGAAACTAAAATTAATGAAGTTGGTTATATAGAGAAATTTCCACCATAATAATAAATAAATAAAGATTTAAGGGAGAGAGAATTTTTTTTCTTTTTTTTTTTTGGAACTTATTAATTGGCATTGGTATTCTGAGGACCTCATGTTTTCTTATATGCAGCCACTTACTTTGACTATTTGTCTAAAAGATTACACGAATTTTGAAATAGGACTTGACCTGAAAATAATAATATATTATGTGAACACCTCCATTTATCGGATTGGCTGAGCAATAAATGACTATTCATTAGTTTATTTTTATTTTTCTTTTCCACTAATGTGCCAATAGAAAACTGCTAAAAGATTGTTGGGTTGCAACTCAGATATGATAAATCTAATGTTACGTATATAAAAAACTAATGTGACGATCCTGCATATTTGCATACAATCCCCTTTAATTATTTAATTTAAAGTTACTCAATAATTTTAAAACACTTTAGTTTATATGTAACCATTTGTACAAAAAGTTTGTATACCAAAAGCGTTTGTTTCGGGGTCATAAAAGATGACACTGTCAATTTATCTTTCAATCTAACAATTATTACGTTTGAATGTCAAGTAATAAAAAATTCCGGTAATCAACCAATATCAATAGTGATTACTGTAAGTAATTAGGGGGTAATTCGATTATCGTCTGAAAGAGTGTTATTTTTTCTTTATCGAGGTAATCAACTGTTCATACCAATTTTATCCTTAAATTAATGACACAAAAAGCCCTCAAATGTTTACTAAATAACAATTAGCCCACATGTGTGAAATGACTTTTTTAACCTCATATATTATTTTTTGGGACAGAAATACCCTCACTATTTACATGATAATACCCAAAATTCACTTACCCAAAAAAAAAAAAAGATAATACCCAAAATACCCCCAACCACCAAGATGACCGTCGGCCGCCACCGATAGTTGTCAGAACTGCGCACGATTGGCTAGATCTGGCCCATGTGCCAATCTAGCCGTTTCCGACTAGAGAGAAGGCCAGAAATCACTAGATGGTTGCGGATCTGGTCGAAAACAACTAGATCCATTTTAGTTGTTTTCGGCCAGATCCATAGTTGTAAACAGCCACAGATCCAACCATTAATGGCCAGAATGGGTCTAGTCGTTAAATTTGTTAATGACCAGATCCATGGTTGGGTGACTAGATATATTTTGTTAAATTTTAAACTTTTGTTTTTGGGGTGTTTGAACTAAATTCTCAAATATAGAGGGTTAAAAAATATTTTAAATAATAATAATAATAATAATATTAACAAGGAAAGACAATTCGGTAAAAACCCCTTCAATTATATTTTATTTCTCCCAACCAAACATATTAATTATTTATACTCATCAATCTAACCAAATATATTAGTATAATATTTTCTTTATTAATCTTCAAGATAATCTATCTCAATAGTAATCTTATCTTTCTAGTGATAAAAAGTTCTCGAAACAAACACTACCACGAAGCTATAAGTATTTTCGAAAAAAAAGAAAGTAGGTTGTTATGTTGCATTTAAAAATTAGTTTGTTACTATGTTTTCCTATAGTGTGTGCCCTCCCAAGGTTTCAGAAAACCATCATCAACACCCCCAGTTTGAACGTAAAAGGGCTTTTCGATCATTTACCTTCATTAAAAAATTTAAAATATATATATATGAAGGATAAATAAGTCATTTCATGTATTTTAAAATAAAAATAATGTATTGTAAGATTTTACGAAATAAAACTCATGAACTCCGCAGTTTGAAAACATGGTGATGGCGTCATGTTAGTGCCGTGGAGTAGTAGGGGATGCTGGCATCATGGCGTCATTGTAGTGGAGGTCTGTAAACGGCTGAAAAGTTGTGGCAGACCATGACTTGGCCATCGAAGCTGATCATTACTAGGTTAGGGCCTGTTGCAAATCAAAATTATTTTTCTACAATAGTTTTTATATTATATGTTGTTTTGATATGTGGGTTTATTGCGTAATAGTTATTTAATTGAGTTTGAAATTTAGGGTTTGACGGTTTGGGAGAGATGGAATATTTAAATTTGATTTTAGTTTGGTTTAATTCCTAATGGAGTTGTAATTGTTTTGTTGCCATATTTATTCATCAGATTTAACAGTTTTATTAACCGTTGGGGCGTATTTGATGGTTTCCGAAACCTTAAGGGGTGTCACTTTTTTATCCCTTGTATAAAAGCAAAAGTCACCCCATCCTCCACCCACGCACCTAAACATTATCTTTAAACGGAGGCAGGCAGTCAGCAGAAAAGTCTTCCCTCCTGTCGATTGCTAAACATCCCAATTTGCTCGGATTACCCGGTTAGAATATCACTGCAATGAATCTGAATCCTTTTGATAGGCTAGAAAGGTATGAAAGGTAGAGAAAATTTCAGCACTGTCAACCAATAAATCATTAAGTACAGTAAGTTCTTTTTCTGGTGGTGATCATTAACCAAATTATTTTTTCTTCTTCTGATGAATCTGCCAACACATTCATTGAACAAAGAGAAGCTCTTTCATGTTTTTCAGAAGATGATTAATTTTAGATTTTTGATTCCCAGGTTGTGAAAGTGAAAGTTTGACGACTCTGGGAAGCCATTTTCATGGATCAGATCGATTTTGGAGACATTTGGTCGCCGCCACCTGATACTCCTATTTTTTATGGGGAAAGTAGTATTGATATTGATATTGATATTGATATAGCGTCAGTATGGTCTCCTGATCGACCTGAACAGCTACAGGTACTCACTTTCACTCTCTCAATTCTATCTTGTTTACTACTTATAATCTCATTCAAACAAAAACATAAAGGATTATTTACATTTTTTCCCAAAATAAGAAAAAGCTGCAGTAATTATTGTGGACTTAATTAGATCATCTCAGACAGTCTCCCCCAATCAGGGGTTGAGATTTATTCTTCTACTTTTTATTCTTCATTATATTTCTCTCCAACCAAAAGCTTTCATAAGCTGTAACTCGGGCCATGGTAAATAAATGAACCAAAAAACATTCAGTGCAGACTAATTATGTAATAGAAACATCATCAAAACATTGTTTTGATGAATTTTTCGTAGTTTTTTGTTTTTTCTTTTCTCTCTGTCTCTCTCTCTTATTAGTGTTCATTATGAAGATCTATGGTAAAATAATTGTGGTTTTTAAGCAACTTAATTTGTTTCAATATTCTATATTTTCAATAATATTAGGTGTTGATACTTTTTTTCCCTTTTTTAAATCCGGTTTTTAATTAACGTGCAAGACAAATTTTACTGTTTTACTATATATAAAAAAAAAAAAAATTGATTGGATTTTTATATTTGGGAATTAGATGACTCTAGTATATGAATGCCAACTAAGAATTTCTGTATTTTAAAGATTGCGGTCTCCGGAAGATTGCGGTCTTAGGAGATAGAGTATCTACATTACATTATTTTATGAGTTAATAGGGATCAGCTATTGCTGCTGTTGAATCTATTCAAACTGACGATAATGTAAATGAAAGGTTGAGTCAGCGGTAGCTCCACCACTTGCAACGGTTGAATCTACTCAAACGGATGGAAATGGAAATGAAACTGTCGACTCAGAAGTGGCTCCATCTCTTGCTGCAGCTGAATCTACTAAAACGGATGGAAATGGAAATGGAAATGAAAATGTCGACTCAGAAGTAGCACCACCACTTGCTGCGGTTGTATCTATTCAAACAGACTCAGTTGCTGTGGTTAAACCTATTCAAACGGATGATAATGGAAATGAAGATGTCGACTCCGAAGTAGCACCACCACTTACTGATCGAAAGAGGTCACGGGGCTCGCAAGCTTGGGATAACTTCGATCTGGTTACAGAAGATGGGATAAGATGGGTAAAATGTAAACATTGCCCAAAGAAGTATAAAGGATATTCAAGTAAGAAAGGAACCTCAAACCTGTTAAATCATATGCGAAAATGTACTCAAAGTGGCGGAAATGGTGACGGAGATAAACCTGCTCATGAAACAGGACGTACTAAAGCAATCGCTGTTCTTAACAGAGAGGAAAACAATGTGTTTGGGCCTCCACAGAATCATCCACCATCTGCAACACAAAATGTTGACATTTACAATGAGAAGAAGAAAGAGATGCGGGAAATTTTTAATACATTCTCATCAGGTCTTTCCAGTATAACAATTAATTTTTGGAAACCAGATGATACTATAATTTTCTGTTGTTTGACCCTGCACTTGATTGATGATGGCTGGAAACTGAAGAAGATGGTTCTTGATTTTAAGAAAGTTACAAGGGAACCCAAAAGCGTTTGGGATGCTGTTGACGCTCTTCAACGTATGTTACTGGAATGGAACATTGGCAAAAAGGTGTGCTGCATAACTGCAGCGCATACTGATAAGGAAGTTGTTGAGATAGTTAACCAAGTAAAGCACCTGCTTTATTATGGTCGAGATAGAAAATTATTTCAGATTAATTGCTTTGTACACATTCTTGATCTTCTTATTAAAGAGGGATTGCAGAAGGTAAGAGATATATACATTAAGATGAAAAACCATCTCTTTTGTTTTCGTGATCAAAGTCCACAAAGCAGACAACTCTTTACAAAAGCAGTGGAAGATGCGAGATCAAAAGGCATCAAAGTGACTTCTGAAGATCTGCCTTCAGATTTTCCATTTAACTTTGACATGCTTGGGAGGATATTGGGATTAAGAGGAGTATTTCTGGAGTTACTCGCCATTAATTCTGATTACGGAAACTACCCAATTACAGAGGAGCAGTGGGATGATGCTACTGTTATTTACAAGTGTTTAGAACTGTTAAATGAATCTGCTCGGAGATTTTCAGAAAGCAAATGCCGTACCACAAATGAGTATTTTCCTGAAGTTTGCAACATATATTTTAAACTGCAGGGCATATGGGAAGAAAATTCCGATTCAAAAATACTTCAATCAGTGGCACTTAAAATGAAGGTGACATTAAAAATTTTTTGGGATGAAAGTATTGAGAGTTTAGCCATCGCTGTTATTCTTGATCCACGGTTTAAATTTGACATTGTGAAGGGCTGGTGCAAGAAAATACATGGTCNGATTACAGAAACTACCCAATTACAGAGGAGGAATGGGATGGTGCTTCTGTTATTTACAAGTGTTTAGAAGTGTTACATGAAGCTGTTGGGAGATTTTCAGAAAGCAAATGCCTTACCACAAACGAGTATTTTCCTGAACTTTGTAACATATTTTGTAAACTGCAGGGCATATGGGAAGAAAATTCCGATTCAAAAATACTTCAATCAGTGGCACTTAAAATGAAGGCGACATTAAAAAATTTTTGGGACGGAAGTATTGAGAGTTTAGCCGTTGCTGTAATTCTTGATCTGCGGTTTAAATTTGACATTGTGGAGGCCTGGTGCGAGAAAATAAATGGTCAAGATGCTGAACAAGAATGTAAAAGAATTTATGATTCTATTTTGAGGGTTTACAAGGAATATGCAGGTGGAAATACTCTTGATCATTTATACATGCTGGACTCTCTGGGAATGCCCTGCACATCTTCAAATGATGATAGTACATCTTCAAATGATGATAGTTTCAATTCACAGAAATCAGAACTTGAGAGATATTTAGAGGATTCTAAACTTCCTCCAGTAAAAGAGTTTGATATACTGGATTGGTGGCATGTCGTTTCACTGATGTATCCTACACTTGCAAAGATGGCTCGTGATTTCTTAGCAATACCTATATCAGCTGCCCAGTCGAATCCCTCATTCAATGATGAGGTTCTGAAGATTAATCAAGCCTTGGCTGACCAAGATCCTGCCTTCATTGAAGCTTTTGTAAACACACGTTACTGGTACATGGCTTGAAAAGGTAAGACACTTTTAATTACATTTTCTACAAATATTCCAGCCATAAACACTGAAACTTTTCTTCTTTCCACAGGGCCTGATGTTCAGGAAAATAAAGGATTCAGTGGTAGCTGTACTAGAATCTTCAGTTAAGCATTAAGCAACCAAAGGGGCCCAAGATTTCCACAGTCATACGAAAAATTCCAGATTAATTCATTGATTGTATTAAGTTTTTACATTAGTTGAGTTGATTGGACATTGAGAAACAGCGGCGAAGCCACTATAGGACCACGAAGGCATTATACTTGAATTTGGAAAAGGTATTCTATTTATGTGTCTTTTCCCATATTCTTTTTACTATTTTTTTTTTTGGTAGTAAATTATTGGACATTCATTTGATATAAAATAATATTTTATATAAATGGAGTTAAAAATTTTTAAATGATATTATTTTTGGATATTCTTATTTCTTGCCCCTCTCCAATTCTAGTTCCGCCAATGATAAGAAATCAATTTGAAGCACTGTTTAAAAGCTGGACCGGACCGACCGGTCCAACCGATTGGACCATGAACCGGTCACTTGTCCAGTTCGAGTTACCCTCAAACCCGCTAATATGTATTGAGCCGTTTTAAACGGTTGAAAACTGGATAATATGAGTGAGTTGGACCGGCGAAAAAAAACCGTTCCACAATTTAAATCCCTAATACGCAACCATCGTCTTCTCTCACAGCAGCCCATTCTCTCTTCTCTCTGTCAAGCAACAATCGCTGCCCTTTCTCATTTCTCTCTTTCAGTTTTTCCACAAAAATTCTCAGGTTTTGGTGTCTTCTATTCTCTCTGAAATCCCACCCCCAATCGCATCTGAACTCACCAGAAATCAACGACGACGTCTTCCTCCCTCGCCGAAAATCGACGACGTTCCTTCCTCGTTGGAAATCGACGGCGACAAACTCATTCATCGATCCAGGTAAAATCATCCTCGCTCCCTTTTATTTAACTTAACACCCTTTTCATTTTTCAATCTATAGAGCTATTGTGGTGTATAACATGATCTTGAGGATGGTTCTGCTTTGATTCAATTATATTTGCACAAAAAAAGCACATTATTTTCTAGATCTTGGAAGCTTTATTCCCTGTCTGACTATGCCCTAAACCAAGAAATTCACCTTGGCTGTGGCAGAGGAAGTAGTTTTGGAGCAGAGGTGCTTATCAAACATCTTCACACGATGCAAATATCATTGCAGGCCACTCTAGGAAAATAAAGTTTTCTAAGTTTCATTGATATGCTTCATATTGTGGATTCTTGGATTGTGCTCGGGAGTGCATTTGATATTCATTTGTGGTCCGATTCTTTGGCAGTTGAAGGACATGGGTGAAAGTGCAGCTGAACAGCCAACTGCAGATAGAAAAGCAGGTTAACGTGTAAGTCACATCCATCCTTCTGAGTCCAGCCTCTAATCAGAACCATTTGATTAGTGCTGGCACAACCAAAGCCATTTGACTCAACTAATCTTGAGCATGAGTCAAATGGCAATATAGTAGTTCCAATTTTGTCAAACCAGAGGGAAGAAGCAACTAAAAAAATTAGGTGGGTGGTAAATGTCGAACGTGGTGTCGTGGTGTACATAAGTATTTCCTCTTTGTCTAGAGGCAGCAACTACCTGAGACAAGTTTGTTTAGGTAAGATACTCTTTTTCTTTTATTCAATGCTACTGTTGCTTGTAATTGGCAGATACGTGTGTTGATGCGTGATTTTTAACACCAACTAATCGTCATGTATGTAACGCTGATTGGTCAAGAGACACACGTGATATGGATAAAATGTTGAATAAATGCAATGAGAGCTTTTAAAGTGGTTCGGATGCTAAGGTAACAAGTCCTACATCCACGGATTTGTATTAGTATTGTGGGTCAGGTCGCAACAATGGACTGACTTACAAATGATAAGGAGAAAAAGTAATTACAACATTTACAAGAGAGAGAGAGGTAATTCCGAGTGTAAAATGGCCGAATCCCCTCAATAAAGGGATCTTCCTCTTTTTATATCAAGTAATCATCATTAAATCCATGGGTTGGTGTGGATGTCAAGACTAAATCCGGCTTTATGTCACATTGCCCACCTTCCAAGCTGACTTCACGCGATTTGGAGCGGATAGGTGAACACGTGGGAGCCCCATAGCGTCTGGCAGGCCTGATGTGTGCTTAACGTTCTGACGGAAGCAGGTCACCCCCCCATCACGTGATCTCCCACGTCAGCCCTTGATTTTCCCAGGCGTAACAACGTGAACTGGAATTGGCAAGTGCTAGTGTGTGAAGCTCAATCAACATGGAGACGGATCAAAGAAAAAACACTTGCATCAAATATTTTGCCATTAATTAGTATGTATTTTGACATTTAATATATAAATACAACATCATGTTTGGATTTAGACTTTGAATTGTTATTAAATACTTAAATAATGTTAGGATTGTTGTTGAATTTGAACTTTGAATCATATTGAATTTGACAGTAATTAAGTTGTTATTGTCTTATTAAAAAAAAATCTAAAAAAAAAAAATTTAAAAATATGCTGCTGTCATCATGATGTGTGATGACATCACCAGTCTGACTGACGGTCCAACCAATTGGACCGGTTAAACTGTGACCCGACCATCAGAGCAGGTTGCCCGTCGGTCCGTTTTTAAAACAATGATTTGAAATGAGTCAAGGAAGGCACAAGGTTGTGGTGGTTAGAAGGATTTACTTTTGTCTGAATAAAACAAAAAAAAGTAAATAATATAACCTTTTATATATAATACTTATAATTTTATTGTTAAATATTATATATAATTACTATTATCTATTTTTGGGGTGAAGGGGCAGGTCAAAGTCAAAGTTGACATTCGTATGTCTCTGCTCCAAATCAATTTGGATCAAGATAATAAACCCCAAATCCGATTGACCCCAAACTTTTTACTAAACCCGTGGGTCATTTTGACATCCATAAATAATGATATAATATTCCTTTTATTGACTTGATATTATGTATTAAAACAATAATACAATGTTCATAACTCAATCTCATAACCCTGATGTGATAGTTCAAAATTGGTCAGTTCACAAATGGATAGGTGATATCTATTTATAGGCTATCATGTGGTAGATTGTGAGAAAATATTATAAGATTAAGTTGTGAACCTAACATTACTCGTATTAAAAATCTAAAAATTTAACATCAATACTAATTTTTACAAGATAATAAAGTATTTTTATGTTAAATTGACTTAACCATTACTTGATTCATACATGTATAAAACAAAATGTTTTCAATTAATAACATTTTAAAATTTGAACAATAAACTATGAAATTAGAATCTACTACGGCTCAAGCTTGACCTAACTGAAGAAAATGCCTGGTCCCTTCCCGAAGTCATGTAGTACTATTGCTCCAGGACGCCATATGTTTTATCCGATCCGATCCAATATTACAGTTACTTGCATTCTTTAAAAGAAAAGAAAAGATGACAGAGACTGCTGCTTCACTCATCATCTCTTAAAATCCGAACCGATGATTATACATGCAAAATCTGGAGGGAAGTTTACATGTTAACAATATCCGATCCTAAACCATGAACTTATATATAGAACACCCTCATGATCAATTGTTTACTTGTAAAATTGATTTTCATTTTCTATCTAAAATGAACCAAATCAAGATGGTTTTAGCTTCAGTTAAAACCTCTATTCTTCGCCTTTTCTCAAGCTCATCAAACCAGCATCCAATTACCCACCCGCAAGAGCCACCAGATGCTCACAACAATATTCTTCAATGGCAAAATATAATCATGGCGTTTTGTTTCACGGCGGCCCTTGAAATTTCCCTGCTATATGTGCACAACCAATTCCACCTCCCTTTGTCTTTCCATGTTCTTTCTTTTCTAATAATGCTCACATTTTCCTTGCTGTTTGTCGCAAAATTTGTTGGCTTAAAATTTATTTTAGGTAATGCTACGCCAACAACTCTCTCTCATAAACTTCTCTTACAACCCTAACATATCAATATATTAGTTAGCACAGTCACGTCAACTCTGACCCTACCACACCCAAAGCATCAAAGCACTATGAGAAACAAACGCTCGTTACTGGAGAAGGAACAGTTGTACCTTACAAAAGAACAACCATCTTTACGAAGGAATGGATGTTCCTTCAAGGAACAACAACCATTGTTCTTGAAGGAACAACCTTTTCTTCTTCTCTCTTTCCTTCCTCTTCTTCTTCTCCTCCTCCTCCTCTTGAGAAACGGTCGTTTCTTGCATAAGAAACAGCCATACCTTTATAAGGAACAATTGTTCCCTATAAAATGAATGATCATTTCTTTAGTTTAGCCAAAATCATTTATGTCTTAAAGTTGTCGTGGCAGTGCCAGGTCAAGTGACATGTTGGCATTGTAAGAGGGGCTTATGAGAAAGAGGTGTCGGCGTAGCATTATTCATTTCGTTTTCCCTCTCAAGTTCTTGAAAAATTGGTGGTGTTCATGGTGTCACAACTGTCTTCCATACCACTGCAATTTCTTTTCCACTCAGCCTCAAGTGTGTTACATGGGCTATTTATGCTGCCATCATCCTCATAGTTTTGATCTTGAACAACTTCTTCTTAGCATATATACTATTTGAAAGTTTAGAATTTGAATATTTCACATGTCACTTATGTGTGCCGTGCAGGTAATACTTTTAAGTTTTAACTGAGGCTCTTTTGATAAGATATATATGAATGCTTTCATTCTTGCTTTTTTATTTTATACGTTTAATTTTTTTTCAATTTGTTTTCACTCTGGTAATGCAGAGTGAACAAATATAGAGATCACGGCTATATAGTTACTGTAGATGCAAAAAATCTACCGTCATGAAAATAGGGTGTGATCCCGTGAGGTTGAGGTCACTGACAATCCGTTAGACCTGCACACATGAAAGNAAAGCAAAGCCATCACATGAAAATAAGTAAACCAAGGGAAACTGAAAAGCAAAGTATATTGTTATGCCTAGAAAAGTAGGGCTGACGCAGAACCCTGTCAACGTAAGTGGTCAGAGCTTAGGTAAGTCCAGGTGCCGTTCAGATGTAGCCACGTCATGCGCTGACGCAAAAGGCGTGGTCCTGCCAGTGCAATAGGTGCGCGTCAGGCTGGTGAAAGGCTGGAGCTAATCCACGTGTCCAATCCTTACAAAACTCGAGTGAATTACTCGAGCAGGTGAATAACGAGGTGCAAGGAAGGATTTGGACGTGAAATCTGACCCATTTCCTGATTTAGTAATCATTACCTCAACCCATCCCACTATAAATAGAGGGCTCCTATCCCGTTTGTGGGATTAGCTAATTTCTCTCTGTAATAGCTTACTTATTTTCTCTTTATAATAACTTGTAAGTCAGCTCGCTAAATGCGGCCTGACCTCAGTATATTAATATAATATCAGTGGACGTAAGAGTCACTTGTTTAAGCATACAAACCACTTTAAACATCGTTTTCCATCTTTTATCCATTCTCATACCCCCATTCGTATGTGTTCTCTGAGTCAGCTCAGCATTTCACATGTGTGTTTAGTTGGTGTCAAAATCATGCATCAACAGTTTGGAACTAGAAGGGGGCTGATTTAGTATTCGTCCTTGATCAGGAGAATCTCTAATTAATCGGTCCTACAACACCAAATGGCTCGCAGACTTGAATCTGAGCGAACTAACCATGGTGATGAGGAGATCCCCCAGGTATAAAAGGACACTTCTTCCAAAGTGCCCCCAGTCCCGTAAGATCTCGTGGGGGATATTTCTTCAAGCTCATGGTTTGACCCAACTGTCATGAGCTACCTGGAGAGGTTCAACAATACTCTCTAAATGGTCAACCAAAGGTTGGACCGTTTGGATTGGGTTGTACCACCTTAATCGAATGAGGCGGTACCACCGTCCAAAATGCCTGTAGGTCGCATGAATGCGTGAAAAAGGGCGATAGCCCATGCAGCGTACACTATAGCGTGTCAAAGGAAAGGAAAACAGGTGGCGAATAGTGGGCCTAAAGGACCCGAGGGACCAGCGAACACCGACCGCACCTCGGGTAGAATACCCATGGTGCAAAGACTCGGTGACAGGTCACATCCTAAGCTGTCCCATGCCATATCGCATGAGCACTCCCACAAAAGTGTGAGGCGGGGCGATTCCCATCACCGCCAGAATGACGACCCTGATCGTCGTCGCGCGGGAAGTTCCTACCATCTGCGGGTCGGTTCGTACCACTGTAGAGGTCGGGAAGGTTCCCCGGACCATTCATCGTCATCACACGACTCTAGCTAGGGTGTGTCGAGAGCGACCGGAACTATCGACTGAGGCGAGGAGGAATCTGACCTCCAGACTTTCCTCAACCGCAATCACGAGGGTCGAACCCGCATGGGAGAAAGCAATCCTCAGATGGCTTCGCTGCCTCAAATTGAGGAGCTACAGCGAGCTCTGGAACAGCTAAAAGCCCAACAAAATGAGCAAGGGCAGGTCACAGAAGCATCTCCCTTTTCTCTGGCCGTATTAGCCACCCCTCTCTCATCCAGATTTAGAATGCCCAATATGCGAGCGTTCGACAAAAATTCGGATCCGTAGGATCACTTATATGAATTCAACGACCTGATGGAACTTCATCAAGTTTTTGATTTGGTAAAATGTCGATGCTTGGCAGTGACTCTTACGTCTCATGCCAAGTGATGGTTCAGGTCGCTCCCGACGGGATCAATCAGCTCATGGAGCAAACAAAAAGTTCTCAATGCCTTTGAGCTACCTCAGTAACATAAGGCAAGAGAGGGATGAATCCCTCCAATCTTACATCGATAGGTTCCATAAAGAGCTCCATAATTTAGCTCACACTCCCGAAGAGTCCATTCAGACTCTCATCATAGCGGGAGTTCGTCCACAGATAGATATGTGGAAGGAGATGCAATCAAAGGATGATGTTTCCCTCACTCGCTTTTACAACCTTATGGAGAAACACCTCCATATTGAGAGCTTTGTGGTGGCGCTCCACCGCCACGACCCCGACACTTCTGGCAATGCACCAGGTCAGGGGAAAAATAGGAGAGTTGATCGCAAGTGGGCTAATGACGATCTACGAAAATGAAAGAAACCTCAGTTCGAGCCCAAGAAGTCTTACGCTCTAGTTCCTCGTCGCGATCGCGACAAGACTTAGTATACCCCTTTGAATGCATCTGTTTCGGCCATTCTTGATAAATCAGAAGAGGTCGGTCTGCTCGGAGAGCCTGAGCCCATGAAAGGTCTCTCCTCATCCAGAAACAGTAAAAAATACTGTCATTATCATAGGGACAATGAGCATCATATCGTTGAGTGTCGAGCTCTTAAGCAGGTAATCGAAAATCTTATCAAGCAGGGGCATTTCAAAGAGTATGTTGATGACTCTACTCCTTAAGGGAGAAAAATCAAGGAAAACCGAGCAAAAAGCGTCATGATCACAAGGGTGTCTGTAGCATGGGGATAATCTTTGGAGGACCACACCTCAGAGGAAACTCGCGAGGTGTCCAAAAGAGATATGCTCGCGCAACCCATCACGACCCATCAGTGTGATGAACACGACGCAGCGACCACCAAAGGTTCACTGGGAGGAGGAAATCATATTCTCTGAAAAAGACGCAGTCTGATTGCATCATCCCCATGATGATGCTTTCGTTATCACGCCCCAAATAAGGTGCTTTGATGTCCACAGAATGTTGGTGGACAACAGAAGCACTGTGAACATCCTATTCCAACTAGTTTTCGAGAGAATGAAATTAGATGAGGCCGACCTGAAGCCCCCCTCGATCCTCCTATATGGTTTTACAGGGGATCATCTGATCTCCAAAGGAATGATCTCGCTTCTAATCACGTTGGGTGACTCTGACGAGGTGACAAAAATAACTGAATTCTTAGTAGTGGATTGCCCATCCGCTTTTAATGGCATTCTAGGGCGACCTCTACTGAGGAACTTTAAAGTAGTCACTTCGATCTACCATCTGAAGATGAAGTTCCCCACCCCAACGGGGATAGGGGAAGTAAGCGGATCTCAGCGCGTATCTTGCGACTGCTATGTGAAGGCAGTGCAGATGGCGTGCAAGGGGAAATGCATCTTGCACAGCATTCCCAAACAGGCAATAGCGATCAGTTGGATTGAACCACAGCCTAGCCTAGCCGAGGATAATATGGATCCTCGTATCCAGGAATGCCCTACCAATGGGCCAGTTAAGGATCTAACAAAAGTATCAGGTAACCAGAGCGAGCCGAGCAGAGTGTTGAGGATTGGAAGCAATCTCAACGCCTAGCTCGCTAACAACCTGATCAGCTTCCTCAGAGAAAGTATTGATGTGTTCACATGGACGTATGCCGATATAGTCGGGATCAGCCCGGATGTCATTTTCCATGCCTTGAACATCGATAGTGAAGCCAAACCAGTCCGTCAGAAAAGAAGGGCGATATATCTAGAGCGGTATGCTACCTTGAAAATCGAGGTAGATAACCTCCTTCAGAATGGGTCCATCCGAGAAGCACTCTATCCGAGCTGGGTCACCAACCCAGTTCTCGTAAAGAAATCCAATGGCAAATGGCGGACCTGTGTGGACTTCACCGACCTCAACAAAGCCTGCCCTAAAGACAGTTTTCCTCTACCAAGGATCGACCAACTCGTAGATGTCACCTCCGGGCATGAGCTACTGAGTTTTATGGATGCATACTAGGGATACAATCAAATCCTGATGTATACGCCAGACGAAGAGCATACCTTCTTTATAACAAATCAGGGGTTGTATTGCTATAGAGTTATGCCCTTCGGCTTAAAGAATACTGGTGCAACTTACCAACGGTTGGTTAACCAAATGTTTTCCTAGCAGATCGGGAAGTCAATGGAAGTCTATGTTAATGACATGCTAGTCAAGTCGCATGTGGCTTCAGATCACATAGCACATCTCACTGAGATGTTTGACATCTTCTGGGAATACAGAATGAAGTTCAATCCTTTCAAATGCTCATTCGGAGTATCCTCAGAAAAATTCCTAGGGTACATGGTAACCAACGAGGAATAGAGATCAACCCCGAGAAAATTCAAGCTCTCCTCGATATAAAGAGCCCGACCAGCAAAAAGCAGGTTCAAAGTCTTAATGGGCGAATAGCGGCACTTAGTCGCTTCATATCAAGGGCAACAGATCGCTGATTGCCATTCTTCAACATTCTCAGGGCCAATAAGAAGTTTGAGTGGACTCTCAAGTGCAAACATGTATTTCAGAGCATTAAAGAGCACCTCGGAAGACCACCTCTTCTGTCCAAGCCTTTCTCGCAAGAGATTCTGCTCCTGTATTTATCCGTCTCTCAGTACGTGGTCAGTATAGCGTTAGTTCGGGAAAAGAGCAAGGTTCAATGGCCAGTGTATTACGCAAGCAAGCATCTGTTGGATGCCAAGATGCTGTATCCAAAAATGGAGCAGTTAGCTTATGTCTTGCTGATCGCTTCCAGAAAGTTGAGACCTTACTTCCACGCCCATACAATCCATGTAATGACAAGTTACTTGCTCAGGCAGGTCCTCCAGAAACCAAAGGCATCGGGTAAATTGCTCAAATGGGTCATAGAACTAAGTCAATTTGATCTACAATATAGACCGAAAGCAACCATCAAAGGGTAGGCCGTTGTTGACTTCATTTCAGAATTCTCATATCATCTGACCAGCAAATTCGAGCAACAGGCCAACGAAGTCAACCAGGATACTATCCAAAATCTATCGACCTGGAGCCTATACGTCGACAGATTATCGAATAGGAGAAGGGTCAGGGCAAGTCTTCTCCTTTAAGTCCTGAGGGGACTCGTATTCATGGCATCCTCCGGTTTGGGTTCAAAGTGACTAATAATGAGGCTGAGTATGAAGCTCTACTAGCTGGGTTGCAGTTGGCCAGAGAAATGGGATCAACCGCGATCAGCATCCATAGTGACTTCATGCTGGTTGTCAACCAGATTTTGTGGGAATACCAGGCCAAGGAAGAAAATATGATCAGCTATCTGAAGAAAGCTAAGGCCACACTCGAGCCATTCAAGCACTTCACGATCACACAGATTCCTAGAGATAGTAATTCTGTGGTAGATGCCTTGGCAAAGATAGCCTCATTGCTAAACTCAGATGCATCGGAAAGTATTCTTGTTCGGTTCATAGAGGCTCCCAGCATTGGCCTGACCAAACAGGTCGTAAATACAGCAGAATTAGTTTCCTAGATGACCCCTATCATTCACTATCTCCGGGATGGGATCTTGCCCAACGAAAAGGTCGAGGCAAGGACCTTGCAAACAAGCGCTGCTCGTTTCACACTAATAAGAGACCAACTGTACAGGCGAGGGTTTAACGCCCCCTTTCTCTGATGTGTAACCAGCGAAGAAGCAGACTACATCATGTGAGAGATACATGAAGGGATCTATGGTAATCACACAGTCGCACGATCTCTCGCCAACGAAGTTGTTCATCAAGGGTATTACTAGCCCCTAATCCAGGAAGACACCTACAACTTTGTCAAAAAGTGTGACAAGTGCCAGCGGTTCACGAACATACCTCGAGCTCCTTCCCACCAGTTGATAACCATGACCAACCCCTGGCCATTCTCTATATGGGGAATCGATCTCATTGGTTCCATGCTAGTTGGTAAAGGGAGAGTCAAATATGCGGTGGTCGCGGTAGACTACTTCACTAAATGGGTCGAAGTAGAGCCATTAGCCATGATCACCACCAAAACGCTCAAGGATTTCGTCTTCAAAAACATTGTGTGCCACTATGGGATTCCTTATACCCTCATATCTGATAATGGGAAGCAGTTCGATAGCGAGGAATTCAAGCAATTTTGCGACAAGCTGGGTATCCATAAAAATTTTGCCTTAGTCGCAAGACCGCAAACAAATGGTTAAGTTGAAGCTGTCAACAAAAACATCAAGCACACTTTGAAGGCCAAACTTGGCGCAGCCAAGGGAAATTGGGCCGAAGACCTTCTTGAAGTTCTGTGGGCCTATAGGACGACTCTGAGAACCTCTACCTCAGAAACCTTTTTTTCGCTAGCATATGGATGTGAAGAGATGAGCCATATGGAGGTAGGAACCAGTTCACTTTGAAGGGACCTGTTTAGCGAAGCTGACAATAAAGCGCTCATGCGTGCAAGTCTGGACCTAGTTGAAGAACATCGCAACAAGGCACAGCTAAGAATAGCAGCCTATTAGCAATGCACAAAAAGGTTTTTCTACTCTAAGGTCAGAAGAAGAGACTTCCGGGTCGGCGACCTCATTTTAAAGGAAGTCCTCTATACTATAGAACCAAGTGCTAGAGTTTTGGGACCGAACTGGGTGGGCCCATATCGCATCGCCAAAGTAATAAAATCAAAGACTTATTATCTCAAAAGACTGAATGGTTCCGAAGTACCCCGAGCTTGGAACGCTGAGCATCTCCGACCATAAAATTCCAAACTTAATTGTTTCCTTGTAAAAATTTTACTTTTCTTAATTTTTGCAATCTTTGTAAATAGCGAGTGTACAATTCTGTTCATTTGTAATCATTTTCCCATGTATACAATTCTGTTCGCGTAAACTTGTACCAATGTTATTGTAAACAGTTAGAATGCGATCTCATATGTAAGAATGCAAAAATTGTAAACACTCATGAAAGATTGTAAAAAGCAATGTCTTTATTTATAGAAAGGGAAAGTACATAGGCATAAAGGGAGAAAACAAGAGAAGCGGATCACTGATCCTTGTCCCCAGGCTAGTCGCCAGTCGCCTGATCGGGTACGGACTCTTCTGGAACGAATTCAGGATGTTCCTCTTTTAGGTTAGGTCCCCGAGCCGCTTCCTCAGCTTTGGCCAGTGCCATGGAAGCAAGCTCGTTCTGGTACTCGTTAGAGAGGTCAGACAGATCCATCTTAGGGTTCTTCGATAGAAGGGCAAAGATGGACTAAATCGTCCATTTTGTAGCCCTACTCTCGACCTCTGCCTCTTGCTACTGCATCTCCGCAGTTAGCGAAGTGACGCGACCTTGGGTAAAGTGAAGCTCAACCTCAAGCGCTAATCGTTGTTTCTCAGTATTCTCTTACAGCTCGCCCCTTTCTCTCTCTGCTCGCAAGGCCCGCTCAGAGGTTGTTTGCAACTCTTGGTCTTTCTCGCCAACCTCCCTAGTGAGTTTGGCTACGGTCCTTTGGAGGTCCTTCACCTCCTCTCTACGCTTCTCCAGCTCAAAATTCTGAAAGTCTACTGCACGAAGTGCAGTATCCCTTTCGGACAATTACTACTCCGCCTGAGTGATGGACAGGTCTCTATCTATTCGCGCGGCCTCTAGCTCTCGCTTGAGCCACACATTCTCTTCCCTCATCTCGACCAGTCCCTCAGCAGCCCCTAGTTGAACCTTCTGTAAGGACAGATGCATAGAGAGCAGAGCCTACATAACAAAGAGAATAAAGTTAGTCCCTTATATTACAAAAGCAAATATCCTCGCCGAGGGCAGCTCTTTTACCTTGCTCAGGTGGTGGAAGGACGTGGTCATCAGGTCCATAGTGCCGGAGGCTACGAACTGCTCAAAAGCCTCCGTATCCAGCAAAGCAAAAACTACTGGCTGCAAATGGTCTGGTAGCTGACCCGTTGACTCCAGCACAAGGGTGCCTATACCCATAGCAGGTAGAGTTCCCCCTACTGGCTCCTTTCCCGACCTCCTCCCAAGGACTATGGTCGCCTGTTGTCTTGCCTGCGGAACCCCAGGAGCAATGGAGATGCCAGTCATGCCCCTAGTTGGCCCTCCCGAGTGAAATGCTTGGTAAGGCTACGACCTCTCAAGCTGGATGCCCAACCCCTCTGGTTCAGACTCCGATTCCTCAGTCCGAATTTGCCTCCCCTTCTTAAGCTGCTAGGCCATGGTTTTCTACTTCAGACGAGCAGCCAAAGACTGGGAAGCGCCCGCAGGTCAAGTCGAATCAGCTCTCGACGTCCCTCCGATGGGGGGACCGTTGGGAGCCGCTCCAGCTAGTCCGATGGCACCTCTTCAGGGAAAGGCAAATTGTTGTGGTCACGATGATTTGGGCATCTTGGGAGGTATGGTCGTTGCACGCGAACATCGTTAGTAAACAGTTCGCTGCATGCGAAATCAAAAAAGGATAAGGTTAACAAGCTTACTCGGTGTGGTCTTTAGGGTTGCTTCTGAGTTGAAGAAACCGTACTTTCACAAATTTGCAGTTGTCACGAGCAATCTTGCATCGCGACTCTCTTCGGGCAGAAAGCCAAAGGTAGCGATCCTATCCAGATCCCCGAGGAGCTCTAACCTAGTCGTTTTGTTAACTGCGAAAAAACAAAGAGTTCGTTAGCAAAAAGCGAAAGAAAGCTCGCAGACTCAAAAGAAATGAGGACCTACTTGGATCCAAAAAATGGCAAATGCCATCATGATGAAAGAAAAAGAATTTCATCTCGTATGCTCCCGTATTGCTCGGATAATTGTGTATCCCTGCTTCAATGGTAGTTCGCCTGGAAAGGTAGTAGGAATCCTTGTCCTTACTCTTTTTCAGGATGTATGAGCAACCAAGCTCTAACGTGGTTAGCTCGCCCAATCCGTTTTCACGGCACGTGATGTACTTGGCCACGGCTATCATGTACGCGTTCGATGTGAGCTGCAAAAGTATGACTCTAAAATGGTCGAGGACCGACTTGACAAAAGGGTGGAAAAGGATCAACCCGCCACCCTTGAAGATGTCCTCGGAGATCACGGCCAGCCCTCGTGGCAGATTTCGAGCTGTGTGTGTCCTGTCTCAAAAGACCTCCACGCTGATAGCGTATTGGTGTACTACCCTTTGAAGCTCTTCGTCTGTAAGTACCGACAGGATCTCTTGAGGGGGACTCTTCTTAGTCTTGGTCATTGAGGAGTCCATTCTAGTACATCCTGCAAAAGCGACATGCAGGGAATCACTCAATCTTCGTACACAATTTTGTATGATGATGTGGAGGAAAAAGAAAAAATATTTCCTCCCTTAAACCCTAGAAAAACCCTAACAAGATATCTTTAGAGCCACCATCAATGGCTCAACCCCAAAGAGAATATTTCATCTCCGATCAACTTCCGATAGACAGTCATCGCACGGTAACTATTGAAAACAAGAAAAAATAGTAAAGGTGGTAGAAGGATCATCCTTACCTCTTGAAATGAGAAGATTAGTCCTCCTACTCCGGATATCAAGCGTGCACCAATCTGATAGACAAAGAATCAAAGCTCACGGAAATCTCTTTCTCTTTCTCTTTGAGAAGATGAATATTGTGACATTGCCTGAAGTGAACTTGGGATTTTATAGTGAAGGAAATGACGCTTTGGTTTCCCGAAGTCATACGATGTTTAGGCGGAAAATACATCTCACCATTGATCGCGACCACGTGTCATAGATCAGCGGAGAAGAGTGACCGTCATGCTTCGAGAAAGCAAACCGTCGTTCTCTTCCTTTGAAACACTTAACGACGGCACGTTTTCCCTCCTCCACATTAAATGTGCTCACATCCGCATTTAATGCTCTGATAGGAAATGTCGTTTCAGCATGACCCGCATTTAATGTGCATGGCAGGCATTTATTGCGTACAGGACATGTCTGTCAGAGCAAAAGATATTTCATTAAATGCATCAGCTATGAAAGTGCAACAGATAACATCTGAAGAGGTCGTTACGTACAACACTCTTCAGCTCATATCTCATCACGAAGCGATGCGACCCCTCGATCTTGTCTCATATCTCACCGCGAAGCGACGTGACTCATCGACTTGAACGTATATTGGCTGCGAAGCCACACGATCTCTTGCCTTACGCAAAAAATTCTGCAAAGTGCAATCAGGTCGTGAGCCTCGAGCAAAGATTGAAGTCATCGTCGTGGCACTGGATATGGTCTAATTCAGGTTGCTGACCCTTAAAGTAAAGGCCATTTCAGGTCACCTGCGTGAAAATGTTTCTTCGACCTCTCTGCATTCAGGTCGGTCAGCCAATGTTCAAACGCATCAAATCAAGGCATGACATGTAGTTTCCAAGGTTCGATTCTCAAACCTTAAAAACTAGGGGACTTCTGTTATGCCTGGAAAAGTAGGGCTGATGCAGAACCCTGTCAGCACAAGTGGTCAGAGCTTAGGTAAGTCTAGGTGCCATTCAGGTGTAGCCACGTCACACGCTAATGCAAGAGGCGTGGTCCTGCTAGTGCAGAAGGTGCGCGTCAGGCTGGTGAAAGGCTGGAGCTGATCCATGTGTCCAATCCCTACAAAACTCGAGCGAATTACTCGAGCAGGTGAATAACTAGGCGCAAGGAAGGATTTGGACGTGAAATCTGACCCACTTTCTGATTTAGTAATCATTACCTTAATCCATCCCACTATAAATAGAAGGCTCTTCTCCCTTTTGTGGGACTAGCTAATTTCTCTCTGTAATAGCTTACTTATTTTCTCTTTGTAATCACTTGTAAGTCAACTCGCTGAACGCGACCTGACCTCAGTATATTAATACAATAACAGTGGACGTAAGACTCGCTTGTTTAAGCATCCGAACCACTTTAAATATCGTTTTCCATCTTTTATCCATTCTCATACCCCCATTCGCGTGTGTTCTCTGAATCAGCTCAGCATTTCACACGTGTGTTTAGTTGGTGTCAAAATCAAGCATCAACATATATAAATTTCAGATTATATGTATTTAACTTCTCCATCAAGAAAATTACCTCTCTACACATCGGTGACAATTAAATTACTAATACATAAGTGACTAACAGAAAATTCAAATTCTAAACCTAAGTGCTTAACCAACTCGACAACTCTTAACCCTATTAGATTAAAATTAATCGATCATAAATGATTAATTAATAGTGTCTTTACATCAAGTATAAATTTAAATTACAATACCTAACTATAATATTCATATCAAATACAACAAGCAAATGATTAAAATGTGTTCAAAATCACAACAGTAAGCATGTTGCCAACATAGATAACCCAAGTAGCCACTTGGGGCGGAATTGCAATGGTGTAGAAGACAGTTGTGACAGCCATGACTACAACCAATTTCTCAAGAACCTGAGATGCAACAGGGGATTTTAAGCTAATATATTTTGCTTACGAGATTAGAAATTCAAAACTCTTACAACCAAGTAATTAACTCTAAATCCTATCTTGACAAAAGAAAAACCATAAATTCGTTATTGCACAAATATAAATTAATTTGTTTACTGAAGCACAACTTCAAAACTCTCACAATCAAGTAATCACTTTTAAATCTCGTCTTAATAGAAGAAAAACACGATTTCATACCCGTTAAAACGAAACACCCAGTGTCACAAATTTCCATTGAGAAACTTTTGTGTTTTAATTTATTGTTAATTACGATTTGATTTAATTTACTTTTAATTTTTTGGAACTTTAAATATAAAGCTTTGTAATGAAAAAAAAAAATGGAAGAAGAACAATAAATTATTTTATTACAAATATATCACCACGTAAAATTAAAGGTGAGCACTAAAGATACTTATAGCAAGGGCTAAAAACCAATTCCCTTGAAAATTTTCTAAAAAAGAATAGTTTTTTTATTACTTTTATTTTTAAATTAGGGTGGATGGGGTTAGAGATATTGATTGATGGATGACTAAGAAGAACTTTTTTTGTATCTTTCTTTTGACAATGTGCCAATAGAAAATTGTTATAAGATTGGTGGGTGGGAGTTAGACGTCGGATTTGTGTTTGAGTCGGATCAAAAGTCGAATACGAATAAATCCAAATGATATTGTAAATGCAAACTCATTTCTTTGCGAATTCTATTTTCCTCTAATATGTCTATATTAGTTTCATCTAAAGTCTCCATAGACCTTAGGGGATGTTTTGTTTTTTACTCTTAAGTTTGAATGCAACTAGTTTAATAAATTAAAATGTTTATTTTTCATTTATTTTTTAGCTTATCTCATATATATATATATATATATATAATATATATATATATATAATATATATATAATAAACCTCTCTATAATGATACTTTATATAGAAATAAACTTGTAAGGAATTGATATGAAGAGGCAAAGAGTAGCAGTTCAGGATGTTGATACTGCCAAAGTATGCCGAGAGAAGAGAAAGAGGAAAAGATTTCTGTATTTTCATTTTGTATTAATCTGTACAGTGCTAATTTATACACTTTTTGTAATTGGTAAAAATGGAAAACAATGAATACAATTAAATGTAATTATTGAATCAATCACATAAATTATGGATTGATTGAATGAGAGAATTGCTCCTTGATCACAACCAGCATGAATCAAGGAATTTGTGCATTCCATATTTCGTCACTCCCCCTCAAGCTTGTGGTTTGTAAATGTCAAAAACTCCAAGCTTGCTAAGTAAATATAAATGCTGTCTGCTATACAATGGCTTTGTGAAAATGTCTGCTAGTTGTTCTGAATTATGAATGTGCAAAGTCTTGATTACCCCTTCTTGTATCTTGTTTCTGACAAAGTGGCAATCAATCTCTATATGTATTGTTCTTTCATGGAAGACTGGATTTGCTGCGATGTCATTTGCAACTTTGTTATTGCAGTACAAAAGGATAGACTGTATTACTTGTACCTTTAGATCTTCTAATAACCCCAAAATCCAGATGATCTCACATGTTGTTTTGGCCATGGCTTTGTATTCGGCTTCCACTAAAGATAGAGATACTGTTGATTGTTTCTTGGTCTTCCAAGAAATAAGAGCTCCCCCTAACTTGATACAGAAACCTGTCAGTGACTTTCTTGTCATTGGACATGTGACCCAGTCTGAGTCACAATGAGCTGTGACAACTAATTCTTTGTCTCAGGGAAGGAGGAGTCCTAATCCAGGACATCCTTTCAAGTACTATAGAACCTTTATTGCTGCATCCATGTGAGATTGTTTGGGCCCATGCATGAACTGGCTAAGAATGTGGACTACATAACAAATGTCTGGATGAGTCATGGTGAGATAGATTAATCACTGAACAAGTCTTTGATACTTTGTAGGATCTTCCAGTGGTGGATCATTTTCGGAAGATGATATCCCATTGTCATATTCTTGAGTAGTCAGCTTTGTATTCTGTTCTACTGGAATGATACTTGGCTTGCATCCTGATAGTCCTGAATCAGAGATAAGTTCCAAGACATATTTCCGTTGGCTAAGGGATATTCCTGCTGGGGATCTTGCAATTTTAATGCCTAGGAAATACTTTGGCTCTCCTAAATCCTTTATTTGGAATTGTCTGTTGAGATGCTCCTTTAAGGATTTGATGCCTATTTCATCATTCCCTGTAATAAGAATGTCATCGACATATATGATGAGAGCAATAAAAGTTTTACCTTTGTTCCAGGTAAATAATGCATAGTCATGTTTGGACTGAACAAATCCTATGCCAGTGAGAGCTTTACTAAATTTCTCATTCCATTGTCGGGATGCTTGTTTCAGCCCATAGAGGGATTTCTGTAGACGACATACTGTGTTCTCCCCCTGTCTGCGTAATCCCGGTGGAAGATCCATGTATATTTCTTCATGAAGATCCCCATGAAGAAAGGCATTATGAATGTCCATTTGATGGAGAGGCCAATCACAAACAGAAGCTACTATAAGAAAAGTATGAACGGTGACATGTTTGGCTACGGAGGAAAAGGTGTCCTAAAAATCAAAACCTTACCGCTGAGTGTATCCCTTGGCCATTAATCGAGCTTTGTACCGTTCTATGGAGCCATCAGCACGATGCTTGATTTTGTGGACCCATTTACAGCCAATAGGTTTTCTATGAGAGGGGTGAGGCACAAGATCCCAAGTATGATTCTGAGAGAGAGCAGTAAGCTCAGCAGCCATGGCTTGATGCCAGTGAGAGTGTTGAACAGCCTCTGAGTAACTAGTAGGTTCTCTTTTTGCGGAGATATTACTGATGCAAGCTCTATATATAGGAGAGAGACGATCATAAGTCACATAATTTGAGGTGGGATACAGTAGAGTTGAAGGATCTGAAATGGTGGGACACTCATAATCTGCTACCCAAATTAGTGGTTTGGGCTGACGAGTACTGCGGTGGACAAGAACAGTAGGAGCCTGAAGAGGAGAGTTGGGTGGAGGAATAAGGGGTTGATCTGGTGAATCTGCTATAGTGTTATCAGTGTTGGTTGTGTCAGGGTCAATAGTAGGAGTACTAGGCTGAAGAACTGGTGGATTAGGAACCATAGTGAACAGAGGATCTTGAAGAGTACCATTGTCAGGGAACACTTGAGGTGATGGTGATGGTGATGGAACAATGTCTTCTGTGGCAAATGGAAAAATGTCTTCATGAAATACATCTCGGGAGATAAAAAACTTGTTGGTAACTGGATCATATAGCCTGTATCATTTCTAAAGCATAGGATATCCCATAAAAACACAACAGGTAGCCCGAGTACCAAACTTATCATGTGATCCAAGAGTGGCAGCATAACAAAGATAGCCAAAGACTCGAAGATGATCAAAGAGATGGTTGCTTCTGGAATAATACCTCATATGGGGTCTTTCCATGAAGGACTCTACTGGGCATATGATTGATCAGGTAGGTAGCAGTGATCACACATTCGCCCCAACAAGAGATAGGTAGGTGGGCTTGGTGTTTAAGGGCACGAGCTACTTCTAGGAGATGACGGTGTTTTTGTTCGACAACCTCATTTTGTTGTGGAGTATAGGTGCAAGAGCTTTCATGCAGTATCCCAAGTGATGAAAAAAGGGAAGAACAATTATGATTAAAGAATTCTCTAGCATTGTCTGTTCTAATCCTTTGGACAGAAGTATGAAATTGTGTTTTGACCATGGCTAGAAAGTGTGTGATGTGGGTAAGTGTTTGAGCTTTGGATTGCATGAGAAAAGTGCATGTACCCCGGGAAAAGTCATCAACAATGGTGAGAAAAAAACGAGATCCATCATGATTTGAGTGTGATAAGGTCCTCAAATATCAAGATGGCTTAGGGTAAAAGTTTGTGTCGTAGTGGAAGTGCTACGTGGAAAAGTAATTCGGGCTTGTTTAGCTAACAGACAGATGGGACAATGAGGTTGGGAAATAGTAGCACTGTGACCTAACCTTTGATGGAGAATAAAAGAGTTTTTATTAATTGTTGCATTACAATTGGTAATTTTATTGGGTGTAATACAAGGATGAAAAATTCTAGAAGACTTAGCCGGTGCCCAGTAGTATAGACCTCTATGAACCTTGCCCAAGCCCATCAGTTTCCCAGTCGAAGGGTCTTGAAATTCACATGTGTTAGAACAAAATTTTACAGTGCAAGTATTGTCTTCACATAGTTTGGATACTGATATGAGGTTAAAATGAAAAGTAGGGACACATAGGACATTTTTAAGGAATAAATTTTCGGATAATTGGACAATGCCTATGTGAGTGACCGGGGTTATGTTTCCGTTCGGCATGCGAACAGAGGTGGATGAGCTAGTGCAAATAGAGTTGAAAAATTTTCGATTACAAATGATGTGATCACTAGCCCCTGAATCAATAATCCACATGTCAGTAGTAATTAAATGGAAACAGTAGGAAGTACCTGCATAAGACGTTGTAGGTGTAGTGGGACCATTATTCAGAAACTGAAGCAATTGATTATATTGCTCCGAAGTGAGAACGGGTGCTTGCGGATTGCTGGAAGAAACTAAATCAACCTGAAAAGAAGAAGAATTGTTATTTTTGTCTTTAAGGCGACCATGTAATTTCTAGCAATGGTCTCGATCATGATTGGTCTGTTTGCAATAGTCACAATATAATCGCCCCCGATTAAAGCGTGAATTGTCAGACCTATTGGACCCTTTTCTGGATCCGTTTGACCAAGACTTGGGCCCAGTTGACCAGTTGGTTCGCCTGTTTGACTCTGATTGTGACGTGGCTCGATTTGAGCCGTTAGATGCATTTAAAAACGCAATCAGCTTCTGGCCGTCAGATAGCGAGATGAAATCTGGGTCTTTCATCTCTGCATATAAATTCATGCCCTTCTCTTTTGCAGGTTGCCCTAGCTGCGAGCGCCCATCTTTATTTTCCTTAAGCCTTGCAAAAACCAGAGAGTCAGTGGATGGCCAATCAGAGTTCAACTGGCGTTGGCTCTCATCCTGCACCGCCAATTGAAAACTCCGGCAAAGGGAAGGTGGTGGAGAAGTGGCCAGAACTTGGGTACGAAAAGCATAAAAGCTTTCACTCAACCGGAGCAAAAAATGAGACAGACGGTCGCGATCGCGGATCCTTTGGTACTGGTGGAGAGTTTCCAGCGGCCCTTTAAGAGCTTCCTCAGCAGCATCCATCTCGTTCCAAACGGTAGAGAGCCAATTGAAATAAGTGGTCACTGAAGCGTTTCCTTGTTTGAGTTTGATCAATCACTGCCGGAGGCTGTACATTTTAGCAAGATCGAGTTTCCCATACATCTTTTTGATGTATGCCCATATATCGGCGGCCATCTCTATTGGTGGGAGTCCGGCCGAGACATCTGTAGAGATGCAATTACTAATCCATGAGCAGACCAGTGTGTTGCAGCGGTTCCAGTGGCGTTGGAGGTGTGGTTGTGGTGGTGGTGGTGGTTGGAAGTTTTTGTCCAGGAAAAGCTCTTTGTCTTTTGCGATGAGAGCTCGCCGAAAATCACGAGCCCAGGATTCATAATTGTCTAAACCCATAAGGGTTTGTTTGATGAGGACGAATTCTGGTCCATTGAAAACCGAAGAAAACAGAACGTCGCCTGGTTCAGGGCGACCGTTGCTTGTGGCTGGGATGAAGCGAAATAGATACGGGTAGGTATTTGGATCTGTACTCGTTTGAGAACCAGATTCCTGGTTGTGACCCGGTATTCCAAGAGGAGTTGGGTCGGTGCGGGTAAAAGAATATGGGTCATAACCTGGCATTCCATATGGGTAACGAGCTGGGTCAGGCCTGGTTTATGTGTTTGGGCCGATTGGGATTGAACTGGTTGGGAGTGAACTGGTTTGGTTTGGTTTGGGTCTGGGCCAGTTGAAGTGGGATTTGCATTTGTTTGGTTTGCTGCAGTTGATTGAGTTTGAGTTGGGTTTGGAGTATCTGCCATTTGCAGAAAAATAAAACACTAAAACGAGTTTTCTGTTTGATTGCAGGGACAGAAAAGAGAGGCTTGTTTGTGCGGAGGCGTGAAGATTATGGCTCTGATACCATGTAAGGAATTGATATGAAGAGGCAAAGAGTAGCAATTCAAGATGTTGATGCTGCCAAAGTATGCCGAGAGAAGAGAAAAGAGGAAAAGATTTCTGTATTTTTCATTTTTGTATTAATCTGTACAGTGTTAATTTATACACTTTTTGTAATTGTAAAATTGGAAAACAATGAATACAATTAAATGTAATTATTCAATCAATCACATAAATTATGGATTGATTGAATGAGAGAATTGCTCCTTGATCACAACCAGCATGAATCAAGGAATTTGTGCATTCCATATTTCGTCAAAACTCTACATAGTCATAAAAAATTATAGTCCCAATTTGGGATAGTTATAAATAAGAATAAACTTTATATTGTAATAAGTTATAATTTTTCTAATTCCCGCCTTAAGGAAAGTTGCTTCTGCATAGTAATAATTATCTGTATATTACAAAAAAAATATATTATGTAAAATTAAAAGTTTAAAATGAAATAAAATATTTATTTAAAATTGTTTGGGACAATGATTTATGTTTTAGAGTTGTTATCACATCTTTTACCTTACGAATACATAATAGCTCGTTAGCATGGATACTTTATTGTTGAAGCCAAAATATTTTAGTTTCTCAAGCATGTTTAGAGCTTCATGGCACAAGACTTTTTGTATTTTCGTACTATTATCCTTAGGATTATTTCCTTTCTCTTTTTATCTAATTGCAACAATGATTTCTCCTTTGGTTAAAGTATACACGATTTGTTACTATTTGGATAATCGAAAAAGACATTAATATCCATTCGATCAGTGTAGTGAATTTGTCGAATCTGATCACTCAATTCTATAATAACTCTTTTATTCTCCTCATCCACTTTATTTGTAACTTACAATTCATTGACATTAGTGGTCCTTATTTTGCAGTGCTTAAAACCATTGACAATTGTCTGTGGCTTCACATCAATTGACCATGCATCAACTATATTTACAGTTTCATCAATGACACTTACTTTTGCTGGTTCTAAGAAACGATCTTTTATCCGTTTCAAAAGTAAGCAATTGAAACGCTGTATTGAAATTCTAATATTACTAAAATATGAATTGAAATCCTAATACTGTACTACTAAAACATGAATTATAAAATAAGAAATCAAAACTATAATTTTTATAACTGTACCTCCATTAAGTTATAACTTTTTTATAGTAATAAAATTAGTTAGTCTCAACATTATGACTATAGAGAGGTTTTACTGTATATATATTTGAATTCCTTTTGTATCCACCTATTCCGTTAATTCAATAGCTTTTTTCATTGCTTTACGAAAAAGAAACTCTATTTTATAATTGTGCCGTTATAAATTCTGTAAAAATATTAGGATGTCCATACGGATTTGAAATTCTTGTAATAGCAATGTTTAGTTTTCGATTCACACAATTAAGTTCTTTTTATACATTTAGTTGTAATTCTTCGGTTCTTCATGATCAATTTTCTATTAATAATTTTGGAAATCCTATATAGATTATGACCTGAATTAGATCAGTTCTTTTTTGAATCTCTATCTGTGCAATTCCCTCAACACTGGAGGATATTCTCATATTTTACTTAGTTATGTATTTTGAATGACTAATTTAAATTTTCACTAAATTGAACCGGAGAATGTTTGAAATTTGAGAGAGGAGACTATTTAGGTTTCACATAGTTTTGGGGTCTTTGGATTACTGGCTTGAAACCTCACGGAGGTAACAAGAATGAGCCTAAATTAAATTCACAACTAGCGATACTTACAAATGAAGCTTCTTTTTCATGTTTTATACTTTTATTTTCTCATGAATTTGGGGAAGGTTTTTTTTGTATTTATATTACATTTAACCCCTTCCTTAATAGTTAGGGGTCTCATTAACAACTTTGCAATCCTAAGAGGGTGTCAATGTTCTTTCCCCTTAACTTGTTAATTATTTTTTATTATTTTGACGATCTTTGCATATTTTGACTGGTTTTTATATTAAAAAATTTCCTGACTATGAGCTACCAGGAATTATATTTTGATTTAGCCAAACTGGGTAAACATGTAGTCCAATGAGATATCTTAATGGGTTTAATGTGATCATTCCAGGATTGCTCTTTACATTTCATTTTAATAATCTAGGTTGAAGACAAGCGTAGGCTTGAGCCTGTAATGAGCTTTAATATTTATTGAACCTTTAATGGGAGGACCCAATAGACTCTTATTAAATTGGCTATGTCCTTTTTCCAAACATGATAGAACAATTGAAACCTATTTTATAAGTCGTCATTTGGTGCGTTATTGAAAAGGAAGAAATGTCACTTCAATAAGGAATTCAAGAATTCAGAAATCATGGCACAAATAGGTATCTTGATAATCCCTCAAAATTTAATCCACTATTTTATAATCTATACGTTGATTTGGGAATTAGAGATTGGGATTGAATTCTATGGTTCGTAGTTTGATTTCAGACCACTAATGCTAAGGAGTTTCTTACTATTGTCGGTCAGATGTTTCAGGTTTCTAATAATGTTGAAGCTACTCACTTGATGAGTGAATTGGCTGGAGCCAAATATGACAGTTCCAAAATTTTATATATAGTCATTTTAGTGTAATCTAACAGAATTTTTGCCCATTTTCCTTCATTAACATCTCATCTCCTAAGTTTACGGGGGCATTTTGCCAGTATTCAAAACATCAAGATTTGTGGATCATAGACTGAAACAGTAGGGGTTTTCAGGCTTTCTCTCTGTTGTTTTACAAGTAATGGGCTCGATATTTTGTATCATGGGGGACCATCCGGGCTTTGGCTCTACATTTTAATTTAAATTAATTATTATTAAAGTATTTTTTCATAAAAATTTAATAATTAATTAATATCAAAGTATTAATTGTTATTAAAGTATTAATCAATATTGAATGTTTATACAAGTTTTATCAAAAACAATTGTAAAATACGTTTAATCAAATCACTAAAATCGAAAAGACCTTGTAAATATAAGGGTAATACTACACATTAACCCAATCTCACAAACTTTTTCTCACAATCCCGACATGGCAACTCACAAGTAATCAACTTGTAAATAAGTCTCACCAGCTCGCTATGGGTCTCGTCTACCCATTTGCAAGCTAACGAACTGTGAACTACTATGTTGAGATTGCAAAAGAGTTTGTAAGATTGGATTGTGAACCAATCTTTATCCTAAATATAATGGTCACACACTTTTCTAAGTACATCTACCGTTTAAGTCGAGTAACCACAAGTTCCAATGTATAGTATACTTAGAAGAAGGGTATGAAGAGCGGTGAAGCTAGGAATATACATCAAGAGGGGCCAATATGAAAAATTAATTTCAATTAAAAATTTCACAAAATAATAAATATTACAACTTTCATATTTATTTGATAACAGGTTTATTCAATATAATTACTATTGATACGAAAATTCACACCAACTCAAGAGATCCGATTGACCCTGGTGGAATCAAAACGGATATGTGCGTGATTTAATGAAAATCAGCCATTCAATAATTAAAGAGAAAATACAAGTAATGATAAGAGGCAATTTTTAAAGTGGTTCGGCAAGTTTGAATCTCGAGCCTACGTCCATTGTTTCTCTTATTGAATAAATTACAAATGATGAATCTTTTTCTAAAATAATTGTCCCGCCCCTGAAAACAAGTTTTGATAGGTTTATATAGCACCATTTACATGATAGAGTTGAGGTAAGATTCAAATATGTAGAATTAGGAAGTTGCATGATCTTCGGCTACCTTAGTTGAAATCTAAGTCAATCTAAATATCTTCCTTCCAAATTGAGTCAATCTAAATATCTTCTCTCCTAATAGGGAATTATCCTCTCCGGATTTCCCGCACAACAATTACTATTCTCTTCGATGTGTTTTCACATTTTGGTTTTATAATAATATTACTGGCATATTATTAAATTTATAAATTACAATTTAACAATACAAAAGTAAAAAAAGAAAAAAGAAAAACTAACAAAGTTAAGAAAAAAAAAATTATGTATGCATATCTAATTTTTATTGTGCTAATGTGTAATCTAATTTATTTGTCAAAGTGAAAAATTAAAAAAGCTTTATAATATTTTAAGTATAATGAATTTAATTAAATTTGTATACAAATGGGCCTAGTTTAATTCTAGTAATTATCATTTTCTTTGGGCTTATTTTTAAATATATTGGATAAACTTGAGAAATATTTTAAAACTATAAAGGAAGGGTATCTAGGTGCACATAAGCCCAAGTTAGCGGGGTTAATAAATTTCGGGGCTAGGGACCTTCATCTCCTGTCTCCACCCCAACTAAACCCGGATTTTTGAGAGCTAGCGGTGGCTATATTATCTCCTACACTTTCAAAACCAACATCTATGGCAATCGATATAGCGAGCAAAGTGACTTCACAAATCTCGCACATGATCACATTACAATCCATAGATCATCTTGTTTGGAACTCCAATCAACTCTTGGTGTTATGAATTAACTCTTGAGTTTAGGTCTGAATTTTCTAAGTCCTCACTGAATAATTTCTAAGACTATTGTTTATGTGTTGGTAGGGGGTATCTAATGCAACTCAAGTTGAAGATAATAATGGAAAAGGACAGGTTGACACAAAAGCAACACCACCAACTAAAAGAAGAAGGACCTCTAAGGCTTGGGAGATCTTCGATAAGGTTAGAAGAGAAGATGGGACAGAATGGGCCATATGTCAACATTGTAAAAAGGAGCATCCAACAGCAAGCAAGACAACAGGAACCTCAAACCGATTAAAACATATGGGAAAATGTCCAGGTATGACAAATGGTGATGGTGCTACCAGGGAAAGAAGGAGCTACAAGAGAAGTTGTTGAGATATGAAAATATTTATTTTAATTATAATTGATTCTTTCCATACATTGTACATTAATGCCCGGATTTCATGTGATTAAGAAATCCTGATATTATTCCTATTTCCTTTTATTATCATATTACATTCGTATAAATAAGGATGTACATTTCACATTACAATATACAAAAAACCAATAAACAGAATTGATTATTCTGTTTCTCTTCTCTTCTCTTAGGCATTCTCTGGCAGTCATTCTGCTACTTTTGCCTCTTTCTTCTTCTTATCCTTGGTTCATTTCCAATCTCTGACATGGTATCAGAGCAGGTCAATTGAACCAGCTTCCACTCAAACTAACCTTTTCATTCTGTCCCTGCAAAATCCAAATAGAAAGCTCGATTAGTAAGTTTCTCTAATTTTTTTTTTTCCTTTTTTTTTTTTTTTTCAAACCAAAATATCGAATACTCAAGACCCAACACAAACTGGCCCAATTCCACACATTACACAACAGGCCCAATTCCCCCAAATACAACTCAGCCGAGTCCCACCCACCACACAAACAGGCCCAACTCCTCAAACACAAACCAGCCCAGTTCCAATCACCCAACTAGGCTCTTACTCGTTTTCTTACCCGTTTACCTTTTCAGCACAGGTCAAAATTCCCAAACGAGTTCAGAACCCTACCCAACACCACCTTTCACCTTTCACATGGTACCCATCGCCAGTTGTCGCCCTGAACCAGGTGACGTTCTATACGTGCCAGTCGGCATCCAATGGTCCCAAAATCATTATGGTTAAAGCTATTTTGATCGGATCTAAAAACTACAACTCATGGGCTACTGATTTCTATTGAGCCCTCATCACCAAAGATAAGGAGGGCTTCATCGACGAATCCATCCCCACACCCACAGAACCACATCTCCTTTGCCAATGGAACTGATGCAAATGCTCGTCCATTCATGGATTGACAATTGCTTGTCACCGAAAATCATAGATAGCTTACCACCGACTGAGATCGCGGCTGAAACTTGAGCTCACATTCGGGAAATGTACGGTAAGTTGGATCTCACCCAAACCTTTACACTCTGGCAACACCTTGTTGAGATCCAGTAGTCAAACCTCACCATAACGACATATTTCAACAAACTCTCGACAACATGGAATGCCCTAGATGCCACCGAAGAGAGACTTGATGCACCACCAGAAATACTCTGGCAGTACCACCAAATCAAAGACCGAGATTGCCTAAGTCGATTCCCTCTTGGCCTCAATGAAGGATTTTAGCCCTTTCGGACACAAATCCTTGCCACCACACCACTGTCGTCCTTGCGTCGGACTTATCAACTTGTCGTCCAAGACGAGAGCCAATATAGCTTCTTGTGGATAGCTATTAGCACAATGATGTTGTGGCCTTTGTCGGAAGTAAATAGGTACACCCTTCTCCCCTTTCTCTCTCTGATATGGCTAACAATTTGAGACTGCAAGTAAGGTTGCAAAATGAAAAAAAAAAAAAGATGAATTTATATCAACCCTGCAATGGCCCAAATGCAACCTTGCAATCGGACGACGCCAATCTTCTCTCTTTTTTACAAACTAAACTTGGGCCCAATTCAAATACGGGTCAAGGTTTTAGCCCAAATATCAACAATAGAGTCAATGGGCCTATGCAAACCAATTATCATAATGGGCTTGGGCAGTCCAAGCATAGCAAACCCGAATATTATTGTGATTATTGCAAATGCCAGAACCACAACAAAGATCATTGTTGAAAATTACATTGCTATCCTACCAAGGATAAAAATGGCAAGCCTTCAGTGCATCAAATTTCAAGCACTGATTCTGGAGATTCTGAATCAGCCCTTCAACTCAGCCTTGAACAATATACCGAACTTTTGCAAATGCTACACACTATTCCCCAAGCACCAATGGCAGCATATTCATGTACATCTTTCTGTTTTAATTTAATTACAAATGATATCTAGATAATTGATTCGAGAGCTAGTGACCATATCATTTGCAACCCAAAGTATTTTCACCATACCACAAACACATCCAGTACTTATGTACGTATGCCCAACGGGAATATTACACATGCTACCCACATAGGAACTATCCAACTTACTAAATCCTTAGTACTTAGGAATGTGTTATTTGTCCCAACATTCCACCTAAACCTAATCTTCGCGTCAAAAATTTGTCAAGATAATAATTGCCTTTTACGATTTTATCCTGACAAATGTGAATTTCATGACCTTTCGACTAGGATACTAATGGGCTTGGGTAGAGTGAATAACGACCTTTACTACTGGAAACCCAATGTTTCTCCCTCTTTTATTTTTGATTGTATTACCAATAAAGTTTCCCTCTGTAATACAAACATTAATAAAAATTCCTATATTTTTCATCAAAGACTGGGTCATAATGCTTCTATTCCTCAGCCTAAATGTCCAATATGTCCATTGGTCGAACAAACTCAAAACACATTTCCACAAAGCACATCCACTACCACATATCCTTTTTCCCTTATTCATCTAGATAATTGGGGTCCTTATCATACTAGAAATCATGATGCATCTAGGTTCTTCCTCGCCATTATAAATGATTTTTCCTGGAGAACTTGGGTTTTCCTTATGCAATCCAAGGATCAAACACTTACCCACCTTAGAAATTTCCTAGCCATCGTCAACACACAATTCAAAACTTCAGTTCAACGGGTCCGATCTGATAATGCCCGAGAATTTTTTAACCACAACTGTTCTTCCCTATTCTCTTCCCTTGAGATCCTCCATAAAAGTTCATGTACATACACTCCTCAATAGAATAGGGTAGTAGAACATTAACATAGGCATTTATTAGAAGTCGCCCATGCTTTAAAACAACAAGCCAACCTACTTATATCCTTTTGGGGTGAATATGTGGTCATAGCTACCTACTTAATCAATCGGATGCCATCTCGTGTGCTTGGTGGAAAAATACCATATGAGTTACTATTTGGAAACATTCCAGATATCAGTCACCTTAGAGTCCTTGGGCCTTTGTTATTCCAAAGTTATGGGATCCCATGACAAATTTGGAGCCCGGGCTACACCTTGCAATTTCATGGGCTATCCTATGCTACAAAAGGGGCAGAGATTATATGATCTAGCAGAGAAAAAGTTCTTCATCTCCCATGATGTCTTCTTTCACAAGGATAGAGTTCCTTATCATGATGCAATTCCCAGTTCCAGCCAACCACATATGACATCTATTTTGGAAGATGACCCCCTTAGGTCCATTTTTCGAGCTTATCCTTGCTCCACCTATTATTGGCACCCCCAATTTACAAATTGCTCCTTAGTCTTCTGTCATTCCAGCAGTTGAAGCAACATTCCACCACTCACAAAATCTCTTAGAATAGAGCACATGCAGAATCCGGCCACCGATTTGGGCAGTTGATTATGATTGTCCCACAATACAGACTTGCACAGGTATTGCTTATCCACAATACAGACTTGCACAGGTATTGCTTATCCAACATCTAACCATGTCAATTATGATAGACTATCTCTAGCCCATAGGGTATGTATCAATCAGATTTCTGCAGAAATGGAACCTTCTTATTATTCTAAGGTTGTCTCTCACTCTCACTCTCACTAGAGTTAGGCCATAGTTAAAGAACATTCCACTCTAGCACTCAATCATACATGGGACTTAGTGCCACCTCCATCTCACAGAAAACCTATTGGCTGCAAATGGGTTTATAAGATCAAACATCGTTCTGATGGCTCCATTGAGAGATATAAGGCTTGACTGGTTGTAAAAGACTTCACGCAACGTGAAGGTTTTGATTACGTTGAGATTTTCTCCCCAATGGCCAAACATGTCACTGTCCACACTTTCCTAACAGTCGCCTCTGTTTGTGATGGACCTTACATCAAATGGATGTTCACAATGTATTTCTCCATGGTGATCTCCACGAGGAAATTTACATGGATCTTCCTTCAGGACTTCAACGACAAGAGGAGAATAAAGTATATCATCTTCAAAAGTCCCTATATGGTTTAAAGCAAGCATCTCGATAATGGAATGAGAAGTTCATTGAAGCTCTCACAAGTTTAGGATTCCCTCAATCTAAACATGATTATGCTTTTTTCTCAAGATGAAGAAGTAACCCTTTAATTGCTCTTATATATATGTAGATAATATCTTGATCACAGGAAATGATGAAATAGCCATCAAGATCCTAAAAAAGCATCTCAATAAGCATTTTCGTATCAAAGATTTAGGAGAACCAAAATATTTCCTTGGGATTGAAATTGCAATCTCCAATAGGGATATCTCTTAACCAACGGAAATATGTTCTAGAACTTGTATCTAATTCTGGTTTGTCGACATGTAAACCAAGTGTTATTCCTGTTGAGCAAAATTCCAAACTTACTACCTAAGAGTATGACATAGCAATATCATCCTCAGAAGTGGATCCACAATTAGAAGATGCGTCACATTATCAGAGACTTGTGGGTCGCCTTATCTATCTAACTATGATGCGACCAGACATTAGTTATGTAGTCCACATCCTCAGTCAATTCATGCATGAGCTAAAACAATCTCATATGGATGCAGCAATGAAGGTAATCAAGTATTTAAAGGGATGCCCTGGATTAAGACTCCTCTTATCTCGGAATGCAAACTTAGATGTCACAGCCTATTGTGACTTAGATTGGGGCACATGTCCAATGACAAGAAGATCACTTACTAGGTTTTGTATAAAACTTGGAGAAGCATTAATATCCTGGAAAACAAAGAAGTAGTCTACTATATCTCTTATCAGCAAAAGCTGAATACAAAGCTATGGCTAAAACCACCTATGAGATCACTTGGATTCTTGGATTATTGAGAGATCTAGAAGTACAAGTAAAAGACCCTGTCCATTTATATTGTGATAATAAAGCAACAAACGATATTGCAGCAAATCTAGTGTTTCATGAAAGAACAAAACATATAGAGATTGACTATCACTTCATAAAAGGAAAAATTCAAGAAGGAATAATTAAAACCACGCATACTAGTACTACACAGCAACCAACATACATCTTCACCAAACCATTGTGTAGTAGACAACATTCATATCTATTATGCAAGCTTAGCATTCATGATATTTACCAACCACAAGCTATAGGGGGAGTGTTGAGATATGAAAATATTTGTTTTAATTCTAATGGATTCTTTCCATATATTGTACATTGATGCTCGGATTTCATGTAATTGAGAAATCCTGACATTATTCCTATTTCCTTTTATTATCACATTACATTTGTATAAATAGGGTTGTACATTTCACATTGCAATATACAAAAATACAGTATACAAAATTGATTATTCTGTTTCTCTTCCCTTCACTTAGGCATTCTCTGGCAGTTATTCTGCTACTTTTGCCTCTTTCTTCTTCTTATCCTTGCTTCATTTCCAATCTTTGACAGAAGTAGTAATTCATTGAGTGCAGTTGAGAAGGATTATTCCTTAGAAAATTTTGGATCTCACAGCAGTTTAAAGGTTGACATACTTGAGACTTAAAAAAAAAAAAAAGAAAACTCAAAAGTTTCATTAATAAACCCTCGCCAGGTCATTTCAACTTAACAATTGATTCTTGAAGACGCACTAATAATATATTTACCAATAGTTGTTTGACCTTGAACTTCATTGATGATGGTTGGGAACTAAAGAACAAGGTTCTTGCTTTGAGAAGAGTGAGATTCTTCGACAATTACTGGGGACTTTTTGGAACTTTCAAAAGTATGCTATTAGATTGGAGCAATCTTGACAAAAAGGTGTTCGCCATAACTGCACAATGTACTAAATGTATTGAGGAGGTTTATCAGATAACTTGCAAGATTAAAGGGTGGCTTCTTCATCAACATTCACTTACTTTAAGTGGAACATTGTCACACATTATTTGATTTGTACATATGTTAGGGTAGGTGCCCTAGAGCCAATCAATTATTGTAAAATTGATTGTTTGTAATAATGTTCATTGATCAATAAAAGATATTTTATTCTATATCGTGTAAATCATATCTATATATATTAATATATATCCTTAGAATTGTAGAACCGTGACGAGGATATCAAGTGTTTCAAACCTTGATAGTGAGAACTCTATGAGCACATATGGTGACCATTTTAGAAATGTCCATAGCCCCAATATTATTCTAACCAAGGACACAGATAATACTGTAAGGCTATCATAGTGTTGAACGACCTTGTCGAAAGGCAGTGACTGATCTCACTTGTCAAGGTTGTTTGCCGACAACCTAGTGCAACACATGAGTGCTTGCTGTAGGTAAGTTCACTGGACTAACCCACAAGAGGATTCCATATAGATGGTAACCTAAGTGTCTATGGAATAAATCCTCTAACAAATGGTGGTGCATGTGATCCTTAGACTTGAGATCACCAAAGTGTCTTATGCATCGATTGGTGTAGTTTGACACTAGCCCAATGTAGTTCTATTTAAAGTTATCAATACGGTAGTGATTAGCTGCATCGAAGAGTGTATCAAAACCATGGTGGATCGACAGAGGATTCATCACTTCAAGGTACGGGAAAAGTTATCTCACTACACAATTCAGTAAATGACAATGACACTAAATATATGGCCACAGTGGGATTGAGTTATTGCCTAATCCAATTTATTATTCCGGTCATTGGTTTAGTAACTGAATACCAATACGTTGAGAATAACTAAGGTTGACACTATTTTTGTACCTCAGTCTCGTTGAAATAACAAATGATGAAAGGATTTGATTGCACGGTAACCATATTGTTGACAGGTAGCTGTTTCGCTGAATCTGAATCTATGGGTCGCCATGATACCTTACTAGGGCAAATCATTGTCTGTGTGTAGTGAGACGATTAATTGGTGTTAATCGCGATACTACTCATTGCCGGTATGATGAGGAGCCTACAGGTCACACACATAGAAGATAATTTAAGAATCAGTTTGTGCAAGGGGCATTTTCGTCTTTGAGGATGAAAAGGTATTTTGGTAATTTCACAGTGCAATTAAATTTGCTGAGGTTGTTGTCTATGTTTAATTTACTGTTAAAATTAAATAAGTGAGATTATATTTATATATATATATACGCATATATTTAAATGAATTATTATTGTTAATTAAATGTTAATATATTTCATAAATATATTAATTGACTTTAATTATAATAATTATTAATTTAAAATAAAAATACCACAAGAGGGGTGTTAGGATACAAGGGTTGGAACTGTGCCTATTCGTCATTGGAATAGGGTTTTGACACATACACTATATAAGTGCATGTGTGTTAAAGAATGAATAATTCATTCATTCAATCAAAAAGAGAGAAAAGGAGGCAGCCCTCTCGCTTCTCACGTTCTCCCCTTTGCTTTGAATCAAAGTTTTTTCTTTGATTCAAGTTTTGATTCTTGAAGCCAAAGAGGATCTAGCAAATCCCTCTTTGGTTCTTCAGATTGTCTTTGTGTGGATCACCGTTTGTTTATCCTATTCTTGGATCGATAGCAAAGTAGATTCGGAGACATTTGAAGGAGCCTTCAAACGTGCGTAAGATCTCTGATCCTTGTCTGGATTAATGTTACCTTTGTTCTTTTCAATTTAAGCATGTAAAATATATACATATCAGACCTTGATCTTGGGTTAATCATAGTAATAGATGGGAAATATTTTTTTTTTTCCTTTGCATTTACCCCATCGATTTACTTACAGTGGTATCAGAGCCTAGCATTCTTGATAGTATATATTTTAACAGTATTTAGATTGATTAACTGAATTGATTGTTGGATATTACATGTCTGGTTTATTGATTTGTTAATATTGCTTAAATTGATTAACTGATGTGTTGGATTTGTTGAGGGATTCGCATTGGATCGTTTTTGTGATACGCACATGAACAATAATCTAGAAACTTCGTTTTGCTCCACGACACAATTCTTCTGCGTCACAGTGTAGAGTTTTGTAAACCAAGATTATGTAAATATGTCGTGGCGTAACTACAGGAAAACATCAAGCAACCATAATCACGCCTTTGGGCCACGGTGTGATTACGCAATGTGATTGCGCAATCGCACAATTTGAGCCGCAACAAAATAACACTTCGCCGTAGTGCAAAGTCGTCGTCAAATGCAAAACGCGCATTTTAGACATGACGTAATAAAACTATGGCACAGTGTGATTACGACGATGTAGTGCATTGAATCGTAAGATTGTGTGATTGTGCCATGGCGTGAGAGGAATACGCCATGGCGCAAATGCATCGTCAAATCGCGAGTTGCTAGTTTTATGCCGTGGCGAAATAAAACTTCACCGTAGCTCAAACATGTTCCTGCTGCGCCCCGTAGCATGATAAAACCATGCTTTAGTATGAATGTTGCTGTAGCATTTTTAATGCTGGATCAATGCATAATTCTGCAAATTCAAGAGGGTCATTTTTATAATTCAACCCACCCAATTCAAAATTGATTGTTTTGAATGTGTGCAATAATTCTTGTTTGAAAAATTGCACGGTGCTCAGTACATGAGCCTTTATACCTATGGTGAATGTTTTAAAGTATTTTTGGGTATATATAATTGTAATATTTAACTAGGGGCTTGCGTGCCCTACCGTTCTCTACCTTCTCGATGTACATTTTCTTATCTCATTCCCCTTGAATGTAAATCGAAGCTTCTAAATTTATTGATGTAAAATTAGTGTAATAATTAATTTCACTGTAAATTTAGTATGATGTATTTTGTAATGTACTTGAAGACGAAGCAAGGACGAGGCAATCATACCTGAAGACTTAAGATATTTATTACATGATCCCTAGGTGACCTACCAATTCCTCTAGGCTCAAGGAAATCGGTTTTAGTTGGGCCATGTACCGACACATTTATATTTTGCTTAGAATGCATGCTAAGATTGAATGTTTCACAACATGCCAAACAATGTCATTCTAACAAAGATAATAAAACTGGTGAGACGTAAAATAAAAACCCTCAAATAAAGTATATTAAGTCATATGTAAGCCTTCCATCACCATGGGTTTAATCAAACCACTGTTCATTGGAACCATGTTCGTCAAATCGAGGGGTACACTTCTACCAGTGGGAGGTTAGAGTTCTTTGGAGTTTTCCTTAATGGTGATGGGTCGACTTAAAATGACATGTTTTGCTTGTTCGCCAAAGCGGAGGTTGATAAGCATGTCATAGGCATAGTAAAGAAGTACACATGCCGTGTGTACGTGGCGACATGTAGTGTCCACTCTACTGATACTAAGAATCACACTTGAGGATGATGGCTAGGTCGTTAGATTGTGTGATTGGTTTGTTGGCTTGCTTCACATTTGAGGTTAATAGTGGGAGCTATCAACTGGTGTAGATTAAGTTTGTTGGCCTACCTAATCAACCCATTTTGGCATGTTCACCAAAGCGAAGGTTTGAAATGGGCTAGATGGGATCTCAATCAACTAGGAAAGCCAACGGGCTTTCCCGAGTTAATAGTGAGGGCTATTGACTTGAGGAAAATAGTGGGAGTGTTTTAATAAAGGACCATATTAAACAATAATGAACATTATAATAACTTTTACTTTTCAACAATTGTAGATTCACCAAAATGAGCATTATGAACCTACGACCGATAATCGAGAAAGAGTACAAGCTGGATGGATCCAATTTCTCAAACTGGTACCAAAATCTTCGAATTATATTGAAGTTCGAAAAGAAATTGTATATCCTTGATAAGCCATATGGTTGAGTCTGATCCTGATGCCACTCAGGAAGTAAAGGATACTTATCAAAAGTTCATTGATGATGTTGATGGCGTTCAATGCCTCATGTTAGCATCGATGACACTTAGGCTGCAAAAACAGTATGAGAATATGGACGTTATTGCCATCATTATGCACCTCAAGGAGCTTTTTCAAAGAAAATGCTCGACATGAGAGGTACAAGGTGTCGAGTGCACTGTTTAGGAGTCGTATGACTGAGAGAGCCAAAGTTGGTCCTCGTGTGCTCAAAATGATCGAGCACATGGAAAGGCTTGAGACTTTGGGTTTTAGGTTGGATGCAGAATTACAAGTGGATTTAATTCTGCAATCCTTACCTGATTCTTTTACACCGTTCATAATGAACTTCAACATAAACACAATAGTGAAATCCCTGTCAGAGCTTCTGAACATGCTGAGGATTGCAGAGCAAGACATGAAAAGGTCCAAGCCTGTTTTATTAGTTGTTGCCAGTAAAGGAAAAGGTAAAGGCAAAGGAAAGGCCAAGGCCAAACCCAAGCATAAGCCCAAATGACAGGATGATGTTAAGCCTGAGAGTGGTGTTGGGAAGGGTGGGAAAGTAATTTGCTTTTATTGTGGCAAGCCTAGCCATTGGAGGAAGCACTACAAGGCGTTCCTCGCGAGCAAGAAGAAGTCAGAGGCTTCGACTTTAGGTATGTTCATGATGGAGATTAATTTCTCTCCTTCAACATCTTAGATCATTGACACAGGATGTGGTATTCACATTTATAGGGATGTGCATGGACTAAGGTAGAGTAGAGTGCTCGCCAAGGGAGAAATGGACCTACGAGTTGGAAATAGAGCACATGTGGCCACATTAGCTGTAGGAACTTATTGTTTATCTTTGCCAACGGGCTTGTTGTTAGAACTTCGTAACTATTATTACGTACCTTCTATTTCCAAAAATATTATTTCAGTATCCGCTTTGGATAATATAGGGTATCATTTTGAGATTTCTAATGGATTGTTGTCCTATAGTTTCAATGGTCTTCTATTTGGAATTGCAAGGTTATATAACGGATTATATGTTCTTGATTTAAACAATAAAGATATTCTCAATGTTGAAACCAAGAGAGCTAAAGATAGCGATCGAAACCAGACATACCTCTGACATTGTAGATTGGGTCATGTTAATCAAACTTGCATTGCAAAACTTCAAAGGGACGAAGTTTTAGACCCTTTTGACTTTCAGTCATTTGAGGTATGTGAGTCATGCCTTTTAGGCAAGATGACCAAGTCTCTTTTCATAGGACAAAGTGAAGAGGCTACTGAACAATTAGGCATCATCCATAGTGATGTATGTGGTCCACTAACAGTTGAAGCCAAAAGTGGATATTCGTACTTCATCACACTTACTGATAATTTCAGTAGATACGGTTATGTCTATCTTATGAGACATAAATCTGAAGCCTTTGATGAATTCAAAGAATTCAAAAATGAAGTACAGAATATGTTGGACAAAAGTATTAAAGCTCTTTGGTCTAATCAGGGAGGTGAATACTTAAGCTTAGAGTTTTCTGAATACCTAAAGGAATGTTGGATAATATCACAATTCACTCCTCCGTACACACCCTAACACAATAAAGTGTCTAAGAGGAGGAATATGACCTTACTTGACATAGTTAGGTCTATGATGAGTTTTAGTGATCTACCTGCATCATTCTGAGGTTATGCCCTAGAGACTACGATTCACATATTGAACCGTGTGCCATAAAAGTCTGTAGATAAGACTCTATATGAACTATATATGGAGTGGGCGAAGGCCCAACTTGTCTTATCTAAGGATTTGGGGTTGTGAAGTTTAGATCAAGAAATTGACTTCAAACAAGCTAAACCTGAAATCTTGCAAATGTATATTTGTCGCTCGTACTGGTGTCTTCTTAGAGAAGGAATTTTTTTCTAAGAGATACTAGCGAGAGAAAAATAGAACTCGATGAAGTTCTAGTACCATAAGATACATTAGATGAAGGATGGGAAAATGTGCCATAAGAGGTAGTTGAACATTGGGAAGATCTTGGGTACATATTAGACCCTGATCTTGGGTTAATCAGAGTAATCGATGGGAAATATTTTTGTTTTCTGCTGCGTTTACCCCATCGATTTACTTACAACATATTCTCAATCTTCTTATTGAGGATGGATCTCAGGAAGGAAAAGATGCACTTCTCAATGTAATGAAGGCATTTTTTATATCCAAAATAAACCAGAACGATATGAAAACATCAAAATGGCAATAGATCTAGAGAGGGAGAAAGGTAACATTGTAACTTATGAAGATATGCCTGCGAGTGGGACATTTATTAGCTTCCAAAAAATTGAGGGAATTTTTAGGTTAAGAGAAGCTTTTAATATGTTAAAGATGATCGATCTGGATTTTGACAGGTTAAATCCAGAAGATGAGGAATGGGATAAGGCTACCTACATTTGCCAGCATGTAAAAGTGTTGGATGAAGTTGCTAAGAGCCTTTCAGGGAAACAATCATGCCTAACCACAAACGATTATTTTCCTCAGGTTTGCAACATATAGATATAGCAACCTGCGTAAATGGGTCAAAGGTGACAATTTAGATGTTTCCTTGATGGCTTGTAAGATGAAGAAAAAATTTGACACATATTGGGAAAAATGTGGTTTGGTTTTAGCAATAGCTATAATTCTTGACCCGCAGTTTAAACTCGATATAGTGAGGCGCTGGTTCCAGGAAATCTTTGGCCAGGATTATGCTGACGAGCAGTGTGCAAGAATTAACTACACTCTTAAACAACTTTACAAAGAATACTCGGGCGGCGGCTCCAACAATTTAACTGGTTATTTTGACATGCTAGATCCTCTGGGAATGCCAGGGAGTACTTCTTCAAACGATGCTGAAGATGGCAAGTTAGAAAAATCAGAACTTGAACGGTATTTAGAAGAACCTAAATTTCGTTCAGTTGGAGATTTTGACATACTAACTTGGTGGCGTGCCAATACACCAAAATTCCCAAAACTAGCAAAGATGGCGCGTGATTTCTTGGCAATACCAGTTTCAACTGCTCAGTCGAATCCCTCAGTCGATGATGTTATGGAGACTTTTGACGTAGATCCTGAGACCGCGGAAGCTTTTCTTTTTGTAAGGGAGTAGCGGCAAAGGCCTGAAAACAAGTAAGAATTGTTAAAACAAATTTCTTCCATTATTTCCTTTTTGTAGTCTACATTTTGTTAAGAATTCTTAACATGAAAACTGCTCTTCTTTCCACAGGGCCTGATATTGCATCACCTTTCATCTACTTCCTGTAGCAGAAAAAAGAAGAAGAAGAAGAATTCCAGTTTGCTTTACCGATTGTAATCTAGACTTTCATGTACACTTTTACCTTCATGATATATAATATATAGCTCTGTTTTCATATTCAGGGGCTGCGTTCAAATTACTGTAATGTTTTATTTTCTCATAAATTTGAGAAGGGTGTTTTCGTAATTATGGTAGTTCTAACCATGTCGTTTTTTCCCTTATACAAAACAAACGCAGAAGCGGTAACGGAAAAACGAAGCAAAATTCAAAGAAATGGAGCGACTCAAAGAGTGTGTAGAAGAGCTACTGAGCTTCACTCTAAACTCTCACATAAACCAAACCCTAGGCTTCGACCTCGGCCTCTCCAGCCAATTCTGCTCCAACCTCCTCCTCCGTGAAGCGAACGACGCTGTTTCAGTCGCCACCGGTAACAAAAAAATACGCCTACTCCATTTGTTAATTAGCTTGTAATTTCGTAATTCATTGATTAATTGATTCGTTTTAGATGTTGTTGATTTCGATCAAGATTCACTCCAAGGAGTTCCGTTATGTCCTCTATACAAACGACTGGCTTTAGCTTTGGTTCGTTCGGTGAGTTGTAGGGCGTTTTGTCGGACGTATAATTACGGCGTTTTGGTTCATGGAGATGGTTTGCTGAAACAGAGAGAAGACGAGTGGAGTGAATTGATTCTGAATAAGGGAGCTGAATTGATCAATGTAAGCCATAATTGCTTGTACTTTAGTTAATACATTATTAGTACATAATTAATCAAAAATAAATTTCAATTTTCTCTTTCAGTTTGACTTAACTAAAGATGAGCTGTTCATTTGTAGTTTGGTTCGGAAATGAATTACTAGCAGAGTCTTTTAATTTTGCTTGGTTCACACTGAGGTCCGAATTTTGGATTCGTACCTCAAAATTTTCATTTAAATAAGTGGCATGAATATGTTTGGAAATGAATTGTACGGCTGATGTTATAATTTGTTTGTTTGTTAGACTTATGAAACTGTTCGATAAACTTTATGAAACTTTGGAGGAGGTTTTTGACCGTTTTAGAAGAGATTTTTAAAATTTTAGGAGATCTTTCTGATGAATATTAGAACTAGTAGGGTTTTCTTCTGCATTATAGTGAAACTTCAATGCAGGTTAAATAATTTTTTTTAATGTAATGGAAAATTTTCATTGACTTCCAGAAGTTGAGCTAAATAGATTCTACTCTTTTAGTTCCGAGATTGGCAAAAACCTCTTCTAATATTGAAGAGAGAAGTTCCTTGAAGTTTTATAAAATTTCTCAAAAACTTGCATGTTTCTTAAACAAAGTGGATCTATCTGTAATTAAGTCAAACTTTGATGGAGGTCAGTGAGATTTACTCTAATATTTTGATGGATTTGTGGTAGATTTTGAAGACGGTAGACTTTGAACTTGATGTTCAGGAACCCTTCTTTTCATTGATAAAAGGTAGAATGATTTATGTTTTATATAGTCTGTTATTATCTCTTTTTATTTGTTTTTAATTAAGTAGTTAACTTTTTTGTTTCAAATAAATTGTAGATGGCCTGAAAACAGTTGAGGGAAGGTGTGCAATGGATGATTACAATAGGTGTGACTAATTTAATTTTTTTTTTTTTAATACCGTTGGAGTTGTTTGGGGCGTGGGGTGGTTGTTTTTGTCGTTGTCTTTATTTGTATGATTGATAATTATCCTTCTCTCCTAATATATTAATTTAATTTGTAATTTATTTGGCACAGACTTCGACCAGGCTCAATGGTTCTGTTAAATAAATGTATAATGCTTGAAGTTCAGGTGACATTATATTTAACTTATTTGTTCTTGCCTTATTTTCCAGCTTCACTTTTGTAATTTCATTAATTGGCAGACTGTTCGCCATTGTGCTTCATTTTCAGAGTTGTTAGAAGCAGAGACTCTTGCGAAAGTCCTTCCTGGAGTTAAAACTGTTGAAGAAGGTATTAGAGAGTCTATTTAAGCAATTAAATAGAAATTCTTAGTTTAAAACTCAGGGAAGACAAATACTTTGTTTTGTTCGAGTAGATGGCTGGTTCAGTATGAGCCTTAGAATTTGGGAAAACTACTAGCTTTTCATCAATGTCAGAATCATTCAGGAGTAATGGATGAATGGCTATTTCAGGTATGGAAATTTATAGCAAGTTTTATGTGGAGGAGAAGGAAAGGCTCAATGGTGTCCTTGCAATATGTGTTTCTAAAATGGCTACTCAACCTTACATTACACTGGCAACTATACTGTCTGTGAGTTGCTTACTTACTGCAGTATTTTGTTTTTTGTTTCATCCGTTGGTAGGTTAATTTCATGTTTTTGATTCCGGGACTTGGTTATGAGGGCATTCAAAGCCTTTTGGGTCTTGCACATACTCCTGGAACGATTTCGGATGCACTCCCCCCACCAAGATCAACTCTTCTGTCATCATTCTTGTTGCCATTTAAACCAAATGTAAGATAATGATTTGTGAAAGAATATATGTTTGTCTTGATTGTAAAATCGAAGAGAAATATTTACTGTATCCAGCTCAAGATATTTTCCTTGTTCCCTTATGTGTTTTAATTATTGAACTTTCTGTTTAATTGGTTGAGGTCAAAGGTAGTACCTTAACTCAAGGAGCCAGGGCCTTGGCAAAGCATGTTAATAGGAGCAGCAACAGATACTGGGGTATTTTTAATGGAAGTGGTTAGTACCAATGTGAACTTGAATTTTACTCTGGTACTTTTTGAATTTATATACTATTGCTGAGCCCTTTTCTATAAACATAGCTATTTGAGATTAATGGTGACTCAAGATGATATCATAGCCTATTGCACCAATCGTCCTGTTTTCAGATTTAAAACAACCATAGGAATGTGAAGAATGCAGTTCTTCTTTGGAGGTCACTCTTGAGGTTTTGGATTGCATATTGAAAGATGGTAATGGAGGTTTGGGCCATCAATTGGAATTCCTGTACATTAATATTAAGTATAGCACATTGTCCTTTAATTGAAGATCCAATTTCAATACAAAAAACTTATATATCATTGTAGGAAATATTTACTGTGTAGTTAAGGGATTTTGGTGAAATGGGCTAGGAATGATGGGTATCCTTTATTGCATGTCACAGTCTACGCACTTCCAATTTCCTTCATTTTCTAATGAAGCTAATTTTTTCCTTGGACAAAAAATAAATATGAAAAATATAATAATTACTTTTATTTATTAGTTTTAGCATCTGATTCCTGCATTATTTACCTTCTTATTTTTACAATTCCAGATTCTGACAAAAATAGGCTTGCAATGGATGTCATTTGTCGTTTAATAGCCCATTGTTGCTGGTTGAATGTGCACATTGTTCAACCTCATGGGATTGTCTTTGAGATAAGAGTAGCTGATGGTTATGGTGCACGGTGGTCCAAAGATGGAACCAAGGTATATGTTTAGTATTGCAAGTGTGCTTGCAACTTATATTTGTATTAACAGTCATGTTTATTTGAAAAGTTCCTTGTACTTATTTTTTCTTTTAATGTAATGAAAGGAGTTAAGTTGGAGAATTGGTTTGAGTTTGAGGTTTTGAGTTAATTCTATTGCTCTTTTTGTTTATTTTGTATTTTAATTTCTTACCAAACATGATTTCGCCACAGAGCATTTGGGTAAAAACATTTTTACTTCTATATGTAGAAACCATAAAGGTTCAAATCTTTGGCTTGCTGCGATTTTTATTTCAAGATGCCACAGCTGCAGTTCTGAATAATGATTTCTCTTGGCATAAAATCAAATTTTTGGAAATAATTTTTCTATGATTGGAGTATATAAATTACCTGTGGTGACTGGCAAACTTAAGATCTTAATAATCATGTGCATTTGTGTCTTTTCAGTTCATTGGATTTCTTGAGCCATACATGGAAGATGGTCACTCCAAGGGATGGAAGCATTAGATTGACTTTGGATAGTTTTGTACTGATTTTGTTGATTTATGCACTTCTTCTAAGGTACCCGCTTTCTGCTGTATTTTTCTTCTTTCAGTTCTTTATGATGCATAGCTTTAGATAACACTTTATCCTTCTCATGCTTGTTTTTGCATCAGTCCCCATCCTTTTATATTGATTGGGCAAAATCAGCACTGCTTAATGATTAGTATTTGGTTTTAGGTTTTGAGTAATGCTTTCTCATACATTATTGTACTTGACCCTTTCTTGCCTCTTTTGTCTCCCCTTTTTATAATCACTTAAACTAGTTGAATTTTTTTTCTTGGAGACTCTGATTTTTTAGATGAGCTTGCTTGGGTGTTATACTGCACCGTCATTGTCCATTTACTTGTTTTTTATGCTGTGTTTTTTGATCTTTAGGCCACAGTAAATACGTGGATTAGATAGGACAAATACGTCAGCATAAAAGTCACAATATTAACAGACGAACATGGCAGACAAGATTTTATACATTCATTTTGATAATATTTTACTTTATATATGGAATTATGTAGCCGATGGTTCCACATATGTAAATATGTTTCTTGTTCTTTGTCTCATAATAATCGCAATTATATCTTGCTGATACGTGCAATTGTGTCAGTAAGTGTTAAAGATGTTTTGGGAAGTATCTAATGTTGATTAATTGTTTAAATTGCAGACACATGAGAAATGATGGACTAATTTCTCTGATTGTTTGGGAAGAGAAAATGTCTGTAGACAGCTTTCTTCACACAAAAAGGCCCAGGTTACATGATTTACCAGTTATTATGGCTATAATAATTTAATGATGTGTTGCCACCGCCACTGGTAGCTTTATCTTTAGTCCATAGTTGTCACCACCAACATGGAAGGATGAGAACGATATGTAATTTGAGCTCAAACAGTCTATCTGTGCTCCTTTTTCCTTTCAGGAAAAGAAAATGGCGGTGGTGTGGGGGGGAGGGGGTATGTAATTTACCCCTATCACCAACCTGTTTTATTACTATATGGTTAATCCTCTTATAATTAATATATATGCTAATGACTCTTATAAGTAGTAGTTTTGCTAATGACTCTCATAAGTAGTAGTTTTATTTTTATTTTTTTTTAATCAAAACAACTTCTTTCTATGATGAATGATTAATTGGAATGAAATGAAATCTTATGCACTGCAGTTTATAAAATTAACTTAATGATGTAGTTTCATCTCATAATCTGGAAAATATAACTTGTTCAGTTGTACATTTTTCTTCTAATATATCATCAAGAATACTACAATTTTGATGTCCAAATCATTGTATCACTTTAAAGTACTGTAGCTATCATTTTGTTATAGTGTTCATGAAATTAGGCAAAATAAATGTTTATGAAATTAACTAATTTCAAGTAATATGTATAAAAGCCCCCATATGAAATAGTTGTGCAATGATAAGAAAATATTAGAATGCACATGGATGGTCAATAGTTACAACAAATTATGAATACTCTTTAGCAAAAGAGGCAAGACTTTGGTTATACAAATATCTCTATGATTGTACAATCGATTCAATGACCATGCATACACTCATTATCGAAGAAAAAAAGAGAGGGGGGGGGGCGCATCAGATAAGAGTGGTCATTTGTATTCAGTAAACGATTTTGAGGTTAAAAGTATTGGAAAATAAATAACTTCAAAGAACAATAATTTAGAAAAGTGATGAAAGTGTAATTGTTCAGTGTTGTACATTTAACGTAAGACAATAAAACATCCACGTATACCCATTATTAAGTGGGGTTGTGACTTTGATCTCTTGCCGACGTTTCCCCTTTTTTTCAATTTTTCTCATTGTGGTGCCCATATAGATTTCAAATCTGAATTGGCATTATACATGCACACTATTAAAAGTTGAATACTTGTGTGTACATACATATTGGTGTGGTTTTTTGTATGCTTCTACTGTTCTAGGACATGATTCCTTTCGCCATTCTTTGCATATTTCTAACTGAACACTGTTACCTTTCAATTGAAAAAGTCAATTATATTAGAGTTTTATATAAGGCAAGGGATCATGTGAGGAAAAAGAACTAGAGAATTTCTGAGTTAAGATGGTTGTTGATAGTGGTATTTTGTCAGTGATGGTGGCAGCTTAAGTAGGTGTCTGTGCAGAAATCTTACTTTTGTAGGTTAAGCAGCATTGAATTTACTTCTACGCCATCAAGTTGTGAGAAATAAAGTGTTTTGCGTTGGGCTATAGCTATGCATTCTTGAACACCTCTTGTTTAAATGATAATAATTCTTTGGTCATGCTGATGATAGCAATGATCACTACATAATTTATTCTACTGTTTCGGGTCACAAACTCATGATTTACAGGAAAAGAAAATGATTGCACGTAGGAAAAAGTGACAAGTGGTGAACTGTTCAACCAATGTTGAAATAATGTAGATAGACTTTGATTGATGATGGCGTTGATGGTGATGACCACAAAGGTCAGCAACTCTACACTGTCACATGACAGCCAAGAATATATTTGTAGGCCATTTCGTTAGGGAGCTTTCATATGGATCTGCTTGCGACAAGATTGCATGAAGCTGCCCCCTCAGGTGGACAAGATTTAAATGCTCTTTATGTAGTCTTCAAGGTGGTTTATCTGGCTTGTTCTTCTAAATGGTATCTCTGCTTGAGCTTTCAGAAATCTGTGACCACTTGTCATTAACATGTAGTGCACATAGTTTTCTTGTGGACAACTGATATTGAAACTTTAATCTTTTAAGGATTTTTGAGGGCATGCAACATATAGTAGCTAAAGACATTTTCTGTTTCCTCTTCACTTTAATTATTGAACAAATAGAATCATTTGCCTATCATGCATCACAGCATTATTGCTTTTCATTATCCCCATTTTTGATTTCTTCAATTCTTAATCTATCAGTCCCATTTTTGGTGTTTTTGATATTTAAAGATAGGCTGATGCTCCCTTAAATTTTAGTAGCATATGATTATTACACATTGTCTGCTAATTAGGGGCTCTTTTCTGGCCAAAAATTCCAGAATTATGAGATAGTAGATTGAAACTCTGTAGTTAGTCACTATGATGTGATGTTGTTTTTATCGTTTTGCCTTATCTTATAAGTTAGTGATAGCTACTAGAGTAGTCACATTTAGTTTTAAAGCCAAATACATCATTTTGAAATTTTATGCAAAAAACACTTGAATTTGAATGGTTACTTTTGGCATGACAAACTTTGTGCATGAACACTGCTCAGCTCTGTTTGGGAAACTCACAAGATGCTTTTACTGTTTCATCCTTTTGAACATGTGGAATAAAACGAAACTGCTTTTAGGTTTTGGAAGCTATTGTAGCAGCTGTGATTCATTATTATTTGTGATAATTTTACTTGAAGCTCATAAGATGATTCATTCTCTATTACTCTAGCATTTGTCTTTGCTGACTAGAAATTCCTTTTGGACATTTCCCAAGCCAGACCCACATGTGTGCACATACTTTTTTCATGAAAAAGTGATGTTTGTTGAATTTGCAATTTCTCACTGTGGTTCCGAAATGACTTTGGTCCCAAACTTTTTTAAGATTTGCCAAATCTCAGATCATTGTCTTCTCGATATATGATGAGCCTCCTTGTCTCGGATGTTTTATAGAATGAATCAGCAGCACCCTTCCACATAATGAACGCTACACTGTAGCTATTACATTGTAAGTATTTTCTTGTCATTAGCATCAGAGATTCTTTGTTATCCTGTTGATACCTGTAATGTTATGAAATGTCAATATTAGGGTGCAAGTTTATCTTTGTTTGCAAGGGTTTGGCTTTTGCTATATGGTGGTTATCGACGATCATTTAGATTTGTTTTTAAGAACAGGTTACCGAAGAATATCTGAGCCGCATACTCTGATTTTGACGCAAAATTGATAAATCTAGTGGCGTTATGTAACATCACCTCTTAAAGCTGTACTTACTTTTCTACCATTATTGAAACAGGTCATGTGGCTGGCTCTTGAGAAATTGCTTTGAAGCCCACATCATAATAATTATTTAGATCATTTTTTCACCTTCTAATCTTATTTAGGTGCATTGACTTGGTACAAAATCTGTATAGATTTTGCATCATTCGAACCAATTTGGTGGTTGTTGCTTGAAGCTTTTTAGTATTATTGAAGGCCCCATTTAACAACAATTCCTAGTTTAGCACATAGATTTCTCAATTTCCCTCTTAACGAATGTGCAAAGCTCATTATTTATAAGGATTCAAAGCTCCTGTTTATTAACTTCAATTATTGTCAATAGTACTAAATGAATTTTGGTGCTACATTTGCATACTCAGGGGTATATAAGTATAAGCTTTGGATATGATCAACTTAAATATATGATACTAATTTATAGTCATTAATTAATTATAATCGGTTTAAATGTTGTTGAGGTAGCATGGAAAATAACTATCTTCAACTTTCATCTTTGACCTATTGAAGTGTAGTAAGTAGTAACACCTTAGACCGGTCACGTGTCCTTTGTGCTAAACGAATTTGAGTTGTCATGAAACATTCAAGATTAACATTTTTTTTTTTTTTTTTTTTAATGATTGAGGGTGTTCGGATAAATTTATACGTACTTTAACTAATCTTTCAAGATTTTAGAACTAATAGTCGGATAAGAGTTCTAGTGGTTATCCATATTAGCAACCAAGGAGAAACTTGAATTTACGACTTCTTGAATAATATACTCAACTGTCTCTATCGAACCACTAGGTCACTCAGAGACAGTTCAAGTCTAACTTGCTATTACCAAAACTTGTCTAGTAAAAGTTTGTAGGCATATGCATACAAATTTTACACATCTAACAATCGTGTAAATTAGTAGATTATATTTTGGTATAAAATTTAGTAATGTTACCTCTTTCGAACCACATAACATCCAACCATTGAATGCCTTGACTTACACTTTCCTAAGTCAATCTTTTACAAAATTTTGAATTACCCTTATCACTAATCTACAAAATTTCACTAAAAAGTTTTGGGCATATGTTGATTATGGTGGGATTCAGCCTTTCAGGCCCTCAGGTTCTGTAAAAAAGGTATAGCTTTTTCTCAACACTTCTAGACTAAAAGCCAGAGGTCCCATATCCGCACCTTCGGCTTTGGTGGTGTCAGCCGAAAGCACTCTCGTGCCCTAGTCACAGCCCATGCTACTCCTCGCCTATCATAAGGATAAAGAGAAGAAAAAAGAAGTCAAAAGGGGGAAAGAAAAAGTACTTTTTGATTAAGTATTTTTTTTTTTTTCCTTATTATTTATTGCATTTTTATCCTAAAGGTTTTGTAGTAAACAGAAATGTCTATGTTAATGTCAAAAAATGCTTTTTAATCATCAAAGCATATTCTTGACTATTTTCTAGTACTTTTTTTTAAATAAAAAAAAGTGTAAAAAGACATTTACTTATCAAATATTGCTTCAGAAAATGCTTTAAGATATTTTTATGAGAAACAATATCAAACAAGTTCTTTTTTTTTTTTTTAAGTACTCGAAAAGATCATAAATCTATGGATGAGTTGTCTTTACTATTGCTCTTATGACACATCTTAAGACTATTAAAAAACAATGTTTTGATGGTTTTCATGTATTTTATGAAAAAGATAAAGAAACACGTGTTATTTTTTTTTTAATTTCAATTTAATATTTTTGTATTTTTTTTTTTTTTTTTTTACACATACATCGACTAATATTTAGAAGAATGAATCCACCGTCATAGCCTCCAAGTAAATTATAGGCAAAGGTATTGCATTTACATCTAGAAATCAAACATAAGACTCTAGGTTCTATCTATTTGCAATCACCGTTAATTTGCTCTTACCGATGGGCTATCTATGGGTGTGTTTATTTTTGTATTAGCGGTGAAGAGAAAATTGTATATAAGAGGAAACACATACAGACAAAGCAAGCTACAAATTTATGGGCCATACATAGATTGAATCTATTTTAAAATTTATCTATCACCAATCTTTCTTGTTCTTTATTTATTTATTGATTTTAATATTTATAAAAGAAAGATAAAAAGAGAGAAAGAAGGAAAGCTCAAGCGAAGACATTTTCTCTAATGATTGGATGGAATAAACAGTGGCTTCATCTTCTTCAACCTTGTCTTCTTGTCCAATCATTAGAATGGAATAACCCTCATTTAGATACCCCATTTGATTTAATTTAATTTAATTTATTTCTTTTGATTACTCCACCCCTCTCTCTAGTTTTCTTCCTTAATTAATAATTAATTTGTTTCTTTTTAGTCTTTACCTCTTTGGCCACAACACACAATTCAAATCAGGAGTATAAATTGACTCTTAAGGTGCAACATCAATGTTAGGGCTTAAAATGAGATCCTTGAAAACTCAGGTAACTTCAAATAAGGAGAGAATCCAAATCCCAAGTTAAAACATGCGTTTAACAAGATTAAAAAACTATTGAAATCGTAAAGTTTAAAAAAGGCAAAATTTAGAAATAGAACAACATAAGGTAATTAAAAAAGAATAATAATAATAATACATAAAGTTTAATGGTTCATGCTACAATACTAGTGAGTATTAATACCAAACGTCTAATTTGTAATATTTTACAGGTTTTAAGCTTTCATATTTACAAATCTTATGTTCTATGATACAATCATGCAATAACGAGTTTTATGTTCATTCTTGTGAATCACATATATCCTTTTTACAAGTTTCAATAATGTTTCTATTGGAATATACCTAAAAGTATTTCTACTTATCGATAAATATGTGTATATAATTTAGGGTAAATTGTTGTTGATGCAGCGATTTGCACCAACAAGAAATACATAGGATTCAAGATGAATCTACGTAGAAGTTTGTACAAAACTCAAAGATTTGATGTTGAATCAATAGATGGAACAAGCAATCGCATAAAGAAAACGATTTTAAAAGTAGTTCAGATACTCAATGCAAATCCTACCTTGACTGTTCGTATATTGCTTTCTTTGTTTTTATTGCACACAAGTGTGGCTTACAAAGTGAATAATTTTTGATCCCTCATTTGAATAAAAAGTATACTTATATATTATTACAGTGAGAAAGTTGTAATTAGAGTTAACCTAAAAAGACCGATACGTGACATGAATCCGTGCCTCAAGATTTACGGCACAACAATTGTGTTCAAACAAAAATAATTAAATAAACTAATTTTGTTCACAAACTACCATAATAATTAGTGCTTCTTTTGTTGACCATAAAAATATATATATAATATAACTGTTATCACATGTTGGTTATATTGACAATAACCTTGGGTTAATTAAGTTAATTATGAGCTTAAATTATGGAGTACGTAATAACCAATGATGAGAAGGATTGAATAGACATGCACTGATTAAGTATAATGAACTATTAATTATAATAATTAAAGCAAAAAAGCCTTGTCATTAGTTCAAAATCCTTTTGAATTTATGAAGTGATTAGTATATAATTAATTAACTAGTTGCTGATGGTCAGAGAAAAAATTATTAACACAGTTGGTTGTTCTCTTGGAAGTTCTTAATTTGAGGTTTATATAATTAAGATCATTCGGGCATAGTTAGATGGTTAGGGCAATTAGGAATAATGTAAAGAGGCATACGATCTCAAGTCAATTCTTATCCGAGCATCCGCGATTTAAGTAGAAGCCATAGTGATAGGTTACTACGCTAGTCTCTTCCGATGATTAGTTGAGGTGTGCATAACTAGCTTAAACACTTTGGTTTAAAAAAAAAAAAAAGTTATAATATTGCCAGGGCAAAGTGATGCAAATCAATTTTATTAATTTTTAAATGGACTGGTGATTCAATATTAAATAGGGAATGGTTCTATTAATTATATGTTTGTAATTCAAATGATTGTAATGTATATGATGATGAATAATTAATTATGTGCGGATAATAATAATAGTTGCCTTAAGATTTTCAAATTTGTCATTATGACAACTTTTGCACTTTTAATTAAATAGATCTTTAAAGTTTGAAAACTATATAATATATACATACCCTTTGTCCAACTCCGTTATGTTGTTTGTGAGAGATAGTGAAATAGTAACTTTGATCTTTGTGTATGCAAAAAATGTTTTGTAACCTAACGCAATATACCATAATTGGGTAAAAACTAAAAGGTATCTGTGAAATTTTTCAAACTTTAAGGGTCCATTGATAAAAGTGTAAAAGTTGTCATCCCAATAAATTTGGAAACTTTAAGCGTAATCTATTATTTCCCTATATAAACACCGAAATTCATTACATAATTTTGGAGATTCTTATAAAGTAAGTCTGAAATATGATGCATGTATTACGTTTGTTTAATCATATTGCATTCTTTTTTTTTTTTTCTTTTTTTTTTTTGTATAGTTAGCGTATATACATCTATTTAATCATGTTAAACAAAAAAGTTACATGCATTAACATGATTTACACTAATTGGAGAGACTGAACACATATAGGTCAATTGTTTGGAAAACTCTTTTTCCATATTATACTTAATTAAGAATAACAATTAATTAGTAGTTTAAACTAGGTCTGCAAACGAATCGAACACAAACGAACACCCCCGTTTGAAACTCGTTCGATAAGCACAAGGAGTGTTCGAAATCATGTTCGAACTCGAATGAACACATAATGGTTGTTCGAGTTCGTTCGATTAACCAAACGAGCAATTCGTGATCGTTCGGATAACCTATAAATACTTGTTCGAATAACTCGTTCAAATACCTGTTCGAATAAAAAATATACACCAACTTTTCAATTCATACTCTAAAAACAAATATACAACAATTCATAATTCATACCCATTTAATTTAGCAGTTGAAGATAAACAAACTTTCTATCTATATTTATATTTTAAATAAATCAATAAAAACTCAGTAAATTAAATAAATAGTTATCATAAATAATAAAACTTCAAAATAAATTGAACAGAACAATAAATGGTTTAAAAAAAATTTGTTTCCATATCAAACATGACACAAACAAAAAAATTTGGTTCCATATCAAAATTATAGGTTATCATATATATATTATCATTATTGTCTACATATATATTTTGTATCAACATCCATAAATTCATAGTAATATGAGGGTCTATTGTAATATATGATCAATACAAATGTGTGATTAATTAAGGTTTAATTAAGCTATTATATTATTAAATTTGTTATACTATATATCATTTGATTATATAATATGTTATGTTCATAAATTTGTCATACTATATTTAATTAAGCTATTATATTATTAAATTTGTCATGTTATATATCACTTGAGTATACAATATATTATGTTCATCAATTTACCATACGATATTTAATTAAGGAATCATGTTATTAAATTTGTCATGCTATACATCACTTGATTATACAATATGTTATGTTCATCAATTTACCATATTATATTTATTATTTATTAATTAAAATGTTATATCATAATATTTAATTATTGATTACATTTGAAAAAATACGAAGCTATTATGTTATTAGATTTGCTATGTTATATATCATTTGATTATACAATCTATCATGTTATTAAATTGTTATGCTATATATCATAATAATTTATTATTTTTTAATTTAAATGCTNGAGAGACTGAACACATATAGGTCAATTGTTTGGAAAACTCTTTTTCCATATTATACTTAATTAAGAATAACAATTAATTAGTAGTTTAAACTAGGTCTACAAACGAATCGAACACGAACGAACACCCCCGTTCGAAACTCATTCGATAAGCACAAGGACTGTTCGAACTCGAATTAACACATAATGGTTGTTCGAGTTCGTTCGATTAACCAAACGAGCAATTCGTGATCGTTCGGATAACCTATGAATACTTGTTCGAATAACTCGTTCAAATACATGTTCAAATAAAAAATATACACCAACTTTTCAATTCATGCTCTAAAAACAAATATACAACAATTCATAATTCATACCCATTTAATTCAGCAGTTGAAAATAAACAAACTTTCTATCTATATTTATATTTTAAATAAATCAATAAAAACTCAGTAAATTAAAATAAATAGTCATCACAAATAATAAAACTTCAAAATAAATTGAACAGAACAATAAATGGTTCAAAAAAAATTTGTTTCCATATCAAACATGACACAACAAAAAATTTGGTTCCATATCAAAATTATAGGTCATCATATATATATTATCATTATTGTCTACATATATATTTTGTATCAACACCCATAAATCCATAGTAGTATGAGGATCTATTGTAATATATGATCAATACAAATGTGTGATTAATTAAGGTTTAATTAAGCTATTATGTTATTAAATTTTTTATACTATATATCACTTGATTATACAATATGTTATGTTCATAAATTTGTCATACTATATTTAATTAAGCTATTATATTATTAAATTTGTCATGTTATATATCACTTGAGTATACAATATGTTATGTTCATCAATTTACCATACGATATTTAATTAAGGAATCATGTTATTAAATTTGTCATGCTATACATCACTTGATTATATAATATGCATGTTATGTTCATCAATTTACCATATTATATTTATTATTTATTAATTGAAATGTTATATCATAATATTTAATTATTGATTACATTTGAAAAAATATGAAGCTATTATGTTATTAGATTTGCTATGTTATATATCACTTGATTATACAATCTATCATGTTATTAAATTTGTTATGCTATGTATCATAATAATTTATTATTTTTTAATTTAAATGCTATATACTTATATATTAATTATTGATGACATTTGAAAAAAAAAATCCAAACATATTATATATATATAAGAAAAACAAAAGCATCATAATATTTTATTATTGATTACCATTAAAACAAAATTCATCCAAACTAAACCAAACATAATGTAAAAAAGAAGAAAAAAAGAAAAAAATATAAATATATATAATAATGTATACCATATTTTTCGAACATAAAACAAACGAATAATTGAACAAATTATTCATGAACGGGTGGATCAGTCGAACGATGTATGTTCGCGAACATAATAGAACAAACATCCTATGTTTGAACATATTATCGAACAAACATTGAACTGTTCGCGAATAGCTCGATTCGTTTGCAACCCTAGTTTAAATTAGATTTGGAAGTAGTAATAACATCAATGTTATTTTAATCCAAATGATTGATCATAAAATATTATAAGATGAATAAGAAATAAAATCAAACATCTCAAGTTGAACTCATGCAAGATATTTTAAATGGTAGTAGCCAGAAGATTATATATATATTAGACATAAATATTAGTGTTAGATCTTTGTCTAAAAGTTTAAGTTCCGGATCAGATCACCTATGTCAAAGCAATCAATCACTCAATCTTAGGTCTGACTCTCATCAGATTCATTAGACCTTAAAATCAAATTCACATTTCACACAAAGAAATATGTTAAATTATTGATGATATATATATTTTTTTTTTTCTTTTTTTTTTTATGACCCGGGTGTCATAATAGTTATTGTGTCTTAGATTTTCGGAAATACAATTGTATAAAATTTCACCATAAAATCCTATAATTTTTTGAATAGCTAGCCAGATACAGTCAGGCACCAAGAAAAGATTTTAATCTTCGTCTTTATCACCCCAAATAGCATAAGATATCAAAACTTAGATATAGGAAGACAATATACAAAATTTATGTACAATTAACATAAATTAAGCGTAGTAAAGTTGAAGACAAAGTTAGTTTCGGTAAAATCTAATCACTCCAAGCCACCATAATAAAAATTATTAATAAATAAATAATAAACAATAAACTTGTCTATATCAATTCCTATAGCCTTTATCATCATCTCTTTGTCTTGATTATGCAAAGAAAATATGTTGTTTGTCAGGTCTCATTTGGCTGCATGCAGTTGCTATTCAACAATGGGGATTCCATTACCTTTTTTTAATTAATTTTTGGGAATAAATGTTTATTCCTTCTACTCTACCTATAAATTTGGTGATAACATCAACTTGCATTATCATTAATACCTTTTTAATTAAAATTATAATGTTTATTTTACTTCCCTATCTTTTAGTTACATTGAAATTGCATACTACTATACATTAATTACACACTGATTTTAATTTTGTATTTTGTTAAGCCAAAGAATATTCTTAATCTTTAATTTGCATGTTACGTTTGTATTTACGAATTACCCATATATATATACTAATAGGGGTGGCGTGACCAATGAGACTCTCACCCAACCGACAGTTTCAAAATCCTAAAAGATTAGTTAAGGTGTATATAAACTGGTCCGAACATCCCAATCATAAAAAAAAAAAAAAATGTACATACCAAAAGCCAGGGCTAACTTCATAAAATGTCCAAAAGCCAGGGTTTATAACTTCATAAAATGTAAAAATCAAAGCTAGAGAGTGGTCACTAACCTTTGACCTGCATATTAAAAGCTTCAGGATGTTCGTGCCTGATCATTTTAATGTATATATATAATGAAAACTTTTTAATAGAACATTATTTATCCCAAAGATTCAGAAGTAAACACAGAGATAGAACCCACACCAATTATTCAATTAACTAATATACTAAAGCTAGCTTTTAATAGTTCCTAAACTGGATCTAATTTGCTTTTCCTTTTTACTTTTTTTCCCTCCAATTAACATCATCTTTTTTGGTAAAAAATTAAATCAGATCTGACTTATGAATCAGCTGTCATCTTTTCAGGTTTTGCCTTCTTTGTGGGTCTTCAAACTTTATAACTTTACTACCTTCTAGGTCTTCAACTATTGAACCCCCAAGATATATATATATTGTCCAAATTAATGAAAAATAACTATAATCCACAAAAAAAAAATTTGAAACCATATAAAGAGATATTGGAAATGGAAGCACGGTAGGTCCATACACTTGCACATGAAAATAGCAAATCACTCAAAACCCTTACAAACTTTATATTATATAATATTTATATATAAATATGAGATGATTCTACATGCTTATTTTTATAAAATTAAAAATAATAACATGAAAATGACCCCAAAATTTATTTGCTGTACTACTTGGCCATTTCTGAAACTGAAATGAAATAGAGTTTTGATTGCAAAGTCTTGTTATTGTTGCCTCTACCTCTCAATAGGGGGGCCTCCCTCACTTCTTCTTCTTCTCCTTCTTCTTCTTTCTTCTTTTTCTTCTTCAATATCTCATGGACATAACCCTCTTCACTTCTCCTAAAGGACCTCAATTCTCCCACACCTTCTTCTCTACCAATAATAATGGTGATCACATAGTTCTAGACATGAACAACAACAACAATCAACAACCCCAACATAGCCATACTTCCACCAGTCGCTCATCTGCAGACTCAGCAGGCGGTGTCGTTGGATGCGCCGTCGAGCCCTATGGCGATGCCACGGGTAACAAATGGGCATCAAAGCTTCTTAAAGAATGCGCTAGAGCCATCTCCGACAAGGACTCTAGCAAAATTCATCACCTTCTATGGATGTTAAACGAGCTCGCTTCACCCTATGGAGATTGTGATCAGAAATTAGCTTCTTATTTCCTCCAAGCCCTCTTCTGTAAGGCGACGGAATCCGGGCAACGTTGCTACAAAACCCTAACGTCTGTCGCCGAAAAGAGCAACTCCTTCGACTCTGCCCGCAAATTGATCCTCAAGTTTCAGGAGGTAAGTCCATGGACAACGTTTGGTCACGTCGCGTCCAACGGTGCAATTTTAGAGGCTTTGGAAGGAGAAACGAAACTTCACATAATCGATATCAGTGACACGCTGTGCACCCAATGGCCGACGTTGCTGGAAGCTTTAGCCACGAGAAACGACGAAACTCCTCACCTGAAACTCACCGTCGTGGTGACTGCAAGCATCGTGCGATCAGTGATGAAAGAGATTGGACAAAGAATGGAGAAGTTCGCTCGCTTAATGGGCGTCCCCTTCGAGTTCAATGTGATAAGCGGGCTAAATCATATAGGAGAGTTAACGAAAGAAACATTAGGAGTCAAAGACGACGAAGCCATTGCTGTGAATTGCATAGGCGCGATGAGGAGAGTCGCCATAGACGAAAGAGAGAGTGTAATTCAAATGTTTCATTCACTCGGAGCTAAAATCGTGACGATTGTCGAAGAAGAAGCTGATTTCACAAGCTCAAGATATGATTTCGTCAAGTGTTTTGAAGAATGCCTCAGATACTACACATTGTATTTCGAGATGCTAGAAGAGAGCTTCTCCGCGACGAGCAACGAAAGATTAATGTTAGAAAGGGAATGTTCGAGGAGCATAGTTAGGGTTTTGGCGTGCGAAGAAGATGATGATCATGAAAATTATGGAGAAAAATGTGAAAGGAGAGAAAGAGGAAGGCAATGGAGTGAAAAATTCAAGGCGAACTTTTTGCCATCCGGGTTCAGTGACGATGTTGTGGATGATGTTAAGGCATTATTGAAGAGATACAAAGCTGGATGGGCATTGGTAACGTTACCACAACAACAAGGTGGAGATAATAATAATACTAATAATCACCATGAAAATTCAGGAATTTATTTGACATGGAAGGAGGAACCAGTGGTGTGGGCATCAGCATGGAAACCCTAATTAGAATTTCATGAATTTTTTTTGATGATGATGAATATTTCTGAAGATCTTATTATAAATTTTTCATGCATATTTGTAGTAGTTTTTAATTATTTAAGTGTTGGATCGATCGATCCATGCATTTTTCATTTTATTAGTATTAAGGGTTTATGTTTGGGAGTTTGTGTGGGTTTTGTTTTGTTTTTAGATGATTGTTATTGTTTGAAGGTGTTTGAAACTTATGCTTCTCTCTCTTTATCTTTTTAATTATTAGTGATATATATATATCCATTCAATCCAGTTTCCCATATATATTTGGATTGGTTCTTCTCATCCCTTTGTGGGATTTTTTAACAATTTTTTTCATATATATATATATGATGAATTCAATATTATATATATCTATTCAGTTAATTAATGTATAATTATGTTAAATGTATGAGTGTTTTAGTTTGTTAATTGATTTGTATTGGTTGATATTTTGATCCATTTTTCCTCAAATTATATGGGATTTAGATCTTATTAATGATGATTAATGGGTAGCCGGTGTGAAAGCCTTAATAATTAATTAATTGGGTAATTATGGTTTTTTTATTAATGTAAATCACACTTTGGGAGCATATATATTGTGAGTTATTATCTATTTTGTACTCAACTCTATATATCTAGATTCTCTTAATTGAACTATTTTTTTAAATTGTGCATGCCTACAAATAATTAATTTGTCAAGTCTATGATTTGACATTAAAAATAAGCTCAAAAAAACTAACTTAATTATGAAGAAAACAAACAATATGAGAGATGTTTTTTTTTTTTTTTTCTCACTCTATTATGAAATATTAATCACATAATCCTTTAAATTTATTATCAAATTCTTTGAAATTCTTGTAACTAAGTTAGCAAATTCAAGCAAGCCTAATTAAATATATAAGACAATGGCTTCCCAAGTTATAAGAACTAGCAAAAGCTTAATCGGTCTTTTATACATAAAATTAACCTTCACATAAACATATTTAAAAGAAAAATGTTCGATCAAATTTAGTTGATCTATCGATTACCTTTACCGAATCAAAACAACTAATTCATTAATATATACTTTAAAACTTATGTGTGACAGTATCACCAAAAAATTCAACAATTTACATTGACAATTAAAAGTTCAATAATTTATATAGACAATTAACATTGTATATACCAAATTATATAAACACTATCATATTTCATACATTTGATCCAATATCAATAATTTGTATACCTCACTTCATTTTTGAAGTCCCTAAAGCTTTGGCTTTGAGTTCTTAAAAGTCTGAACACACCCACCCATTTTCTCAATCATAAACATAATAATTTTTCTCTTCATTGATTCCTGCAGGTTTTGATAAAGATGGAAAGTGTATAAATGAATGATAAATTGACATAAAGAAGAAAATAAAATAAAAAGGAAGAAACTGGGGGCCAAGAAGAGACCCTGGTGGCAAACAGAAGAGTACCAACTAGATCCCAAGTTTGCCTTTATGTCTACCGATTTGAATAGCATTTTTCTAAATATTGTTCTCACTTTTCTCCAACATTATTTAGTGGAAACACTACTTTTCTAAGTGATTCAGATAAGACTTCCCGGTTGTTGTTGTTGTTTGTGTTAATTGTTTTTTACATGCATCCCAATTTATTATAAAGTCTTTACAATTATGCAATTTCTAGCTGTTATTTGCATCATCATGTGCGTCTGCAATTCATAATATTATTTACTTTAACACTTTATATATTTATATGTATACGTTCATATGCATGCATGAATTTCACACAACTACAAATAGATACTTGAAAAAGGTTCAATTTGCTGGCAATAATTTGTGTATGATTGGTGTTTCTTCTTCCTTTTTTCTTTTTAATGTTTCTGGCTAGATATTATTTCGAATTTACTTAATTAGTTAAAAAAAAGAATGAAGGTCGTTTTGACAACTAAATAGAAAAGAAATCACTGTCGATTTTTATTTTTTTTTTTAATTTTGGTGACTAAGGGATTTTGAGTTAGTTTACGCAAATTTCGACTAATTCTTGTGTATACCCCCCAGTGGTCATCCCTCTTAGCTATCGACATGACTCAAACTCAGGACTAATCTCCCAGGATTCTGAAATTAACAAATATACCCTCCAATGGTAGCCATCCTTATTAGTAACTAAAGTGACTCGAACTCAGGATCTTTTTAGTAATTCAATCAAGAGTCATTGTCCAATCACTTGATCACCCAATAGTGGTTAATAACTGTCGATTTTGATGATACTATTTTGATTTTATGTCTATATACATACACGAAATTTACGCAACTACTACATATAGGTACTTGCAAATGCTTTTCTTGACTAGCAACAATTTTTGAATGATTTTCCTCTTCTATTTCCCTTTTAATGTCTTGATATTATATCGATTTACTTAATTCGTTAAAAAGGAATGAAGGTCGAGTTTAATAATATTAGTTAAATTTACTTAGTAAAGTAGGAAAGCAGTGAAAATCGACTTTGATGATACTAGCTATTTCGATTTACATTCATATGCATACACGAAATTCACACAATTACTATATACTAGGAAATGCTTTATTTTACCAGCAATGATTTCGTATGAGTGTGTTTTCTTTCTAGCTAGATATTATTTCGATTTAATTATTTAGTCAAAAAAAAATTGAACGTAGATTTTGATGATACTAATTAATTTAATTTACTTATTTAAATTAAATAAGGAATGAAAAGTCGACTTAGACCATAGTATTTTGATTTACGGCTATATGTTTACATTTCACTAGCAATAATTTGTTTCTTTTATGTGTTTTCTATTTTGAACTTCTTAATATACGGATATTATTTCGATTTATTTAAATAGTTAAAAAGGAATGAAGCTTAATTTTGATTATAGTGATTCGGTATTATTTCAATTTACTTGCTTAAATGGAAATGAATGTTCTATTTAATTAGTTCAGTAAAGGTCGACTATGAAAATACTAATTTGATTTATAAAGTTAAGTAGAAAAGGAATGAAGGTCCACCTAGACTATACTAGTTCAATTTACTTAGTTAATTGAGAATTAAGAACGATTTTGATGACAACATTTTCATTTTCCCAATTAAGTAGAAACGAGGGTCATCAATTTTAACTATTCTATTTCAATTACATTCATATGCATTATTGCATGCAAAAATTCGCACAATTACAAATATACAATCACGAAAACTTAATTATAATTATAAAATTATAGCGCGCAAGAAATAATTCCTTATTTCTTATATTATGCAAAATTTTCATCACTACATATGCCCTTTTTTTTTTAGTTATAATTAAAAAAATAAACCCATTTAATTATGTTTTCTATTTTTTTATTTTATTTACTAAAACCAATCTTAATTTATTTTTATTTTCAAAATATAACACTTCTTAAAGTCATACCAAATTCCTATTGGGCTGAAATTCAAATCTATTAGGCTAAAGGCCCATCAATTTTGTATAAAAAACTCACAGGCCTAAAATCAAGCCCATTGGCCCATAAATGAGCAAAAAGTAATACCAGAGCTTTAATAGGGGCAAAATCGGAAAGTGAGCTCATAAAATTCCTAGGGTTTATAATCAGCACATATATATAGTTAAAGTTAAAACGAAGCTCTAGGGTTTGTTGGGCGTGCTCCGTTTTTTAATCACTTCGGAAGCAAAATCCTCAGCCAAGAATGGTACTTTCTCTCATTTCAATTCGTTCTTCATGTGCTTCTTTGATTATTTCATTGCTTCTAATGCTTTATTTAGATCCTTTTTCTGTTGAGATAGATTTAATGTTGTTTGTTTTTTATACGTAGGTAGTATTATTTTCTGTTCGTAGATGCATTTATATGTGGCGGTGATGGGTTTTCAGCTCTTTTTGGGTGTTTTGTCATCTGGGTTTGGTCTTTTCTTTTTTGTTTTTTTTTTAGTGATTTTTTTATGGGATAGTTTCTTTGTGTGTTTATAGTGTTTATGGAGTGATTTGAGAGTAAGTGCTGTTTTTAGATATTTTGGGTTTGTTTTATCATAGGGTTTTTCTTAATTTTTAATTAATTTATTTATTTTTGTTTTTTGGGTTAAAGTTTTGGTGGATTTTTAGTGTTGATGAAGTGATTGGAGAGTGTGTGGTTTGAAGGGTTTGAGTTATGATGTGATGGGTTGCTCTTAGCTTAAAGAAGGAAGGTAGAGTAATAATACCTAAGAATTGATTATAAAATGGAAAGTTAAAGTTTGAATATCAATTAAAGTTTAATTGACGTTTAGAAAAATTATTACGGATTTGCAAAGGACAGGCTAAATTTGCACTTGTTATAATTAAAATCAACTTAAGTTTTGTAAGTTGGGAAGAAAGCATTTGTGGGTTAATTTAATGGATGCATTTTTGTGCTAGATTTTCTGATTTTTAGCCCAGCTTAGGTCTTGGAAAGTTTCTTCAATAGTTAAGATACTAAAGGAAACATAGAATTGAATTAAATCTGAAGATAAGCAGATATGAGTAGATGAGATGCAAATTTTTTGTTTAGAGTTAGATGGGGCAATTAAAAATGCTAAGTTATGGTTTTGGAAAAGAAGGCATTGCTTTTAGTCCCGTTCAAAGGTGGCTACAGATTTGTGCAGTTATGTATGTAAATTTGATTAGACATTTCTGTTTTGCTACTTTCCCTCTTTCCTTAATGGTTTTGTAAAGCTTAGATCTTATAACCTTCTGATTTTGTTGAACTGATATTTTTGAGAGTTTCTAAATTTTGTGGAGCATCAGCTAGTAAATGACTGTTCATGGCTTGAAACTTAAGCAAAATATTGATTACCATCTTGTATATTTTTAATGTGATAGGCTTTTTTGTTGATTCTTCTGTTGCAGCCAATATGGTGATATTTTAGTTATGTTTTATTTTCTGCCTTAGTGTAAAAGTTTTAGTTTTATGTTGTGTTACACAGCCTAAGCAAATCCACGAGATCAAGGATTTCCTTCTCACTGCCAGAAGGAAAGATGCACGCTCTGTGAAAATCAAGAGGAGCAAAGATGTGGTCAAGTTCAAGGTTCGCTGCTCCAAGTACCTCTACACACTTTGTGTGTTCGACTCAGAGAAGGCCGACAAGTTGAAGCAGTCTCTTCCCCCAGGTAATTTTTCTTCTATGTTTTCTTATGGGCACCATTTTTCTTCAATGTGGTGACAATCAGCTACAATTCAGTGTTCTTATTGTTTTTAATTGTGTCTGCATGTAATGTATGCAGGTTTGAGCGTCCAAGACCTGTGAATGTGAGCTGGACCAAGGCGCTTGTTCATGGTTTCTAGGAGATGAGAACTAGATTTTACATTTCATGATGTTTTGCTATAGTTAAAGGACTGTGTAAGGGCTATGCGCGAGGTTTTCTTTTTATTGTTATCATTAGGAGAATGTGGGTGATTCTGCTAGCTGATTTATGGAAATTTAAACTTGATTTACATTTTGCAGCTTTTATGTCATAACATTTGTTTGGCTAGAGTGCTTTAAGAAGTTTTGACAAACTACAAATTTGGGACATAACTGATTGTAGTCAGCAGTTTGCATGCTTGTGTTTTTTCATGCTGTTTTCTTTAAAGTTACATTTGAGAGCTTTTCTAAATTTTGTGATGTTTTTTTAAGTTGAGCTCTAATGGCATCATATTTATGGAACAATGCTAAGGTGATTTCAACTTAGTGAAAAAAAAAAAATTAGGTTTGTACATATAACCAACCAGAAAAATTAGACAAATATTGGCTGTATGTTAATCATATAAAATGATAAGATAAATGACAAATACTTTTCCTTTCTTGCTTTGTTCTTTCTTTTAATTAATGTGGAATTGTACTATAGTATTTTCTCGACACATTAATAATCATATTTTAATATATATTTAGTTGAGGATCCAACTGTGTATGTATATTTATCTTTTCTTAATTGGCACACTAGTTTTCCACTGTCGTATCTTAAAATCTAAAAAAAGTATTTGTTTTAATATTTTTGAAATCTAATTCTATTTTATTCAATTCAAAATATTTAGATTATTTTATTCTCTTATGTTTGTTAATTTAACTAAATATCTCTTACAATAAAAGTTTATAAATTGATCAAAATAATCTCACCCACTCACATATTGTTGACGGTCGGTCACGATGATCGGAAGGTGATTGAACACGATTGGATGGATCTGGTTGGTTGTGTGTCAATCTGACTGGAAAATATTAGATCTACGGCCATAGATCTGGTCAAAAAACGTCAGATCTATGGCCACAGATGTGACCACATTTGGCCATTGATGACGACCATATCTTAGCTGTTAACGGGTAGATCTTAGTCGTCAACGACCAGATCTATGGCCATAGATCTGGCTTTTTTTAGTCAGATCCACAGTGGATCTGGTCAGAAAATGTCATATCAACGCATGATCGGCCAAATCCAACTTGTTATGCGTCACTCCGACATATTCTAGCCACTTTCCAATTGTGGTGGCCTGCTGCTAGCAATATGTAAGTGGGTGGGGCCATAGGAGTGTTTTTATTAATTTATAAACTTTTATTGTTATGGGTGTTTAGTGAAATTAACAAACCTAAAAGGTTAAAAATAATCTTAATAGTTATTCAGAAATGTAAAAAACAAAACTTTTCAGAATCCTATCATATTTTCGAAAAATGCTAAATAGCATAGAATGTTATTCTAAACGACCAACCAAAACGAAGCTAAGATATTCAAACAATTCACTTACAGTATTAATCTTTGAACCATCATTGGGTGGTTTGATAGTAAAAGAGTAAAAGAAAATTTTATCTCTATTTTAAAACCCATATTGATCAGTTAAACCGGCCTAACCGGGACCTGACAGTTAAGATGTACACAAACTGATTCAAACCGTTCATAAAAAAATAAAAAATTAATCTTTGGTCATAAGGATTAAAAAGACATATTTTTCTTGTACAATTTAACGATAAATTAAGGTTTATTGAATGGGCATGTTGGACCTTACAAAACGAAATATAAACCGGATCCATTTAGTCCAATTTGACCAACCCACTTAGCACCTTTATTTTTCATTATCGGGATTTCATAAGGTAACTTAATGGAGTTTAGTGGACATGTGACAAATTGACAACTCATATTTACCACATGTTTTTTTATAAAAGTGGCACTACCATTTTGTGGACTTGAGTGCTTGACTTAGGGAGAACGACTTATACATACCCAAGATTTATCGTAACGACAAGTTGGTACCCAAAAGGTTTTGAAATGATAAATAGGTACTTTCCGTCATGTTCTGTTAGTGATTTCTGTTTATTATTGTTTATTAATAGTGAAAAGACTAAAATGCCCTTAAAAGTTTGAATTTTAGTTTTTTATAAATTTAAAAATTTCAAAAAACCCCCTAAGTTTACAAATTTCACTAAATACCCCAACATATAAATGTTTTATAAAATAACAAAAACACCCCCCACCGGCAAGTGCCAGATTCCGGCCACCACCGCCAGAATCTGGCCGGAAAGTTGTGTTACGACACAGACCCGTCGGATCTGTGTCGTAACGCGTAGATCTGGCCTTTTCCGGCCAGATCAGCAACGGATCTGGCCGAAAAAGGCCAGATCTGGCTGCTGCTTCGACGGCCAGATCTTGCCTTTTCCGGCAAGATACGTGGCGGATCTGACCGGAAAAGGCAAGATCGGCAAGTTACGACACAGATCCGATGGATCTGTGTCGTAATACAGTTTTCCGGCCAGATTCCGGCGATGGTGGCCGGAATCTGGCACTGGGGGTGGTGGGGGTGTTTTTGTCATTTAACAAACATTTTATATATGGGGGTGTTTAATTAAATTAGCAAACCTATGGGGTTTTTTAGAAATTTTTAAATTTATAAAAAACAAAAATTGAAACTTTGAAGGGCATTTTAGTCTTTTCACTATTAATAAACAAAAATCACTAATAAAATATGACGGAAGGTACCTATTTATCGTTTCAAAACCTTTTGGGTATCAACTTGTCATTACAGTAAATTTTGGGTATGTACAAGTCGTTCGCCCGCTTGACTTATATTACTATTTTTAAATATTTTTTCCTTTTTCTTTATATATTTTGAGAATATCTTGTTATCCTCACTACAATAATAATATACAATTTTGAACGTTTTATTGATTACATAGATTTATTTTTAATAATCACAACAGATTATCAATCTAATTAATCTCGTTAATAGTGTAAAGAAGAGATGATAAACTTTCAAATAATAATATTTTACTGGACAGATGCTTGAAAGATTTGGTACATATTTTCTATTTATGATTAAATAATCTCATTAACAGTGTGGTTGTTAATTTTTTGTACTGGAAATTTTCCTTGGTTTATTCATTCTTTTATGGTTTTATTATTTTTTTTTATCGGTTTTTATTTCATTGATGCAAATGCTATGGAGGGCGGTGCTGACGCTGGTGGTTCCGTTCAGTGTTAGGGGTGGCAGTGGTGTTGGGTTCAGTGTATTAAAGTCATTTACTGTTATCCCGTTAAAACTAACGAAAAAGAGCTAACGGCTCTGAGTCCAAATATATTAATCCAGGTCGGGTATAACCCGGGGTTTGGTGGAATACCCAAAAGAACAAAACCCAAGCAATGTTTTTATTACTCTTAACACTGTTTGGACTCTAGACAAGGCAGCTTTTTTTAGCCTTTAACTCAATCATAAGATCTTCGAATTCGTGAGTGAAATTCAAGGTGAACCCAGTTCTTGTTTTTCTTCTTAAATCTATTTATTTGATTTTTTTTTATAATGTCATTACTTGTTTTAGTTTGACTCTGAATCGTTTGGTTAGTGAGAAAATGTTAAGAAATGATTAGAAAACCAGGTTTGATAAACCCAATTGGAGGTTTTAGTTGCTTTATACTAATTTTAGCTTTCTGGGTTTTCTTTATTTTGGTGGATTAGTAGTTGCTGAATCTGAAAGCTTATTTTTTATTTTTTGGGATTTTTTTTTGGGTTGATTTTGGTTGAAGAATAAGTGGGTTGTAAATAGTTTAGTATTTAGTTTGCTTCATTATTTCTTTATTTGTTTGTTTGTTTTGTATCGATGGCTAGTACAGTAAGAACATTCGCAAGTGAAACTATTTGTTGTATTGATGAGGGGTAGTATTAATGTTTTCAGTTTATAGGAATCATGATAGAACTTGCTGAAAGTTACATCATTACGTTTTGAAAATTTGAGATCTTAGCAGTTGAAAGTGTATTGATTAAATGGTTCTGAAATTGTGACAATTTTCCAGTGTTTTTCTTCTAACCACATTGATCAGTTTTTGTGACATTGATCAGTTTTTGTGACCTTTCAATTTTGTGTTGCATGGTTAGATAAGTGAAAGTTTCAGTGGCTGAAGACTTATATAAAATGCAATTCAAGTTTTGTTGAATTTCGCTGAAGGGAGTTGCTACTACTGACAGTATTTAAAACTTGTGTGGTTGCTCTTGGTCATTGCAGCAACTTAATTGAACTGGGATTCTCTAAAAGATGGTTGGGAATTCGTTGGTCCCGGTTTCAACATGCCCCGCAATGTTATCTTCATCGATGACCACTGTTCCACGCATTTCTGTAAAATTCTTGCCTTGTCTTCCACCAAAACCGAAAGCAAAAGTTACTCCAATAAGAGCTTTGTCTGCCGATACAGGACATAACCAACCAACCTCTTCTTCAGAGACAAAGAATCCGCTGTCTGTTGTTTTGGATGTTCCTCGGAATATTTGGAGGCAAACTTTACGTCCATTGAGTGATTTTGGGTTTGGTCAAAGGAGCATTTGGGAAGGTGGAGTGGGGCTGTTTCTTGTATCTGGCACAGTGCTTCTTGCTCTCAGTTTGGCTTGGTTGAGGGGTTTTCAACTGCGGTCTAAATTTAGGAAATATTTGGCTGTTTTTGAGTTTTCTCAAGCTTCTGGCATTTGTACAGGAACACCTGTGAGGATTAGAGGGGTGACTGTTGGCAATGTTATCCGTGTTAACCCTTCTCTGAAAAGCATTGAAGCAGTTGTCGAGGTTTATTTCAATGCCATAGTGTTGTTATGCATTTTTAATTTGATTTCCTTTTCATTTTGACTTTGAAATATGTGAAATGCAGTAAAGAATTAATTGAATATATTTGCTTAATTTTTCACTTAAACAACTCTTTTTTTTTTTCTTTTAATTTGTAGATTGAAGATGATAAAATTATAATACCTCGAAACTCACTGGTGGAGGTGAACCAGTCTGGTCTTCTTATGGAAACTTTAATTGACATAACACCTAGAAATCCCATTCCAACACCTTCATTGGGGCCCCTAGACCCAGAATGTGCAAAGGAAGGTCTAATTATGTGTGATAGACAAAAGATGAAAGGATATCAAGGAGTTAGTCTGGATACATTGATAGGGATATTCACCCGTCTTGGACGAGAAATGGAAGAAATTGGTGTTGCCAATACCTATTCGCTGGCTGAACGAGTTTCTTCTGTTATTGAAGAGGCAAGGCCACTACTTACACAGGTGTGATGTGCCCTTCTCACATATCTATGTTTAGCCGGTTACAATTAATTCACTTTATTGGTACCTTTTAGTTGATGCCAAGTCTCTGTAAATTTCACTTTTGCAATTTAGAGAAGCTGTTCTTGTGGGAGTAGGACATTGCCTGAATTGGATTTTACTATGTTCATGCACCATGAGCGAGATCCTTAATTGCACTGAATATTTGATGTATTCTCATGCACAAACTATTGGTTTTGATGTAGTGATGTCTCAGATTCAAGCCATGGCTGAAGATGTTCAACCTTTGCTGGCTGAGGTTCGTGATAGTGGTCTGCTGAAGGAAGTTGAGAACTTAACCAAAAGTCTGACTCAAGCATCGGATGATTTGAGGTACATCCTTCCTATTCTCTTCCTCCATTAATTGTGTCTAGCTGTAAGCCTCTCATATAAGTAGATAAATGCAATTGTATGTTTTAACGCACAGAAACTGATTGCTTGCCAGGTAAATTAGAATTTATTAAAATTTAAACAGAAATTCAAATAGGTCCTGTTCAGCCACATCATGAAGTGCATAAGTTCAATGAGCTGATTCAATATGTTCTCTTTATTTTTGAAATTGGCTTTTCGATAATTCACTAGCAGCATGTTTAGATTGACTTGATATATGATCAAAACTTGAATGTGAACCATGTCTTACAGAGGTAATGAAAGTGACTCTTCTACCTTTGAAAATTATTCAAAAGTAACATTCATGTTTCGGTTTCCCTTTTCTGCAGAAGGGTGCATTCCTCAATTATGACCCCTGAGAACACTGAATTGATTCAAAAGTCCATATACACCCTGATTTTTACTTTGAAGAACATAGAGGTGAGGTTCTACTCCACAACATTCTATATCCACTTCTAATTACCATGCTAATCAATTGTCTTTGCTTAAATCTAAAATGTTTAATCTTTCTGTTACTCTTTTTAATTATTCCACCACTGCAGAATATAAGTTCCGATATTCTTGGATTCACGGGAGATGAGGCTACTAGACGGAATCTGAAACTACTTATTAAGTCCCTCAGCCGGTTGTTGTGAAGACAAGCAAAGGTGGAATGAAGATATAAGCACATAACAGTTGATTAGATGGTAAGAAATCATTTTTAACCCTCATTTATCAAAGAGGAGAGAAGCTCACATGTCAAGTTTTCAGGATGGGTACACATTTTTAGTTGCAAATGCAGGGGAAAAAAGTCTTGATGCGATAGGTAGGTGGTGCATTCTTTTTTCTGATGGTACTATTGAAGCAAGTTTGTTGAATATCTTTTTGTTACAATATTAAAGTCATGGAAGGTTTTCAGAAGCTTTGTTGATATAGAAAATCTTTATCGCCAAATTATAAACATTCTCCATGTGTTTGCAATTGGAATTCAACTTATTTGTTTAGTATGTTTTGAGTCATAGCAATCTATTTTGTATCTTCACCAAGAGCTCATAACAATCTTCATTGATTTGAATTATACATTTTCAGGGATTGTTGATGTGCCTCTTTGGCTACTTTCTCTCATTTAGCTTCATTCTTTATGTGCTTCTTTGACTACAGGGCAGTGATAGATTTGTTGCCCTCTTTTGGTTTTTTTTTTTGCTTTAGAAAGTGGAAAGTCAAAATTTCTATTCGTTAGAAAAATGATTCCGGAGTTGCGGAGGACAGGCTAAGATGATTTGCAGTTGTTATAACTATAATGAATTTAAGCGTAGTAAGTTTGGAAAGACACTATATGTGGGTTAGTTGAATGGATGCCCTTTTATGTTTGATTTTTTCTCATTTTTTTAGTGCAGCTTGGTCTTGGAAAGTTTCTTAAAGAGTTAAGATACTAAAGGGAATATAGAATTGAATTAAATCAATAGATAGTAGCTTTGTTTAGACGGGCATTTCTTCTAGTATTTAGGTATGGACTGAATGCCCGTCAAAGGTGGCCGCAGATTTGTTTAGTTTTTTATGTGTGTATTGATCCGATTAGGCATTTCGGTTTCACTCCTTTTCCTTTATCCTTAGTAGTTGTATAGCTTAGATCTTAGAAAATTATGTTGAACTAATAGGTGGGTGGTGCATTCTTTTTTTCTGATGGCAACGTTGAAGCAAGTTTTATTGAATTATCTTTTTCTTTTTTTTTCTATATATATATATAAATAGATATATATATACATTAAGTGTCCAAGGATTTTCAGAAGCTTTGTTGATATATCTTTGTTGCCAAATTCTTGACATTCTCAATGTGTTTGCTATTGGAATTCAACTTGTTTGTTTAGCATGTTTTTAGTCATAGCCATTCATTTTGTAGCTTCACCAAGAGCTCATTACAATCTTCACTGACTTGAAATATACATTTCCAAGGATTTAATTGCACACAAAAAGGGCTTTAAGTATTCCAATTTTGGGTGTTATAATTCTTTACTCATCTTATAAGGCCAATTCAAGGTCATACTAGAGTACCAAATCAATAACATTATCGATTCGATACAGTTTTTACATTCAAAATCGAAGTACCCACTTTATAAATAAATAAATAAAAAAGGGGAAAAAAACAAAAAATGGTTTTGAAAATCGTTCTCTCATTAATATCGATAACATTTTATTAAATCAGACTGATAATATTGTGAAGTGAGGTATTGATTATTAGGGTATGCAGGTTTTCAATATTCAAAAGGTTTTGAATTTTGTATTTTTGACATTAATTATCTTATTTAACACATTTATAACATTCTCAAAGCATTAGGTCTTCAATTATTTTCAAATACTGTATTAAGAGACTGATTTATGAAGCTATTCCACTCAAATTCATGTAGGTTTTTCTAAATTCAAAACATTTTGAAATTTTGTTTTGCCATTAATTAATATTACTGAAAACATTGAAAACATTTTGTTTTTAGTTATAGAAATCTCATTTATGGAAATACTCGAATCAAATGTGCTTTATTAAGAATTTTTTTTTCCCTCCCTTCCTCTTATTTCAAGATAATGAATGTTTATTTGAATTATATAGATATGAAGTACAATTTCAATGAAAAATTACCCCAAATTATGAAAAACATTGAATTATATTTAGTCAATTCTTGATTAAAATCATTATTCTTGACTTATAATTGATCACTTTTTTACCTTTTCTGACTCTATATTACTATTATTTTTATTTATTTAAAATAACTATCAAATAGTTACTTTATTGAACATGTTTTGCTGCCAACAGATTAAATTAGCAAGATCCCATATAATTTAATAACTAATACGTTTAACCAATTTTAGTTATACTTAAATGATATCAATATTATAATTCTAAATATAAATATTAACTATAAAGTTTTGTGGTATTGAAAGGACATCTTATAAAATATTTTTAAGGCCAAACGACTTGCGGATACCCAAGGTTTGCTGCGACGACAAAGTGGTACCTAAAAGGTTTGAAAATGACAAACAGGTACCTTCCGTCATGTGCTGTTAGTGATTTCTATTTGTTAATAGTGAAAAGACTAAAATGCCCTTGAAAATTTGATATTTTAGTTTTTTATAAATTTAAAAATTTCTAAAAAACCCCCTAGGTTTGCTAATTTAACTAAACACCCCCATATATAAAAAGTTTGTTAAATGACAAAAACACCCCCACCACCTGCAGTGCCAGATTCCGGCCACCATCGTCGGAATCTGGCCGAAAATTGCTTTACGACACAGACCCGTCGGATCTATGTCTTAACGCATCGATCTGGCTGATTTGGCCGGAAAAGGCCAGATCTACGGCCAGATTTCGCCGTCGACGCCGCAGATGGAGTTTTGTGGCCTCAACGGTGCCTTTTCCGATCAGATCAACCACGGATCTAGCCGGAAAAAGCCAGATCAACATGTTACGACACAGATCCGACGGGTCTGTGTCGTAACACAATTTCTGGCCAGATTCCGACGGTGGTGGCCGGAATCTGGCACTGCGGGTGGTGGGGGTGTTTTTTTCATTTAACAAACTTTTTATATATTGGGGTGTTTAGTTAAATTAGCAAACCTAAGGGTTTTTTTAAAAAATTTTAAATTTATAAAAAACTAAAAATCAAACTTTCAAAGGCATTTTAGTATTTTCACTATTAACAAACAGAAATCACTAATAACACATAACGGAAGGTACTTCTTTGTCGTTTTCAAACCTTTTAGGTACCAATTTATCGTTATGAAAAACCTTGGGTATGCGCTAGTCGTTCGGCCATATTTTTAATTCATTTCATTTAATGTTACAAATATTTATTATAACAGAATGTATGTTGTTGTAATATTTATATGGATAAACATGTTTCACACACAATAAAAAAAATAATCCATTTTATAGATGTTTTCTACTTTATTCCACATAATATTATTTCATTAAAAATTTTAATATACATATCACACCATAAATTATATATAATAAGATTAATATTAAGCAAAATATATTGGTTGTATGGTGATGCATGAACCGACATTTTAATTGGGTAGAGATGCTTGTGTTGAATAAAATAGATCATTGATTTTATTAGACCCTACAAATCTTTTTAATAAAATTTTGCAAGACCCCACTGCTATAAACACTTAATTTTGAGATCCCACATGCTTCATTATTAATTAATTTAAACATGCTTGATAATTACATAGGTTTGTGTCTGAGTGATTTTGCTTTTTCTATTTTAGTTTCCTTTTATTAAAACAATATTTTTCTTCATATTCCATCAAACAATAATTTTTACTCTCATATTATTTGAAATAAATTTCATGACCCAGGTAACATTTTCCGTGTACTGTAATATGACCCAAGTAACGGTCTCCCTGTACCGTCATATGACACAAGTAACGTTACTCCGATACTATAATATGACCTAGTTAAAATTATCCTTGTTCCATAATATATGAACCGAGTAACATTATCCCTCTACTATAATATAATCAAGGTAACGTTCTTTCTCATAATATGATCTAGGTAACATTGGCTTGATACCGTAATATAACTCTAAATGAAATTACCCTTATATTGTAGTATGATTTATCAAAATAATTACCACGTACTGTAGTATAACTCAAATAACATTATCCTTATACTATAGTATGATTCAGTTAAAGTAATTACCCCTATACTATAATACAACTTAAATAATGTCATCCTTGTATTGTAATATGACCCAAATAACATTATCCATATACTATGACGTTGCCCCTAGTACTGTAATATAGTCGAAGTAAAGTTGTCCATATGTAATGTAATATAACCTATATAACGTTGCCGTTGTATTGCAATTATATACTCCATGTAACATTATCCATGTACTATGATATGACTCAAATAATATTTACCCTTATACTATAATATGACCCAAGTAATGTTATCCTTGTATTGTAAAATGACATTGATGACATTATTTGGCCCAATACTATAACATTGCCCCTAGTACAGTAATATAATCGAGAGTAAACGACATTTTCCCACCCAAGGTTTGGTGAATCTGCAAGTTCCCACCCTTGGTTTCATAAATTGTAGATTCTCACTCTTAAATTAACAGAAATTTGTTTAATTTAACAGTTAAAAGGGTAAAATGGTCATTTCAAATATGAAAAAAATTAAAATAACCCTTCGTTTCTCAAATTCACCCCACCGAAAAATTTCAAAATAACCCTTGACTTCTCAAATTCACCCCATTGGTGATTTCAGGTCATCTCAACCTGTTCCCAACGCAGTCGACCTCTCCCGACACCACCATTATAATCCCCTCAACCTCTACATCAAAACCCCTAACCTCCTCACTTGATTGAACCCCCAATCGTCGGTCGCCGCTCTTAGTTTTAGTCAGTGTTTCATCCAAATTTCGGCATGTCCTAGCACTAGAATCCACCTCCAACACCACCAATAGCATTACCGGCTTTCCCCATCAAAACCCCCAACATCGCCAACCGCAATTGCTCGTCGATCGTCGCCGCCTCTCCCTTAGGTTTCGCGTTTTGTCGTATCTTTCCAGCCAAATTCCAGTACCTCGCCATGGTGCAATTAGGTGAAAAAATTAGGGGTTTTGGTGAGGAAGATAAGGGGATGCTGATGGTGGTGTCGGGGAGGTCCAATGGTGTCAAAATCAAGTCAGATTTTTGGCTTGATCGGGATCCTCTCGAGGTTATTTGAGAGAAATTTTAGATGTATGGATTATTTTAAGAGAAAACTAATTGTGTTAATTTAAGAGTTGGAATCTGAAATTTATGAAACCAGGGGCGGAAACTTACAGATTCGCCAAACCTTAGGTGGGAAAATGTCGTTTACTCTATAATCGAAGTAAAGTTGCTCATCACCGTAATATGACCCACGTAACATTGTTGTTAAACTATAATATGGTCCAAGTAACGCTACCCATGTACTATAATATAATTCGGATAGTGATACCCTAATTCTGTAACATGAACCAACAAAGAGTCTTAAATACTACACATGTAATGTAAGGCCATTTTCGACTGATAGGTTACAACCACCATCTCTTCATAAATGTACAAATAGGTACCTTTCAGGTAAAGCGAATGTTAAGCCTCAAAAGTCTCTATAATCACATGCTCTCTCGCCTTTCAGCTTTTATTGTGACGTATCATCGTGGACCGCTCACCTATTATCACAGAAATTGACATCACAATATTTAGTCTACGTGTCACAATCACAGTAGCTGACATATGCTTCTAGAGCTCATTACAATCTTCACTGACTTGAAATATACATTTCCAAGGATTTAATTGCACACAAAAAGGGCTTTAAGTATTCCAATTTTGGGTGTTATAATTCTTTACTCATCTTATAAGGCCAATTCAAGGTCATACTAGAGTACCAAATCAATAACATTATCGATTTGATACAGTTTTTACATTCAAAATCGAAGTACCCACTTTATAAGTAAATAAATAAAAAGGGGAAAAAAACAAAAAATGGTTTTGAAAATCGTTCTCTCATTAATATCGATAACATTTTATTAAATCAGACTGATAATATTGTGAAGTGAGGTATTGATTATTAGGGTATGCAGGTTTTCAATATTCAAAAGGTTTTGAGTTTTTTATTTTTGACATTAATTATCTTATTTAACACATTTATAACATTCTCAAACCATTAGGTCTTCAATTATTTTCAAATACTGTATTAAGAGACTGATTTATGAAGCTATTCCACTCAAATTCATGTAGGTTTTTCTAAATTCAAAACATTTTGAAATTTTGTTTTGCCATTAATTAATATTACTGAAAACATTGAAAACATTTTGTTTTTAGTTATAGAAATCTCATTTATGGAAATACTCAAATCAAATGTGCTTTATTAAGAATTTTTTTTTCCCTCCCTTCCTCTTATTTCAAGATAATGAATGTTTATTTGAATTATATAGATATGAAGTACAATTTCAATGAAAAATTACCCCAAATTATGAAAAACGTTGAATTATATTTAGTCAATTCTTGATTAAAATCATTATTCTTGACTTATAATTGATCACTTTTTTACCTTTTCTGACTCTATATTACTATTATTTTTATTTATTTAAAATAACTATCAAATAGTTACTTTATTAAACATGTTTTGCTGCCAACAGATTAAATTAGCAAGATCCCATATAATTTAATAACTAATACGTTTAACCAATTTTAGTTATACTGAAATGATATCAATATTATAATTCTAAATATAAATATTAACTATAAAGTTTTGTGGCATTGAAAGGACATCTTATAAAATATTTTTAAGGCCAAACGATTTGCGCATACCCAAGGTTTGCTGCGTCAACAAAGTGGTACCTAAAAGGTTTGGAAACGACAAACAGGTACCTTTCGTCATGTGCTGTTAGTGATTTCTGTTTGTTAATAGTGAAAAGACTAAAATGCCCTTGAAAGTTTGATATTTTAGTTTTTTTATAAATTTAAAAATTTCTAAAAAAACCCCTTAGGTTTGCTAATTTAACTAAACACCCCCATATATAAAAAGTTTGTTAAATGACAAAAATACCCCCACCACCTACAGTGCCAGATTTCGGCCACCACCACCGGAATCTGGCTAGAAATCGTGTTACGACACAGACCTGTCAGATCTGTGTCGTAACGCATCGATCTAGCTGATTTGGTCGGAAAAGACCAAATCTACGACCAGATTTGGCAGTCGACACCGCAGATGGAGTTTTGCGACCTCGGCTAGATCTGGCCTTTTTCGATCAGATCAACCACGGATCTGGCCGGAAAAGGCCAGATCGACATGTTACGACACAGATCCGACGGGTCTGTGTCGTAACACAATTTCCGGCCATATTCCGGCGGTGGTGGCCAGAATCTGGCACTGCAGGTGGTGGGAGTGTTTTTGTCATTTAACAAACTTTCTATATATGGGGGTGTTTAGTTAAATTAGCAAACCTATGAGATTTTTTAGAAATTTTTAAATTCATAAAAAACTAAAAATCAAACTTTCAAGGGCATTTTAGTCTTTTCATTATTAACAAACAGAAATCACTAACCGCACATGACGGAAGGTACCTGTTTATTATTTCCAAACCTTTTAGGTATAAATTTGTAGTTGTGGCAAACCTTGGGTATGCGCAGTCGTTCGGCCATATTTTTAATTCATTTCATTTAATGTTACAAATATTTATTATAACAGAATGTATGTTGTTGTAATATTTATATGGATAAAAATGTTTCACATACAATAAAAAAATCGTCCATTTTATATATGTTTTCTACTTTATTCCACATAATATTATTTCATTAAAAATTTTAATATACATATCACACCATAAATTATATATAATAAGATTAATATTAAGCAATATATATTGGTTGTATGGTGATGCATGAACCGACATTTTAATTGGGTAGAGATGCTTGTGTTGAATAAAATAGATCATTGATTTTATTAGACCCTACAAATCTTTTTTATAAAATTTTGCAAGACCCCACTGCTATAAACACTTAATTTTGAGATCCCACATGCTTCATTATTAATTAATTTAAACATGCTTGATAATTACATAGGTTTGTGTCTGAGTGATTTTGCTTTTTCTATTTTAGTTTCCTTTTATTAAAACAATATTTTTCTTCATATTCCATCAAACAATAATTTTTACTCTCATATTATTTGAAATAAATTTCATGACCCAGGTAACATTTTCCGTGTACTGTAATATGACCCAAGTAACGGTCTCCCTGTACCGTCATATGACACAAGTAACGTTACTCCGATACTATAATATGACCTAGTTAAAATTATCGTTGTTCTATAATATATGACCCGAGTAACATTATCCCTCTACTATAATATAATCAAGGTAACGTTCTTTCTCATAATATGATCTAGGTAACATTGTCTTGATACCGTAATATAACTCTAAATAAAATTACCCTTATATTGTAGTATAATTTATCAAAATAATTACCACGTACTGTAGTATAACTCAAATAACATCATCCTTATACTATAGTATGATTCAGTTACAGTAATTACCCCTATACTATAATACGACATAAATAATGTCATCCTTGTATTATAATATGACCCATATAACATTATCCATATACTATGACATTGCCCCTAGTACTGTAATATAGTCGAAGTAAAGTTGTCCATATGTAATGTAATATAACCTATATAACGTTGCCGTTGTATTGCAATTATATACTCCATGTAACATTATCCATGTACTATGATATGACTCAAATAATATTTACCCTTATACTATAATATGACCCAAGTAAGGTTATCCTTGTACTGTAAAATGACATAGATGGCATTATTTGGCCCAATACTATAACATTGCCCCTAGTGCAGTAATATAATCGAGAGTAAACGACATTTTCCCACCCAAGGTTTGGTGAATCTGTAAGTTCCTATCCTTGGTTTCATAAATTGTAGATTTTTACTCTTAAATTAACAGAAAATTGTTTAATCTGACAGTTAAAAAGGTAAAATGGTCATTTCAAATATGAAAATTTTAAAATAATCCTTCGTTTCTCAAATTTACCCCACCAAAAAATTTTAAAATAACTCTTGACTTCTCAAATTCACCCCATTGGTGATTTCAGGTCATTCCAACATGTTCCCAACGCAGTCGACCTCTCCCGATACCACCATTATAATCCCCTCAACCCTTACATCAAAACCCCTAAGCTCCTCACTTGATTGAACCCCTAATCGTCGCTCGCCGACTCACCGCTCTTAGTTTTAGTCGGTGTTTCATCCAAATTCCGGCAGGTCCCAACACTGGAATCCACCTCCAACACCACCAATAGCATCATCGACTTTCCCCCCGTCAAAACCCCCAACATCGCCAACCGCAATTGCTCGTCGATCGCCACCGCCTCTCCCTTAGGTTTTCGCGTTTTGTCATATCTTTCTAGCCAAATTCTGGCACCTCGCCGAGGTGCAATCGGGTGAAAAAGTTAGGGATTTTGGTGAGGAAGATAAAGGGATGTTGATGGTGGTGTCGGAGAGGTCCAATGGTATCGAAATCAAGTTGGATTTTTGGCTTGGTCGAGATCTTGTGAGGGTTATTTGAGAGAAATTTGAGATATAAGGATTATTTTAAGAGAAAAATAATTGTGTTAATTTAAAAGTGAGAATCTAAAATTTATGAAACCAAGGGCGGGAACTTACAGATTCACCAAACCTTAGGTGGGAAAATGTCATTTACTCTATAATCGAAGTAAAGTTGCTCATCACCGTAATATGACCCTCGTAACATTGTTGTTAAACTATAATATGGTCCAAGTAACGCTACCCATGTACTATAATATAATTCGGATAGTGATACCCTTATTCTGTAACATGAACCAACAAAGAGTCTTAAATGCTACACATGTAATGTAACGCCATTTTCAATTAATAGATTACAACCACCATCTCTTCATAAATGTACAAATAGGTACCTTTCAGGTAAAGCTAATTTTAAACCTCAAAAGTCTCTATAATCACATGCTCTCTCGCCTTTCAGCTTTTATTGTGACGTATCATCGTGGACCGCTCACCTATTATCACAGAAATTGACATCACAATATTTAGTCTACGTGTCACAATCACAGTAGCTGACATATGCTTCTTCTGTTGACCCATCACTGCCGTTTATCTTTGACCCCGATGTAAGAGGATTTTTGCACTCAAATTTGGATGTCGATGCATACAAATATTATTTATTTGATCAGGTGCATCCTTACAAATATTATTTATTTATCAAATATATTAACAATAATACATTTTTTATTCAGTTTGTGCTCTTAATATATAGTTTTAAACCCATGTTTTAAAAGAATAATTTGAGTATACAATGTGATAAATTCGGATCTTCCATTCTATTAGCAATACAAATCAATCGATAAGGACTCTTGGGTGTATTACTTAATAAGTCCTGAGTTCGAGTTGCTTCTCAATTGCTAATAAGGGTGGTCGTTAGAGTTTTTATCCGACCAATAATTTCGAAGTCTCGAAGGATTAGTTGAGGTGTGTGTAAGCTGGCTTGAACACCTCCGATCATAAAAAAATTGTCTTTTAACCATGTATATATATTGTATGAAGTCTGCATTATAGATTTGTATTTAAAAATTTTCACTCCACCGCATAAAATAATGCAATACAAATTTATAAAATATATTAAATAAAGTGGGAATATTATAGATTTGTATTTAAAAATTTTCACTCCACCGCATAAAATAATGCAATACAAATTTATAAAATATATTAAATAAAGTGGGAATTTGATATAATATTATAGTATAATTCATATTAAAATAGTAGAATAATTATGATAAAATCACAAATTTCTTAAATTTTTTTGTTTAAATCAAAGAAAATGTTAGAATAAATAATGTGAACAAATGAACAAAATCTTTTAAGTTGAAAATAAGAAGATATTGTATTAAAATAATTAAATGTGAGATTGACCCTTTATACTTTGGGAGATTGCTTGCTAACCACACCAAAACTTCTTTGCTTTATCTTTAATTAATCCACCAAATAAGGGCAACCACTTTAGTATATTCCATAATTATCTAGTAATTACTTTAATTATTCTATTGTTTTGAAGAAGATTAAGTGGAACAATTTCCAAGCATAAAATATGATTAGGTAATTAGTCACTAATTAATTGATGTGTTGGCAAGCTTACCCATTTTATTTACCAAAAAAAGAAGAAATCATCTTGTCTTTGCTTTCTTCATTTTTGTTTTTGTTTTCTAATTGAAATTTGACTTATCCAACATTCATGATTTTTTTCAACAAAAATGCATATAAAAATATGTTTTTCTAAAATAAGAATAATATTATATTTTATATTTTTAAGATTTTAGATTAATATATACCATAATTTTAATTCAAAAAATGAATTTTGAATTAAATACTATCCAAAATCTTATAAAGACGAAAAAATAAAAGATTTATCATATATATATATTTTTTTATCTAAGTTCTTGAATTAGAAGATTTTCTTTTATCTAAGTTTTCACGAGTTTCTATAATAAACATATACGGTTGAGATTTGTTTCTGTTTTTCTTGTGTAGAAAGATGCCATCAGAAATCCCATCGTTTCTTCTTTTTGAGTTATTCACGTCTTCTCTTTTTGAGTAAACAACTTTTTCCCACCCAAGGTTTGCTTTAATGACACTTTTCTATTCAAAAAGTTTTAAAATATCACTTTTCCAACCCAACATTTATATTCTGTTAATACTCAAAATACATTTCACTTTCTTGACCGACGTTTGGCGAGTTACCAGGAGCCAAGATAAGAGGATTCTTTTAGAGTGGAGGCCGGATTGAATAGTGGTGACTGATTAAATATTCGTCATTAGAATCAACCAAAAATTAGTTAAAAACCAGAAACCCTAACTTTGTAGTGGTCAACAATCGACGATAATTTAGGTGCCAAAATAAGAGGGGGGACCAGAGGTTTAAATAGTGGTAACAAAGAGAATTTTCGCCGCCAAAATCTACCAAAATCGGCTTTAGGTAGTAATAAGATATTAACTTTGGATGAAAAAAATAGTATTTTGAAACTTTTTGGGTGAAAAAATGTCATTAAGGCAAGCCGTGGGAGAAAGTCGTTTACTCTATGTTTTTTTCGTTTTTCTTAATCCTTCTCTTAATGGCTTGTTCAAACCCCTAATCAGTGCAATTAACTTGTATCAAATCGTTTAACTAATTAAAAAATGAGCTTTCTTGGGTAATAGGGTAGCAATAGTAAATAATATGTACAAGAATCAACACACAATTATGATACTTAATTAAGTTGTTTTAACTTTTCATAACTTTAACCCAATTAAATTTGTTTAAGTCAACATAATCCAACAACCATGATCTTAATTACACTATTTAATGAATTATCATTTGGAATGCTAGATTTTGTGTTGTTTGACTTGGTCATGTCAACTAGAAAGTAAGCACACAAAATATTGTTCATGATGTGGGTTTACTTAGAGTTGACTTTGAAATTTAATGTGTTTTTGCTTTTAATTTTGTTGTTTCTACTTTCTCCCCAAGAAATTGCATATGACAAAGGTGCTTGCCTCACTTTTTATTTTTTATTTTTCCAAATATACAAGTTAGGATTGCTTAAAAATAATTATTTAAAGAAGATATTTACGATGCAATTACTATATCGATATTTTTTCTTAAGTTTACTAGTGTTACATTTTTTTATAAGTTTATCGTTGAATTTACAAAATTCTAATAGTAGACTTGTAACTAAAAATGTATGAACAGCAATGACGAACTTATAGTGATAAACGACAAACTTATGATGAACTTATACTAGTGAACAATATTGTTCAAATGTTAATTAATATAGATTTTATATAAAACTAAATGATAAATTTGTAATATTCAATGATGATTTATTTTAAAAAAAAAAAATTCTTCAAAAGAATAAAAAAATTATAGGCAAATCCTTATTATAAATTATCTTACATGAACTATTGAATATATTATTGATTCGATATCACATTGTGACAATCATTTGAATATTGAATTGATATAATTTTTATATTTAAAAAAAAAAAAAAATTAACACTACATGTGTTTAATAATAAATTTGACTCTTTATGCATGTGAACCACAACTATACTCATGTGTCATGTTCAACTTAAACAATTAATAATACATCATGTTAGGTTAAACCCAATCTATTTTATTTTTTATAAGTCAATTCATAAGCTTTATGAAATAGAATATATACTTATTTGCTTATAGAAAAGTCTATTATAATTTTTATACATTCAATTTCAAAAATTTGCCCTATTTGAGACTGCTTAGTATGAAACGTGTTTACTGTTATTAAAAAGTATTAAGTATTTTATTGAAGGACTTTTCATTCTTTTATATGAGGACCTTTTTCTTTTTTTAATTTTGTAGGAGGGATTTTTATATTTTCATGGGACTTTTGATAATTCTAAATGGGTAATGATGGTGATTTACATGAAGCAATCTCAAGTGAGATAAATGAAATAAACCTTCCAAATTTAAGTGTTGCTTATTTGCTTATAGAAAGGCTATTATCGTTTTAATACATTCAAATTCAACTTCAAGATTTATTCCATTTGCCCCATATGAGATTGCTTAGTATGAAACGTGTTTACTGTTATTAAAAATTGTTAAGTATTTTATCGAAGAATTTTTTATACTTTTATATGAGGATTTTTATATATATATATATACTTTTAGGAGGGATTTTTATATTTTCACAGGATTTTTGATAATCCTAAATAGGTAATGATGGTGATTTACATAAAGCGATCTCAAGCGGGATAAATGAAATAAACCTTCCAAATTTAAGTATTAAAATCTCTAATCTTAACATAGAAGATTTGGAATAATCAAATCTTACTTGGAGGGTTAATATAATTAATACTTATTATAGTTCATTTATATATTAAAAAGGAAAAAGATAATGTTTATGACTTGGCATAGTAAAAAAACTTGTGTTACACAAAGGGAATTGGAGAAATCTCTACTTGAAAGCAAATAATTGAAACAACTTTTTACCTTTCTAAACTTTTTATGAGAGAGATGGAGGAGCTCTTAATTGTCATAGGGAAAGTGAAAATGACCATAAATCTTTCCAACCAAGTGATTCATCTTGCTCTCATAATCTACAATATTGATGACTTCTAGGTTACATAACTAGGGTTTATTCTTTCATGTTTTGGGGGAAAAAATAAATTCCATAACCTCAATTTTCAAAGGAAAATCATTAGATTTTTTTTTTTTTCCGAAAAGATTATTTAATGTGACATGGGTTCAATTTTAAATTTTAAAATTAGATATGATAGAAATTTGTTTAGTTAAAAGTATATCATAGTACCCTCCCACAGTACTGATCGGAATTCGATTCCCTGGATGCACAATTCTTATTATTTAACCACCCCTGGGTGGCTGGATGAGACGATAGGGACTTTTGTGTGTATTATTCAAGAGGTTTTGAATTCGATTCCCCTCAATTGCTAATAGGGGTAGCCACTAGAGGGTTTACCCAGTTGTTAACTTCAGAAACTCAGGAGATTAGTTGAGATGCGTGCAAACTGGCCCGGACACCCCCGGTTACCCAAAAAAAAAAGTTTGAGCATGAGACATTGGATCTAATATCATGTTAGATTAATATTTGATTCAAAAGTTAAAGTTAAAAAATTTAGAATAAAATATTTTGTTTTAGATATTGTAAATGTGTAACATGGGTTGGTTTTAAATTTTAGAAATATATATGGTAGAAACTAGTTGATTAAGTACTAACTAAGTTTGAACACTAGACATTGGATTTGATATCGTGTTAAATTAATATTTGATTTAAAAGCCGAAACTTAAAGATATTTAAACTCTAACAATCACTAAATTGATTTAAAGATTCATTTGAAAGTGTATTTGACGTTTGTTTGAAATATTTTTGAACTATAACTAAAAGCACTTTTTTACCGGTATTATTATATGCTCGATTGAAATAGACAAGATAAAAGTTGAAAGTTATAAAAATGTTTGGAAAATGATTAATGTTTTCTTAAAATACAATTTCTAAAGTGCTTTTATATGAAACTTTTAACTTAATAACACTTTTTTAAACATGTACTTTAATTAATGGGTCAAGAAATAATAAATCATTTATTCTTATCAATTCAATAATATGAAGAAAGAAGTTAAAATATAGTTATTTTTAATATCAATTTAGTATCTTTAGACATTATTGAATTGACGAGGATAAACAACTCACAAACAGTGTCAATAAATTAAGTAAAAAACTGAAGCCGTAACACCCCAAGTCCCAACGACCCAACTTGTAATTAATACTTATACCCTAATCTATCCGACTCTTCTCTGGAAAGAATCGAATAAATGAGAAATATAAAATAAAAAAGGTCGAACCATCATCTTTTTTAGAATATAATTAGACTGATGATTGGCAAAAAAAACAAAAAAAAAAAAATTTCCAAGCTTGGTGTCTAAATTATTTGCATTTACATATAGGCCAAACTTTGTGGGTGGGTCTAAGACTAACCACCCAAAACCCTAATTCAAAATATTAAAATAGGCAACTAGCTCTATTATAAAGTCCTTTTTTAAAATAAAGTATTTTAATCATAATATGTCAATTATTCTTCTTCTAAAAGTTAACAAATAAATATAAAGTAATGGACTAATGACAAATTGAGATGGCCCCAAATCATTGGCTTGCAATGTGGAAATATTGGTGGATGATTTGGATTGGTTGATTATTGGGATCCAAAGTGGCCTAAACTTTCCAACTTATTTGATCTAATAAAAACAATTGGAAATTAATTATAATAATTTATATTGGTGTAACTTAACGTTTATAATTATTGATAAAATCACATTTTAAAAAGGAAATTAGTTGAGGTTCTTGGAGGAAATGGTACTCAAAATATATAATGCAATCTACAAGATCAACCAATTAATTTAATCCAAGATTATTCATTTTGTTGATTAATTTGATTATTCAATTAATTAAATTCAAAATATGTTTTTACCCTTTTTTGACATTAATTACACACTGACTTGTGAAACCTGTTTTACCATTTCAATATAGTTCGATAATAAAATATGTATTTATTTAAAATAATTAGTAATGATTGTAATTAAATATTATTGGGTAATACTCTTGAATATATTACTCAAAAAGTCTTGATTTTAATTCATCTTGACCCTAATAGAGATGATCATTAAAACTTTTATCTGATCGGTAATTTCAATGTCTTAAGAAATTAGTTGAGATACGCGTTAACTGATTTGAATACTCCGATAATAAAAAAATGATTATAATCTAGAAAAACATAAATATTACATCAATCAATAACTAAATTATCAAAATTTCTTTATTATATAAATTAACAATCCCCTTCATTATTGATACCATATCAAATTGACGGAGACTTGAGAGTGTCTAAACTAAGCCATGAGATCTCATTTCCAATAATCTATGATTTTATTAATTTATTGTTATTATTTTTTTTTTTTTTTGTTCAAGTTTGTTGAGAGAGGACCCACTTCCCAATGCCTACCACATGCTTGGTATTATGCCCGAGAGCCAAATTCCTCTTAAAATAATGTGGAAAATAAAAAAAAGCAAAGAAAGTGAAACATATAAAACAAAAACAAAAATAAAAAAATGAGCAAAATAAACAAGTACAAGTGCAATTATCTCAGGGATGTGACACCTTTTCTATGTAGCCGACACCCCATTTTCTTGTTTTTAACACCCCCCCAACCTTTCCACATGCACCCATTTACATTGCTAAATTAAATATTTCCCAATAATTATTAAATACATTTAATATTTTGAGATTTTTCTTCCTTCTTTTTTTTTATTAGAAAATAAAAAGATTGTGGGGTTAAATGTTCGATCATTAGGTTAATTTCATTCCTCTTTGATATAACCTCGAGTCTCAAGCATCTCGAAAACTATTAAACACCTTTATCATAGAAGTTAATAGTTTTACAAGATTATTTTTAATATATCATAAAAGAATTTAATAGATTTAAAAAATTGTTAGAGGTTTTTTGGACTTAACAACCATTTAGAAGCAATGAATTTAAAGGGGGCATTTGGTTCAAGGAATGTTGGATTACTAAAAAGATAGATTATCTTGAAGATTACTGAGAATCTTTAGGAAAATGTGTTTAGTTAATTGGTGGGTATGTTATATTAATATATTTGGCTGGAATGAATAAATTGGTGGGTATGTTATATTAATATATTTGGCTGGAATGAATAAATTGGTGGGTATGTTATTTAAATTGAGTAATACTACATTTACAAAGTCCTTATACAAAGATATATGTACAAAGTGATGTGTCATACTATAATTGGACAATGAATTTAACTTTAATTAAAAAGTTGACTTTACAAATTCACTCTCCCAATCATAGTATGACACATCACTTTGTATATATTTCTTTGTATGAGGACTTTGTAAGTGTAGTATTATTCTTTAAATTACTGAATTGTCCTCTAATTAAATATTATTATTATATTATTTTTTAATATTATTATTAGTTGGATTACTATAACCCCCTACATTTAAAAACTTAGCAAAAACAACCCCAAAATAAAAGTTTGAAAAATCAACAAAACACCCCCCACCAACCCAACCATTGTCGGCTGCCAGAAACCACGGTAGGCCACCGGCTGCAGGCAACCTTACGGTGCACGAAAGGCTGAAAATGGCCGTCGTGCGTCGATATGGCTGTTTTCGACTAGATCCGTTAATCTGGCCGTTAACGGCCAGATTGATTACGGATTTGGCAGTCAACGGCCAGATAGGCGCACGACGGCCATTTCTGGCCTTCCATGTGCCATTCCGACGACGGCAGTTGACCGTCGCGGTGGTTGTCAACGGCAGGTGGCTGGGGGTGGTGGCTTGAGTGAGCTGTAATTTGTTTTGAATTCAAGGGTAATTTATTCCAAAAAATTAATTAATTGGGGGTGAAATAGTAAAAGCCATATTCATATAAATAAATTTAAAAATAAGGGCATTATTGTCCTAAAATTTTATTAATAAGGGATATAATTGTAACAAAAAAAGATAACTCTGGTAATCTTAGAATACCTAAGAAAATTGAGGTAATCAGATTACCTCAAATATTACCAATAGTAACTACTATTGGTATTTGAAGATTACCGGTATCTTATATCACTTGACAACCAAACATGGTAGTCAAGTAATATAAGATGACTTAACCTTAGTAATCTCAAATAACCCCTAAACAAACGCCCCTTAGTTATTTGTGTGTGTGTTTTTTTTTTTTTAATCACCGAGGTGTCTGATCAGTTTATACACACTTCAATTAAGCTTTCAGGGTTTTAAAATTAGAATAATTATATCATTATAACTGATTCATACAATCAGGTATATAACCTGACAAAAAACATAAGATAGAGTAGTCATTTTACTTAAATTTCGTAAAGTTTTTGTATGATTAAGTTGTAAACATAATAAGAGCTCTAATGACCGTTGATATTTATTTATTTTTGAGGCAGATATATATAAAAGAAAGAGTTTGAGTAGTTAAAGGGTTTAGGGTTTTTTATTTTTTTATTATTATTATTAAATATCCTTATCAACAACTCTCATTTATTTTTTACATAAATCACAGGAATGTTTTTAGTAGAAAAAAACAAACTCAAAATTGACTTTAAATTCAGAGAAAAAAAAAAATAGTGAAATTAAATGTATATTCTCTGCCAAGATTCAACTCCAGTTTCTTATAAGAATTCCATTAAACTTCTGCCTTGATTGGTTCATCAAAATTTGCCAGGTTCCATTTTTTATTTTATTCTGTCACATGTCGTATGTTAGGTATCAGAAAATAAATTTTCGACAATGTTATCCATAAAACTATAAATCAGGGTTATATATTAAAGTCAAATATTTTAGTTAATGCATCTTAATCCATCAATTAAATTTTGAGTTAATCTCTCAAAATCAGTTCTAAATTTGTGTCTACCAATCCATAACTAAACATACGTGATTTAGGTGAATGATATTTGTGTAAACCTTAAAACAAATTTGTGCGAATTAAACTCAAAGTAAATAAATATCGGGTTAAAATGGACAAAAACTTATTAGTATATAATAGAATAATGTATACTTAGTTGAGCTTATCAGATAACAATATAAGCTCAATATTTACTCAGTTGAGTTGATACGAATAACATTAAGATCAAACTAGACGAAGTGTACCCTGATAACATATTCAATTGATTCAGTTGGATATCATTAGATTTGATTAGACAATATTTATTAAGTTGAGTCGATTGAATAACATTATATTGACCTAGACAATATGTCAATATCTACTCCGATAACATATCCAGTTGAGTCGATTGGATAACATTAGATTAAACTAAAAAATATTTCTTTAATATCTACTCAATATGTAACAGAACGGCATTCGTTAAATATTTATTCAAATTGAACCAATTCGATACATATTTGTTGAGTCATTTGGATACCATTAGATTACACTAGACAATATGAACTCACTATCTACCAAATTTGTTAAGATAATATCTATTAGGTTGAGTTAAATCGATAAAAAATCGATCTTTTAATATTATATTTAAAAAAAAAATGATCCTATAATATTATCAATTAAATCATCCAATTAATGAGTAATGTTATAGTCATCGAAGGTTGTACATCGAATGACGTGACAAAATCTTAATTATTGATTTATTATCAATTAATATTAATCAACGGTCAAGATTTTATCACATTATTCGATGTATAGATTTGATACGTAACCTACGGTAACTCTTTCATTTTCCATTGAATTACCTAACACCATTCCAACAGTGGTCTCCTGTGTGAATGATGCAGTTGTAAGATAATATAGGGTGCGTTTGGTTTAGTATTTTGGATAGGATTTTATGGTTATTATTGTGTTATTGGATATGGGAGTATTACGAGGTAAATTTTAAAAATTTATAAAAAAGCCCTTAGGTTTACTAATTTAACTAAAGACCCTAACATGTAAAATGACAAAAACACCCCCACCACCTGCACTGTCAGATTCCGGCCACCACCGCCGGAATCTGGCCGGAAAATTTCGTTACGGCACAGACTTGTCGGATCTGTGCCGTAACACGTCGTTATGGCCTTTTCCGGCTAGATCCATGGTGGATCTGGCCGGAAAAGGCCAGATCTACGGTTTGTTATGGCCGTCGTTTGCCGGAAAAGGCCAAACGACGGCCATCTTTGGCCGTCAGGGACGGCCAAAGATGTGGCCGTCGTTTTCGGTCAACGACGGCCAAGATTTGGCCGTCGTTGACCGTCAACGACGGCCATTTCTTTGGCCGTCGCTGACGGCCAGATCTGGCCTTTTCCGGCCAGATCCGTGGTGGATCTGGCCGGAAAAGGCCACAGCGGTGAACTTCCGGCCATTTCTGGTCGGAAGTTTGGCCGTTGTACAGATTCCGGCTATCACCGACGGTGGTTGCCGGAATCTGACAAGTTGGGTTGATGGGGGTGTTTTTGTTAATTTTTAAACTTTTTTTTCAGGGGGTATTTAGTGAAATTAATAACCTTATGGGGTTAAAATGTAATTAAAAAAAATAGGGTAATATTTTGAGAATATTGTACCAAACGCTATTTGAAAAATAGGATCCAGAATAGGGATAAAAATATTAAACCAAACGCATACATAGATTTCTGAAATGAGTGTCAGTCTCTGACACGGCTCATATGTGAATGTGAGAAGTATATCATATTCATATGCAATTCATTCATTCAATTATATGCACTTTGTGGCATTCAATTATTCCTTTTACCTTTCTTTGTTGTTTTCTTTCTCCAAACAAAAACATTTTCATTCTCCTTCATTCACCCCATGTTACACTTCATTCATTTCTTACTAAATTTCCTTCCTTTTTCTCTCTCTCTCTTTCATCTCCACTCATAAAGTTGCCTTTTTACACTTCTGGGTTGGCCTATTTTTCATCTGTCATTATTTCTTTTTCTTTCTTTGTTTCTTTTTTATGTTTATTGTAACTTGTGAGTCCAGCCAAAAGATTCAAGTCTTGTACTTGCTTCCTCCTTCTCTTTCTGTTTTGTGTTTTTTTTTGCCATAAAATGCCACTCCCCCTTTGCTTTTAATCCATTTTTTTTTTTCTGTGTTGGTTTGGTGAGTTTTTAGCAAAATTCATTTTGTTTTTGTTTGTTTTTTCCAAGCTGTACACCATTATTGTTATTATTGATTTAATTGCTTACCAAAATTTGATGCTTCATTGTTTAATCTAATTTCTTCCCATCATTGGTAATAAATCTCGTTTGTTTTTCCATTTTTGTTTATTACTCTTCAACCGCTTCCTTTCCTGAATCTCAAATGTTTCTGGAAACAAATATTTTCTGGGAATAAAGTGTTTTCATCTTTATTCTAATCTGGGTTGTCATCAAAATCCAGTCTTTTCAACTGTTTCTTCAAGATCTCTTGTGTGGTCACTTGAAATCTTGAGTTTTTCCATCTGGGTTGCTTCCAAAAGTGATGCAAATTGAGAGTCTTGGCAATGGCGAATCTTGTGCCTGGTGTGCTGCTCAAGCTTCTACAACATATGAACACTGATGTGAAAGTTGCTGGTGAACACAGGTCATCTCTCTTGCAAGTTGTGAGCATTGTCCCTGCATTAGCAGGAGGTGAGCTTTTCCCCAACCAAGGGTTTTATTTGAAGGTTTCAGATTCATCTCATGCTACTTATGTATCTTTACCTGATGAACATGATGATCTGATTCTTAGTGATAAGCTTCAATTAGGGCAGTTTATTCATGTTGAGAGACTTGAATCTGCCTCTCCTGTCCCCATTCTTCGGGGGGTTAGACCGGTTCCCGGTAGGCATCCTTGTGTAGGGAACCCTGAAGATATTGTGGCAACTCACTCTCTTGGGTTCCTTAGTAATGATAATAATAAGAGTAGTAGTAATAGTTCTTCAGGGTCTAAACCTGGAGAGAAAGTAAAATCGCCTTTAAAAGTAGTGATAGGAAGTAATCAGAATCATGTTGGTGAGAAAGAGAAGTTGGGGAACAGAGCTAAAGATGATTTGTTGGAGAAGAAGACAGTGGCGACTTTGAGTAGATCAAAGTCTCAGTTGTCAAAACAGGCATTGACTATACATTTGAAGAAGGAGGGTATGGGGAAGTTGAAGACTTCAAGTTCTAGGTCAATCCCTTCTTCTCCCACGAGTTGTTATTCGTTGCCTACTTCGTTTGAGAAATTCGCAAATGGGGTTAAGCAGCATTCAAAGATTAAGGGGTTGGATAAGGCTACACCGTGGGTGGGATCAGTTGAAAAGGTGAGTTCTCTTCGTGCAGCAAGTCCCACCACAAGGAAGGTACCGGTGATCAAGAATATAGTGCAGGGATTTGAGCTTGGGGCAAAGGCTTTGAGGAAGAGCTGGGAAGGGAATATGGAGGTGAAGACTAGGGAGAATTCAAAGTTGAGAGCTGCCAAACATGATCCCAAGACTGAAGCACGAAGTACTTCAGTGAGTTTTATCATTAATCTTTAAATTAAATAGCAAAGTTTCATAATTTTATTCCTTATTGTGATTAAATATAAGGTCTATCAATTTTGTAGAATTTCAGATTAAAAAAAAAAAAAAAAAATTGTACAGGTTGTGAGTTGTGTCAAGCATCTAAATGATGCTTCATCTCTGATTTTTTTTCTTTATTCTTGTGATGCAACATTACAATTTTCTGACTCTTGTCCTTAAACTTAATGTTTGCTGGGTTCTTTATTTTGTTTTGTTTAATTTTTTTTTTTACCACTAATGTCAAACAATTGTGTCCTTAAATATAATTTAATCATATTTTCCAGGCTCCTAGGAAAAGCACATCAAGTGAGAGGTTGCCATCAAAAGAGGAGAATAAGGTTATATCTGCAAAGTCATCTAAAGAGGAGAATAAGTTTCAAGTCTCAACCAAGAAAGTTCCAGCAAATGGAACACTGGATGATCAAGAAAAATCAAATAAACTAAGAACTACGATTGGGAGGAAATCGGGAGAGCTTAATAATAATGGTCTACCAGGAAATTTGGTCAAGGTTCCAATAAATAGTAAAAGATTAACAGATGGAAGTGTTTCATGGACTGCACTCCCCTCTTCACTTTCGAAGCTTGGAAAGGTATAAACCATATGATGACTTGGATCCTGAATCTTCATAACTTCCTTAGTCTTGGTCAAAGTGTCTATTTGAAGTTTCTGCCTGTTAAGTTATTACGCATGCATGCCTTTTTGGAAATTTTGTTCTAGTGATTTGTAAAATCATGCAGCAGTGTAGAATTGCTTAAAAATCTCAAGGTTTAAGCCTTTTGCTGAGATATGTTGGATTTATTTATTAAAAAATGGTGTCTAATCCTGACTAGCAGGGGCTTGAGCCTTCTGTTACTTGATTTATTGGGCTTTGTTTCATTTCCCTTAAACAAACATATATCAGGTAACCATTTTATGAAAAGTAATAAATGTGTATATTTTTTCTGCTTTACACTTCATTATATCTTATCGCTTGTTTCCACATTTATTATTGCAGGAAGTCATGAAGCACAGAGATGCTGCACAGACTGCTGCAATAGAGGCTATGCAGGAGGCTTCTGCTGCAGAGAGCTTGCTACGATGTTTAAGGTACAGCAGTCCCGTAATAAAAGAAAGTTTGGTAGTACAAGCATTTTTTTTTCTTTTAATACTTCATTTACTGTCTTATAAATTCTGATAATAATATCTCCTAATATGTCAAAATTAAACAACATTTCTGCCATTGTTCAAATTATAATTCTAGACTCTAGAGCGATGGTGCATTACTTATATTTGCACCTGAAGGCTTTAGGAGGTACTGCACGATATGTGGAAGACGTCTTTATTAGGTTGGATTGGAAACAGGTCTCTGAGGTTATACCAGGTTGATTATATTAGTTTCTGGATTCTTGAAAAGTTAGTTGGTAACCGGTGACCAAGGAATATCACATAAATTTGTAAAACAAACTCAACAGGGTAAATTTAAGCTCTCTGGCACTGAAAACAATTTTGCCGATTATGTCATCTGATTAACTGTTTGTTAAATCTGTGCTTGGCCAATGTTACACAAACATGGGCCAGATGTATTGATTTTCTATTAGTTTGTGTAGATTTTTTTCATCAAGCAGATATATTTATCAAAATATTGAGTTAATGAATGCTTTGACCTTAAGGTCAATAAAAAATGGTCGGATTAATATGGAATGTCTCTGTTTGTGTGTTATCCTGTGGACGAGCATAAATTTATGATCTCCACCAAAATGAGCTATTAATGGTTTTTTTCTGCCGTAATGTAGGAATCTAGAATTTCCACAGGTGCTGGCATTTTGATTTTCTTGGCTAAAAGAAACGTGAGAGCTGATGATTCGTAGTTGGCTTTTCTTGTTCTCATATTCCCTTCTCTATACTTGTAACTCATACTAAACTCTACCTGGCCTGTTTGTGAGCGAATTAGAAGATAGCTGAGAGCACATACTCTTTTCCTTCTGGATGCAACTTTTTTGTGCTGGTGAGCTGTTGTGACATTAGTAATAGCCGGTAGAGGGACTGCTGACACCTTAATTATTTCTGCTGTCTATATTATGAGCTTCATGTACAATTTTGCCCATGGCGGATCTTGTTGGTTATATTGATACACTTTGGCTGATTACTCTAAAGAAGTTAATACTAATATAGGTTTACAGGCCTATGGCAAGACATGTGCAAGTCTGAAGTTGCTTTATGCAACAACAAATCCTACCTGACACCTTAGCAGCATGGTCAGTATAATGAATGCCAAACCAAGCAGGAATTGTGATAGATGGTTTGATAAAACCATAGACTACTTGTATGACAAAGGCTTTTGATTATTGATAGATGAAGGTTCAAGGATACATAATCATTATAGAATTGTTGTGGTACTCGGGAAATCTGTTCATGGACGTATATATAGAAACCAATGTCCAGGACATATTGGGCTGCAAATGAGAAGTTTAGGAGTTTTTCTGCCTGAAGTGATTGTTGGAAATTCAAATTTTTNAATCTCCTAATATGTCAAAATTAAACAACATTTCTGCCATTGTTCAAATTATAATTCTAGACTCTAGAGCGATGGTGCATTACTTATATTTGCACCTGAAGGCTTTAGGAGGTACTGCACGATATGTGGAAGACGTCTTTATTAGGTTGGATTAGAAACAGGTCTCTGAGGTTATACCAGGTTGATTATATTAGTTTCTGGATTCTTGAAAAGTTAGTTGGTAACCAGTGACCAAGGAATATCACATAAATTTGTAAAACAAACTCAACAGGGTAAATTTAAGCTCTCTGGCACTGAAAACAATTTTGCCGATTATTTCATCTGATTTAACTGTTTGTTAAATCTGCGCTTGGCCAATGTTACACAAACATGGGCCAGATGTATTGATTTTCTATTAGTTTGTGTAGATTTTTTTCATCAAGCGGATATATTTATCAAAATATTGAGTTAATGAATGCTTTGACCTTAAGGTCAATAAAAAATGGTCAGATTAATATGGAATGTCTCTGTTTGTGTGTTATCCTGTGGACGAGCATAGATTTATGATCTCCACCAAAATGAGCTATTAATGGTTTTTTTCTGCCGTAATGTAGGAATCTAGAATTTCCACAGGTGCTGGCATTTTGATTTTCTTGGCTAAAAGAAATGTGAGAGCTGATGATTCGTAGTTGGCTTTTCTTGTTCTCATATTCCCTTCTCTATACTTGTAACTCATACTAAACTCTACCTGGCCTGTTTGTGAGCGAATTAGAAGATAGCTGAGAGCACATACTCTTTTCCTTCTGGATGCAACTTTTTTGTGCTGGTGAGCTGTTGTGACATTAGTAATAGCCGGTAGAGGGACTGCTGACACCTTAATTATTTCTGCTGTCTATGTTATGAGCTTCATGTACAATTTTGCACATGGCAGATCTTGTTGGTTATATTGATACACTTTGGCTGATTACTCTAAAGAAGTTAATACTGATATAGGTCTACAGGCCTATGGCAAGACATGTGCAAGTCTGAAGTTGCTTAATGCAACAACAAATCCTACCTGACACCTTAGCAGCATGGTCGGTATAATGAATGCCAAACCAAGCAGGAATTGTGATAGATGGTTTGATAAAACCATAGCCTATTTGTATGACAAAGGCTTTTGATTATTGATAGATGAAGGTTCAAGGATACATAATCATTATAGAATTGTTGTGGTACTCGGGAAATCTGTTCATGGACGTATATATAGAAACCAATGTCCAGGACATATTGGGCTGCAAATGAGAAGTTTAGGAGTTTTTCTGCCTGAAGTGATTGTTGGAAATTCAAATTTTTTGGTATAATGTAAAAAGTGTTTTAAGTTATGGCAGAAGTTCCAAATAATTTTTTTTTTTTTTTTGGGGGAGGGGGGTGGGGGTGTGTGTGTGACCATGAGTTGATCCTTTACTTTTTTGGCCAGGTTGATTTTGTTATTTATTCAGAATTATCTATACAGTTACGCATCTTCAATTTCCCCCTTTTCTGTCCAACTGAATTGTTTTCTGTTATTTTTCTTCTTGCAGCTTGTATTCTGAGCTAACTTCATCAGCCAAGGAAGACAATCCACAGCCTGCTGTGGAGCAATTCTTGACACTTCATTCAAGCTTGAATAATGCTCGAATGATTGCCGATTCTCTGTCAAAAATTATACCAACTGGTTCATCCCCAGATCATGAAGAAAATCCATCAGAAGAAGCACTAAAGATCGCATCAGATAGACGGAAACATGCAGCATCTTGGGTCCAAGCTGCATTGGCCACCAATTTATCATCCTTTTCTGTTTTTAGTAAAGATCCTTCTTCAACTCTTGTACCTCCTTTGGCCTCTGCTCTTGGCCAAAAGATTGTCTCTGGCAATCAACCCATGTTAGTGCTAGAAAATTCCAGGAATTCCTCAGCAAAACCGCAAGGGAAACCCCGTGTAACAGTCTGCTCTAAACTCGTCGCATCAGGAGCTCTTCGCAGACCAGGAGATGGTCCAGCCAGTGGTCAAAAGGCACAGGTCCAACCCTTGCCAGACTGGAATAGGGGAGATGGCCTAGATGAGGCAGTGGACTTGGCAGAGATGTTGCAAATGGAGTCCCAGGACTGGTTCCTAGGATTTGTTGAAAGGTTCTTGGATGCTGATGTTGACACGTCATCTTTGTCTGATAATGGTCAAATTGCAGGGATGTTGACTCAGCTCAAAAGTGTGAATGACTGGTTAGACAAAATCAGTACAAGCAAGGACGAAGAAGCACCCCATGTCTCGGCTGAGATAATCGACAGGCTAAGGAAGAAGATATATGAGTATCTCCTGACACATGTTGAATCTGCCGCCGCCGCACTTGGTGGTGGATCACAATCATCGCCTCGGATTCGACCAACCGAAGCAAAATCAAAAAGGTGACTTTCCCTTCCCCACCTAATATGCAGTGTTGTCAGTGTATTATATGTGGTATTGAGCTATAGCATCTGTGCTTCGAAACCACCAAGTGGTTCCAGGAGCCCAGTGATATGATTTATATGTACATAAATCCTACAGGGGTTTGAGGTATAGATGTAGTAGTCACATTGATTATGAAAAGAAAAAGGCATTGAAGATGTGAAGCATGCATGGAATTTTTCACCCTCTAGTTTGCATTTGTTTATTGAAATTATACAAAGGAAAACAGTTTGGAGAGTAGAGAGTTGATCTTCTGAATGTGTGTTTTGTTTCCATTCAGAATGGAAATTGTTTTTCTTGATTCTAAATTTGGTTTTACAGTTCCTCCATTGACATTGCAATGTATATAGTTCCAAGATGAAAGTTGTCAACTTTGATTTCCTTTAATCTTTTCAACATAAGACTTGGCATTAAGGATGCATCAGTTTTCATCGACAAGATATTTGTCAGGTGGGCGAAGGTTGGCCGAAACCCTTCGCCGCTGTGTACAAAACAAAGTCTTTTGTATAATCTTAAAGGATCTAACCAATTTAACTCTCGAAGTTAATACTTGCTTCAAACTCTCCAAGTTATGACCTTAACCGCATGCAAAGCGGCATACTTGGATGCTGAGTTTGATAATGTTATTGAATCGATAACCATCGAATCTGATCAATGGTTAAAACTAAGAATGATCTAATGTTGTTGCTTATCTATGACATAGTTTTGCTTATCTATGACATAGTTTCAGAGGATTGTTAATTTCCTTTTTAGTTTCAGAGGATTGTTAATTTCCTTTTTATTGAATACCAAGCTTTGGAATTTATTTTGATTATTGAAAATTAATTTCAAATCATGATATATTATCCTCTTAGTTTAATTTTGAATAAATATATATTAACTTGGAACACTGAACAAGTACTACACAACATTAACAGCTTAATGTTTGTTGTAACACTTGTGCAATTGGGGAATCAAGAAATTGCATTTGGGATCAAAGTGTAATGTTCAACAAATGATGGGGACTGATATAGTTTAAAATTGCATTTAAGAGGTTAAATTAAGTTCAACAAATAAGAAATTAAAGATGACAAATGAATTATAAGGGATGAAATTAATACATTTATACGTAGAATTAAAAATTGCACTTTCACAAAATATTTTTTCTTAGAGGAGCGAATTAAATTAAGCCTTTGACCATATTACTCGGGTGTAAATTATTATGGTTAATAATATTCCCATGAACTGTAAAATCAAATTTAATAAAATGGAATTACATTTCATCCCAATGGTTTTACAAAATTCCCTTAGTCCATAAGAATCTAAAAGTAACACTATAGCCCCAGGATGAAAATGTAGTTTTTATAAACCTGAGGGATGGAAATGTTACTTTTCCGAACGCATTGTGCGCTTACTATAAGATGCCAAATTGAGCGAGCTGATCAGCTTGCTCTATAGTCAATTCGAATATTTTAGCAGAAATGTTACTAAACAAGGAGAAGAAGAAGAATCTAGAACTTCTCCTCCTACTTTCATCTCTTCTCTTCCATTGCGTTTCCTCCGAAATCTTCTTTGAAGAGCGCTTTGAAGGTAAAACTTTCTCGTTTCAGTGCACAGACTTGATGATTAGCTGATGAATTGATCATAACCAGGGTTTGAAAATCGTTTTTTTGGGTTCAAACTTGTTAGATGGGTGGAAGAGCAGATGGGTTTTATCAGACTGGAAGAGAGCTGAAGGAAAGGCTGGAACTTTTAAGCACACCGCCGGGAAATGGTCCGGAGATCCTGATGATAAAGGTATTGCTTTCACTAATATTATTACGAGGATGGTTCAAGTTCAAGTTCAAGTCAGAAGTTAAAGTTCCAAAAAAAAATGTTCTGCTCAATAAAGTTTTTTTTCTTTTAAGTGTTCCTTGTTATTAACTTCATTATTGTGTAATATTCTGGGTTTGATTCTTTTCTGCATTGTTGACATGTTTTGTAGATCATGTTGTTTGTGGATTGAAGTAGTATTGCGTTCTTGGTAGCATTTTTTTTTTTTTAACTGTTTTCTCGTCTTGATATTAAAGTTGTTTACGTTTTCTTTGTGGTTTTACTTTGTTAAATGTTCTTTTTTTTTTTTTTTTTTTTTTGAAGAATTATCTCAAAAGGGCAATATAAAATTCAATTTTGGTATTTTAAGAATTGAGGATATGCTTGGTATGGTTTTCTGAAAGCGACAGTTTGAAGAAGAAATTACTGAAAGGGTAGAGTTTCTTGAAAATAACAAATGTATGTATTTTATATATGAGATATTTTGTTTGATATTCTTAATAATTTTGGGAATCAAGTTAAAATGACTTATAGAATATTAATTTAAAGTAAAAAGTTAATTTCTTTTTTGTTGCTTTTTAATTATAAATGGAGAAAGTAAGATCTTGCATTTTCTGAAAACGGAAATTGAGAACATGTTCCAAACGCAGATTCAGCATTTTACTGGAGGGAAATTAAGAAAGAAAGTAACAAAATGCTCCTATCAAGCCTCTATTTTCTAACTGACTAGAAAATGAAAAACTTTATACTGGGAATAAATATGTAGTAAATTTGCGTATATATTAAATCACTGGATTTTTGAAGAACTTCGTGGGTTTGATTGTGTTGCACATTGATGCATATTTCATTGATCATTTAAAAATTTAAGTATATTGAAGTTGTTATGTTTTCTTCCCTTATGCTTATTTGTACGGGAAATATGAAGGACTTGGTTTAGTAACTTAATAGAAGACAAATGGTTTAAATAGTTAATTGTTGTTTCAACAAACTAAGAGCTACTAGTAAACTTATATTTTGTGCTTTGTTGATCGTTTGAAACCAATTTAGAAATGATTGATTAATAACTTCATTGAAGCTAAGGCTTAAGTAGGAAATTCTACCATACTGGGACGTGAGTACCATATTGCTATGGGATGTTAGATAATAATGAGAATATTAGGATAGGATAAAGTAACACCTCCATGTGTTACTGATTACCTAGGATTGCTGATCATAGCAGATACTGATGATGCCTGGAAATCTTGCAGGTATTCAGACATATAATGATGCCAAACATTATGCCATATCTGCAAAGATACCAGAGTTCAGCAACAAGAATAGAACTCTAGTGGTCCAGTACTCTATTAAGTTTGAACAGGACATTGAATGTGGTGGTGGTTACATTAAGCTTCATTCTGGTTATGTGAATCAGAAGAAGTTTGGTGGTGATACCCCTTACAGGTGAGTCAAATTGTTGTATGTTCTCCATGCCTTTTTTTTTTTTTTTTTTTTAAAGTTCAGGCCCCTTTTAGTACATGAAATTGGACTGGGCTATGTAAAGTACTCTAGAGTTCGGTGCTCGATGGTAATGTATTAGATAAAACTTTACCTTGTTATTATCAATTCGGACTGGACTGTAATACTTGTAAAACATTTTTTAAGGATTTTAATTTTAACCTATATCCCCTATGTTTTTCATACATGATATTACTAAATTGCAGTATACACAGATATAAGTCCTCTGATTGTAACTTTTTTTGTGCAGTTTGATGTTTGGACCAGATATATGTGGCTCTCAGACAAAAAAGCTTCATGTTATACTGTCCTATCAAGGTCAAAATTATCCCATCAAGAAGGATCTACAATGTGAAACAGACAAGTTAACACACTTCTACACGTTCATTCTTAGGCCTGATGCAAGTTACAGCATCCTAGTTGATAACCGAGAAAGAGATTCAGGGAGCATGTACACAGATTGGGATATACTTCCCCCACGGAAAATCAAGGATGTTAAAGCGAAAAAGGTACAACCATGGCTCTGTAATATTCGTGTTAAACTGTGGTACTTCAAATTATGGAATATTGTTACCATACTAGTTTTTAAGTTGTGGAAAAAAAAAAATTAGAAGTGTTTTATTCTGAAGATTGCATTTATCATTATGAAAACCACAGTTTATTTGAGTAGAATTTTCAGTTATATGTCTAGCTATCATTGTTTCCCTTCTCATTAGTAGGCGTCAAGTATTGCTTATTTTAGGCTTGCCTCTTCTCTTACTTTTTTATATATTTCCATTCACAGCCAGCCGACTGGGATGATAGAGAATATATAGATGATCCTAATGATGTAAAACCAAAGGTGTGATGTATGATTCTCTTTCATATTAATGGTTGAGATTGTATTAGTCATTGTTCCACATAAATTACACTTGTATTTACCTCTCTTATTGTTGCAGGGATATGATTCAATCCCAGCTGAGATTCCTGATCCAAAAGCTAAAGAGGTTCGTTGATTGGCTAACAATTTCATCCATTATGCTGTCTTCCATTCCTGTCCAGTCTATTTAGTGAGATTCAACACATAAAAGTTACTAAACCCACCAGAAATTTCTCTCTCTCTCTTTCTCTAAATAAAACCTTCTAAAATTGATGCGATAGATTGTGGTTATATTTGCTTAGGGATTTCTACTCATTTTTTTGCCGCCTAGTTTATCTTGATGAAAGGGTGACTCTATTATCAATTAGAAGATTTTATTTGATCTTTGTCTATGTTTATTTGTTGGTAGAAAGCCATAGGAGGAAAAATAAATTTATGACCTTGCATGACCTTATCTTGCTGTTGTCGAATAGCCTGATAACTGGGATGAAGACGAGGATGGAATATGGAGGGCACCTAAGATTCCAAATCCAGCTTACAAAGGACCATGGAAGCGCAAGGTATGCTCAAGTTTGAAATAGAAAGCTCAAACCAGATATTTTTGTTGCAGTGTCTAAATTATTGAAATTTTTGTGGTACTGCAGAGAATCAAGAACCCCAACTACAAGGGAAGGTGGAAGACTCCATGGATTGATAACCCAGGTAAATCTCTATCTCTACAAGATTCAGGGACTAGATGGTTTCACACATTGAAGAGTTGAGGAAAACCATTTAAATGTTAATCAAACAAGAAATAAAAATATTGTATGGAAATGTTGATCAGACTATCCAGGTAGAGTAAATTTATGTTTAGACTTGAACCAGATTGTATGGTCAAACTGCTGCAAGCAAGTTCAGTTGCCTATATACTATTGAAAACTCATTTTTAAGTTCCAGATTAACCTGCAGCCTGACATTCTTGACACATCTTGCTTAAGTTAAACTCCTATGTGCACTGCTACGAGCCAGTGGTTTGTGCTAAAATATCAATAAGCGATTACCCAAAGTATCTTACCATGATTTGATCCAGCTGAAGGTAGGGTGCATACTAGGCCTTGGCCATGTGCTTTTGAACCTTGTCTTGGGCCCAAACACAATAGTAATGATTTAAAAAGTAAAATTTGAATGTGAAAGGCCACTGATTTAGCTGGTTAGAACCTCTTGAAATCTCGTATAGACCAATTGTTAGACCAAACTCAAAAATATGGTAATATCTTTTTAATTTTATTTTTATTTTTTGAGCAAATATTCATCAGTATATGCACCTGTATGTCATGAATTGTATGTCTGTCTACTTGTTTGGGTACACTTGTTTTCACAATCTGAACAATCTTGCAATTATTGAAAACTTCACTCTCCAAATTTAATGCAAAATGTTAAATATTTTCCCCACTTAATTTTTGTCCAGAGTTTGAAGATGACCCTGACCTTTATGTGCTGAAGCCTGTAAAATATGTGGGAATTGAAGTTTGGCAGGTAATTATCATGAATGTTCTTGTGTTCTTTGATAAGATTAACAGTGCAAATTAAAGTTTATGATATCTACAGATTATAATGTCATTCCAATAGTTCATGTCATAGGCCAACATTCTTCAACCTATGGCATCATATTGTACTTTTTCTTAATTGAAATTTAGTTATGTTAGAATAAGTGGATCAATCATTGCATTGCAGGTGAAGGCTGGCTCAGTTTTTGACAATATCTTGATTTGTGATGATCCACAATATGCAAAACAAGTTGTAGAAGATATTTGGGCCAGTAACCGGGAGGTGAGCTGCTGTTTTCTGATATTTCTTTTTCCTAAGTTTTCGTTTTCTTTTTTTCACGAGATTGATGTTAAGACCTCTTATACATATCTGTTATTTCCCACTTCTAACCTTTTTCAGGCTGAAAAAGAGGCATTTGAGGAGGCAGAAAAAGTGAGGAAAGCTCAGGAAGAAGAGGTTTAGTGAACTTTCCGTACTGGGTTTTGCAATTGATGTAATAATTATTCTCAATTTTACTTTCTGAATCTTTGTAAAAGTAATGTGGATTATTTTGTGTAGGAGGCTAGAAGAGCTAGAGAGGAAGGTGAAAAGAGGAAGAGAGAGAGGGATCGCCGGTATGAAGAAAGGAAGCAGCGCAGAAGGGTAATGTGTCTCATGATTTCTTCTAATCCATGTTCTTTTTTTATTTAGACTGTAATTTGCTTCTTATTGTAATTGTTAATTTGATTTAAGACAATCATCCCTAGTCTTAATTGATTCTTTTTGCTCTTATTTGTTTCGAGGAAGTGAAGTCCTCTATTAATTGCTTATTTGATGTCTCATTTAGCCAAGTGTCTTTGGTTCATTACATTGAATTTTTTGTATCTTGTAGAGCTTCGCAACAATTTGGTTTTTTGGGGTAGAAGTATTTGTCAAAAGAAAAAAAATGAGGAACCACATACATGAAGAAATTATGGCTTGTTTTATTTTCCTATTGGATTAAGAAAAGAGAAAGAGAATCTTTAGACCATCCTTGAAAAATCTTATTTTATAGATGAATAAGTTTGATGAAAGCAAATTGTGAAAAACATGTTTGGAGAAGACTAAATTGGCTATTATCTTTGAGTGAATAACCCGTACGGGTTTGTTCTGTCAGTCTCTTGTCAGGAAAAAAACAAAAAAATTAATGGCTAAATAAATGAGGATGTAGGTTTGGAGGAAAACATCTAGTTGGTTGAATGGTCCTTTATTTGGCCTTGAAATATTTAACATATATGGTTCACATGTGAGAATTGAATATTTGGTTATAGTAATTACAATGACCGTGATGCTTCTATTGCTTTTGATAAAACATGAATTTGATCTCAAAAATTTTGTTTTGCAGCGTGACCGCTATGACTTGGACGATTACCATGTAAGCATGAAAGAAACTCTCTCTTCTTCGTTTTTTATTTTCCTCATTCTATCCATCCAAAGAGTATTTTGCTATTTCTGGTGATTGATGTGGAATATGGGGCTGCTCAACCTTCACCTCCCATTTATTTCGTGCGATGGAGAGCCTTATCTCTGCACCTCATTTAATTACTTATCATAAAGAATAGGGAAGTAAAAATGAAATCAATTAATAAACTTGTAGTTAATGTTTGGATTGAGGGCAATAGTGTATTCAGTACAACAATGCAGGTGATGAAACTAGCATATTTTACATTACACCCGAAATACAAGCGATTATTGCTAACTATTTCTATTGGCACTTGTGTTGAAACCTAAAATCCTTGGACTCTTATGCTATTCATTGAATACAACTAGAGTGAATTCTGAGGGCTTGATAAAATACCATATGAGATTTTCTACTTCCTTGAGATTTTAGCATTTAAAAATCCGCTAAGTGAGTATGGGGGTTTTCCAGGAGCGTTTGAAGTGAGAATATCATCATGCTAATATTCCCCTAGGCTTTGTTAAGTGGGGTCAAGGGATTTCTGGCAACGAGTGTAAATATTGTTATGCGAGTGACTGATGTTCATATAGCTCTAAAATCAAGTACTCTTGACAGAAACCCTGAAATATTTCCTTTTTTGATCTTGCAGGATGAACTATGAGCTGGATGTTCTCCAATTTTCAAGTATGTGTTACACTACTTAAAAACCAAGAGTGTTCCACATTTCCTGAGGCAGAATTGTTCAGTATGTGAAATATTTAAAACTCAATTGTTGTATAATTCTCTTGTTGTTTGTTTTAATATCATTGTCAACTTGGAAATAATTTCCCCATTTTGATAAATTGATTCACTTACTAGGTTTTATGGGGACTGGATTCCATGTATTTTCACATTAAATTTAACATTTATATTCAAATATTAAAGGGAAACTTATCATTATTGGATATTTGTGTTTTTAAAATTTATACTATATATAATGATAAGTGTATTTCCCTCGGGCTGATGTCATGTACTCGAATTAGAATATTGAAATAAGAAAGGGTGCGTTTGGTTTAGTATTTTGGATAGGATTTTAGGGATAATATTGAGTTATTGGATAGGGGAGTATTACGAGGTAAATTTTAAAAATTTATGAAAAAGCCCTTAGGTTTACTAATTTAACTAAAGACTCTAACATATAAAATGACAAAAACACCCCCACCACCTGCAGTGTCAGATTCCGGCCACCACCGTCGGAATCTGGCCGGAAAATTTCGTTACGGCACAGACCGGTCGGATCTGTGCCGTAACACGTCGTTATGGCCTTTTCCGGCCAGATNCCAAAAAAAAAAAAAAAAAAAAACCTTGCATACTTAGTTAGTTTGACTATGTAATTAAAAAACAGTGTCTTTCACTAGTATAAAGTACATTTGCACACTCATCTATACATACAAAATATAACAGCATATGAGGAATGAGAACAATCTCGTTTTTTATGTTATTTATTATTATTTTTTTTTTTATAGAGGTACCTAGTTATACAATATATAAATCTTAAACATGTATAGCACAAGAAAGCTCATAGATGTAACTCTAAGATAGAACCAGAGTTTGTCCGCGACTTATATATTATGAGACCTATTGTTTTGCAAAATGGCCTATATATATGACAAACTTGAGGGTTATTTGTAATGGCGTTTTGATTTAATATTTTGTGAAAAACAAAAAGTCACTACCAATAAGTTCTTAACTAGATAACAAAGAGAATATACAAGTAGATTATTTTTTTAGTATGCTCTAAAGATTCTGATGATGTAAAGGTAAAGAGCTCAAGAAGAGAGAACGACAAATATATTTCTTTTAATTAGAGTACAAGGTAATTATTGAGATATTAAATTATTAACAAACATAGTATTATAAAATTAAAATATCAATAAAATCTATCATTTTATTAAAACAGATGAATTTGGTAAAATCTCACCTATCATGTGGGATTTTAACACCCAAGAATTGAAAGATTCTGGAGGGTGGTGGATTTTCCAAAATCCATGTATTTCAATTATTATTATTTTTAAATCAAACGAAGGATTTTACCAAATCCATGGATTTAACGAAATCAGTTATTTAGAATCTCTCAATTCAGATGAAGCTTTAGTGTACTTCACTCATGTTGATGTGATATACTCGAATTAGAATATTAAAATAAATAAAAATATCATATAGTGGCAATTTTTGTTCCTTTGGATTAGAATGAAGACTTGCAGCTAAATATAAGATAATATTTGTTTAATGCTCTTTTACCAAATCTATGTTCATTGATGTTGTTTTGGTCAACTGAAAATTGAGAAAATCTAATATGGATATTGGTAGGGATTCTCTTTTCTTACCTACTTTTATGTAAATCAAATATATGCAAAATGGTTAACAATAAAATTACAATTAATTTGTAATAAAAAAAAAAAGTTACAATTAATTTTATGATATTGTAAAAAGATATTATGTATATTCTTTTGTTAAAGAAATAAGAAAAATATATTTTATATCAATTAGAAAACGAATGGTATATATCATTGAGTGCACCCAAACTTTTTAATAATTATAGAAAATTCCTTATAATTATTAAAAATTCCTCAAAACAAAGAGATTTTTAATAATTTTATGGAGTTTTTAGAATTTATAATTTGACAATTTCGGAAAAGCTTTAATATGCTCAAATTAATGATCATTATATGAAATCAATCTAAGAAATAAATATATCAAATATGATTTACTAAATAAAAGCACCAGCCTCCTTGGATTATTATTTAAAAATTTTATTATGGATATTTAAAATTAAAATTTCCCTTAAAAAATAATTTTTTAGGATAATTCCCTCTAAATAAACGTATTTTATAAAATAAAAATAAAAATAAATAAATAATGCTGTCGGTGACAAACTTACATCCTAAAGTTGGTGACACAATCATAGCTCTACCCCACCCAACATGTAATGTTTTTAATTAAATATATTATCTCCCATAAATTCAATTACAATATTTTGAACATTTTAAAATTTTAAGAAATATTTTTGATGAATTTCATAACTAATAATTTTTTTATTTTGATAAATTTAATTAGATTTCAATAATATTTTAGTAAATACTAAATAGTGAAACCTTGGTGACGCATCTCCCATGGAGCATTATGAATTTCAAGATAAAAATTAAAAATCTATATATGATAAATTAATAATTTTATAAACTAATATATATGAATTAATTTAGTTTTTTTTTTTTTTTAATGGTTTTCATCATTAGAAGTAAGGTTATCAACAAATTATATTTAAATTTTGTATAAATGTTTACCAAAATATTCTTAAGGATTATTTAAACAAATTATAGAATCAATAAAATCTGTATGAAATTTTAACTAAATCTTATGATTAGCTATTAATAATCAAAGTTCGAATTACTTTTTGGTCCTTCAAGTTTAGTCTATGCAATTAAGGTCTTGTAAAATCTAAAAGTAACACTTAGGTCATAATTGTTTGGGGTGAATGGACAAAGGAATGAGAATCTTATTCATGTTGCATAAGGAATACAAATCTTATTCCTTAAAAAAGAGTAGAGTGGGGTTCCTCCCAAATTATGATTTTTACCTATAATGGATAGCTAAAAAAAATGCTTTATTTACCCCTTCTTACAATTATGATTTACAATTTTACCCCTAAATCAATTTTTTAAAATTTTAAGTTATTTTATAATTCAGTAATTATTTTATTAAAATATTAATAATTCAAAATTTTGAAAAATCTTCAAATCGATCAACGTCGGACAGATTTGTTAGACTTCAAATTTTTGTCACGTAGTTGGCATGTGAGCAATCAGTTGTCGATGAGCTTGCCGAGACCGGAGGCTTTTGACTCTCCACATGTCGACATTGATGTTGGAAGCGTAGGGCAAATTTACCAACCGACGAGTTTGACCAGCGTTGACTGGTTTGAGGTTTTTAGAATTTTTTGAAATTTTCAATATTTTTAATTTTTTTGAAATTGAAATTTTACATTTAAACAAAATAAATATATTTATTAAATGGAATAAATTAATGACACTTTCTTCCAAAAATGACAAATTGTTTTCCATTCCATCAACATTCTTTATTTCAAGCAAACAAAATACCTTTTATCCCATCTATTTGTAATCCACAAACCAAACATGGTCTTAGGTCCTTCTTAGTTAGATTTTTTTTCTTAAAAGTCTAAAATACCCTTACTCTAATCTTATATAAATGACATAAAAAAATTATAAAAATTAAAATGGCTTTTAAGTTTTAACCGAATATTTCATTAAATGTTTACAACAATTTTGTTAATTATAATAAAGTAAAAATTAACATATTAGAGGTATTTTAGACTTTTACATTAATTTTTTAAACAAATGCTAACTAATCTAATAAAGAGCTAAGTGTTACTTTCACATTCTATTGGACCTTATTGTTATTTAGGCTAAACCTTGATTCAGTCTTCCTTAATCTATGGCTCAAGAACACGAAGATCATTGTGAGATTCTTTAAGATGGCTTTAATTCTCTTCATCAATTATTGAAGCTCACATTATATGATAAAAATAAAAATAAAATATAACTCATTGATGCCTTTAATGATTCATACAAAAAGCTTAAATTATATGATAATATCATCAAATTAAAAGAAAAAAAAATGATAAAAATAAAATAACACGATAATAACATAACAAAAGAATTTACAAAGAAACTTACGAAAACTAAAAAATTCTACATCCTATAGATAGGGATACCGAAAAATTTTCCGAATCAAGAGTTTCTATTAAACATCAATCGAAATTATTAAATCTTTCGATCCAATTTTGTTTAAAAAAAATTCATAATTCAAGTTATTAAGAGCAATAAAAGAGAAAATAGCGTATATTTACAGTGTAGTCATTAACTTGATTTTATTTCCAATTTTGTCCTTTTTCTTCACTCGGTGTACTGTTACCGGTAACACCCACCCATGTTTAAGTAGACGGGTGGTGGTGGTTCCTATTTAATAAATTCAATAAATAAACCCAATAATTTTTCTTTTTCTCTCCACCAAATAAATTAATCCATTAATCCAAAAATCAAAAATAAAAAAAATACGAAAATTCGCAACCCAACAAAAAAATTAAAATTAAAATAATAAAAAAGGGATTCCTTGACCCCCCTGAAATTTAACAANTTATAGTGGGCAGAAAAATCCTGAAACGAAGTGATACAAAATAACATTAACATATCCAACAATAACAAAATCTTGTTAAATGATTGATTTTGTTTTGATAGAATGGTATGATGATATGTTGTTCTCTTCATGATCCGCAGCATGTCCTGTAAATTTTGAGGAAAAGAACTACACCATCCTTACAAGCCAGTGCAAAGGACCAGATTATCCTGCTGAGACATGTTGTACAGCTCTTAAGGAGTTTTGTTGCCCTTTCGTGGATAAAATTAATGACATGAAAACTGATTGTGCTGCAACCATGTTCAGCTACATAAACCTCCGTGGAAAATTCCCACCTGGCCTTTTCTCCAGCAAATGTCGTGAAGGGAAATACGGTCTCACCTGCCAATCCGTACCACCTCCGGCACCATCACAAAGTCATGCAGCAGCTACTCAGTACACATTGTGGATGCTCGCAACTGCCTTTCTGGCATTGTTTTTCTTTATGCACTGAATGTCGAAAGGTGAAAAACCACTATACATAAGTAAATTCCTTTTCATTTATTAATTTTTCTCTTTACCTCAAATATGACTTCCTCAGGAACACATTTTCAAATGATGTGTTCACCAAATTGTACCAATGCTACCGAATAATATGATATCATAATGTTTTTTTTTTTTTTTCCAATTTTTTTTTTAATTCCAATATATATATATATATTTTTTTTTCTGTTAATGTTGTTACTAGATTTGCATGATAAGAACTGTAATTTGATGCTGTTTTAGTAAAGGATAATTTGATGTAAAATTTAAATTTCATTACACAAGTACATTATAAACAAATTGAGTCCAATGGGGTGTGATTTTGATATGATTCTCAGCTTAGTCTTTGGTAAATGGCTGGAATGTCAAATGGTTATATTATTGATATGCTCTCGTGAATTTTTTAATGATTGTATGGACAGAATGCATTAGTTATATACTTGTGAACCTCAAGTACGTTATAAGCAAAGTGGCTCTGATGGGGTGCTGTAAGTTTGTGATTTTGATATGAATCCTAGCATAGTCTTTTCTAAATGGCTGATAGGTCAAATGGGTATTTTGTTGATACGTTGTAATGAATTTTAGATGGTTTTATGGAGTACTTTATTAATTTGTGAACTTTCAAGTACACTATAATTTTAATGTTGTGATTTGGATGCAAACTTAGCATGGTTTTCTTCAATGGCTGATAGATCACATGGGTATTTTGTTGATGTGTTCTTATGAACTGCAAATGTTTTTATGGATAGAAGTCAAAAGTTATCTGCTAGATGATTTTGTGGTAATTAATTTTGGTCAATTTGTTTTCTTGTATTTTAGGGGACAAGCGGGCTTTGTGTATTGCCAGGGACAAGGCAACTTTGCTTTAGAAAGGGCCTCTTGTATGGTTTTATGAGGCTGTTATCAATACCATTCAAGACATTGCATTTAGCTACAAGTCGATCGCTTAGAGTTGCTCAGTTTTGCAGTGTTTCCAACATGTCTTCATCGCTGCAAATTGAATTGGTGAGTTTATATCTTGTTTCAGAATTTATGCATAACAGATGCTTCATGTAGGTTTTAGTTTTTTACTAACTGTTTTTACTTTGTTGTTTAGTTTGTGAAGGTTTCTCATCATCTTTTTGGCTTTATTCGATCAGAATGGGAGCGTCTTTTTTTATTTGTCTCATACAATACTTGAAGTACCTTTATTTTAATTTACAGAAGGATCTTCTAAATAATCTGCTGGATTTGATGGAGAATATTAAAGTTAACACTTCGTTAGCACTCCTTATTTGTATCAGATAAGTGATTTGGTCGTAGCCAAATGTCCCATGATTGGTTGTCAATATACTCCAAACGACAACTGAAATTGTCTTTTGTGGTATTCCTAAGCCCTCCTCTCTGTCCTTTCTTGTACTCTCTTAGGTTAGTGTAGTACGAAGAGGTAGTTCTGTTAGCTATATTATTGATAAGTAAAGCTACGCAGGGATGAAACTTCTGGGATAGGTCTATAGTTGCATCTCTATATCTTTTCTTATTTCCGCTAGATAATTACTTTCTTATTTCAGGTACCATGTCTCAGAGACAACTACGCGTATCTTTTACATGATGTGGACACAGGCACAGTTGGAGTTGTTGATCCTTCTGAAGCTGTACCTGTTATAGATGCTTTGAGTAGGAAAAACCGGAATTTGACTTATATACTAAATACACATCATCATCATGATCACACTGGTGGGAATATGGAGCTAAAAGCAAGGTACGGTGCAAAGGTATGATTATGTTATCACTCTCTCCTTTTCTTCCCCAAATGAAACTCCGAATGAGTAATTTACTCTTGAATGAACATCAACTTGTAAATCAAAAGAATTATTTGTAAATTAAGTCAGGGGTTCACGCATATTACATCTCCTGCAAAGTGCAAATTCTACTTCGAATTTTTGCGTTTATCCAATATTATTGGTTTTCAGTTCATGTGAAGAATGGTGCTTTTGTCCAATTTGTTTCTTTCAAAGAAAACCCTGATCTGTCTCTAAGATTGAATTCTCCATAAAGTTTGCAGATGATGATGGCTTGTGCTATGGCAGCTTGAAGTGGGACATCTTTTATATGAGTCTGTTCCATGATGACTATAAGTTTTCTGAAATTTATGCTTTCCTTTGTTGTTTGTAGGTGATTGGCTCAGCAATAGACAGGGATAGGATTCCTGGCATTGATATAGTTTTAAATGATGGAGACAAGTGGATGTTTGCAGGTCATGAGGTGCATGTGATTGAAACTCCTGGACATACCCGAGGTCATGTTTCATCACTCAAATCTCATTATGAAATCCTCTGATGATTTTAGAAGCATTTTATAACTTGGAAACATAGATGAAAAAAGTCATGTTTTTATTTTTTTTTTGTTGTGTGACTGCTATTCTTGACACATTTTAAATACCCAGTTTATAGTGTTATATTTTATGATTCCAAAGATTATTTGCTTGTATCATAATTTTTTTAATTTTTTCAATTTAGAATTCATTGATAGCTTTATAATTAAGCAATATACAAAAAGTGAAGATCGTATACCTTTTCCACAGAATGTTAATTTGGTACTTGTAGTTTTTTTTTTTTTTTTTCTTTTTTTAAATAGATAAAGAGGCATTGATGGTAAATGGTGATGGCATGATGCATTATGGCTACATCTTATCTATAATGGACATCCTGACCACTCATATTATGGTGGAGACTTAAAGTTTGAAATTGACATTTTCAGAGTGCCTTGAATAGTTGAATATTGCCTGACATAAAATTTTCTTCAAAAGTCAGCTCCTTATGAATGTAGTCTTACATGTCACCGTGGACCTTGGTACAGATTATTTCCCTTTTTCTAACTCACTTTATGTTTCAATTGCAAACAGGTCATATTAGCTTTTACTTTCCTGGATCAGGGGCAATTTTTACCGGAGACACTTTGTTCAGCTTATCATGTGGCAAGCTTTTTGAAGGAACCCCTGAACAGGTAAATATTTTACATGGACATTCTATTTTGATTGTTCATCCCTCTTATGTGAAGAAGAATAACTGCCACCCAATACTTATTTGAGCGTTTGGAGCTGAGAGTGCATTTACAAAAGAGTAGAGGAAAATAAGGTGGAATATTTGTTAATTATATGAAATAAGAAAATTGCAAGGACTTGAGCTATATTGATGATGTTGTTGCTAAAAAATAATAATATATAGTTTGTAAATGACTTCGCTTTTTTAGCGAAAACAGAAAACTCATTGTTATTATGGTTCTCTATGTTGCAGATGTTTTCTTCCCTTCAAAAGATCATGTCTCTGCCAGATGATACAAGTATCTATTGTGGTCATGAATATACATTGGTTAGTCTCTCTCTCTCTTAATTTTTCCCTTCTTCTTTGGCACTCTGGTGGTGCTCACTTAGTTATGTCAAGCTAAATTTATAATATCTTTAACTATGTCTACATATTGTGACAGAGTAATTCAAAATTTGCAATGTCTATTGAACCCAATAACGAGGCCCTCCAATCTTATGCAACCTATGTAGCCCAACTTCGCAACAAGGGCTCGCCCACGGTAATTCCTTTGACTTTCTTCTTTCACTAACAAATTATAAGTTTCTTAGAGAACTTAATTTCTTGCATTTATGTGATTTTACATTCTGAACAGGAGGCCTAATTGTTTGAAACAAGGGTTCTTTACTTTATCATGGATTTGTCTTAGAAGTGAGATAGAAACATTGAATATAAGGAGCTATAAGTTTACACGGTTGCAATTGTCACGTTCCATGTTACCAGTTTTACGACCCCATTTCATAACAAAATCCAATGAGATACTCGTCTTTCTTCATTAGTTTCATTTCACCTGGCCATGGATGTTTTCTTGTTCTTATAATTTGGCTGGCTTTGGTGTTGTTTCAGATTCCAACCACCCTAAAGATGGAGAAGTCTTGTAATCCATTTCTTCGCACTTCTAGTCTGGAAATACGGCAGTCATTAGGTATTCCGGATGCGGCAAATGATTCGGAAGCCTTAGGTGTCATCCGTCGCGCAAAGGATAACTTCTAAGACTTCTCGCTAAGGTTAGGATCAAGAGCGTTATTTTTTTTTTACACAAATTATGACACAACGCTTCCACTGAGGGATTTACGCACTCTAAAATGGATTAAATTTTTGAGATGCGTCTATTTTCCAAATTAGTGTCATAATTTGTGTAAGAAATTAAAAATGTTGCTGATCTTATTATTATTTGTAATATTATCTCTTTGTATAGAGAGGTGAGTTTTTGATACATATTTCAAATAGAACACCAATGTAACCCCTTTTTTTTTCCTTCTCAAGAATTTGAAGTTTTTTTTTTTTTTTTAATTATTTGAATTTTTTGCATTTTGCTTCATTTCTTGACCAATTGAAATCATAAATGTCTATATTTATTGTTGAATTTCTTTTGATAAGATAATGCATTTAGCTTATTTTTTAAGCTAGAGTTTATTTTACGAATGGGGTTTCTGTTAAAATTTTATATTTATTAGTCATTAAATTGCCAATTATAAAAAAGGATTAATCATTTAATTGCCACTTGTTTTCTATAATTGAGATTTGAAAATAGGGATTAATTATAAAATAAGTCACTTATAATATTGAATATGTAAAAAAAATATAATTACAGTATTTATATTTAACCTGTTTTTTAAACACCATTGGATTGAAAAAGATGAAAAGCTCAGAAAAAGTCAATTTTTTTTATTTATATATTTAATATTTTTCATTAACTATCATTGGGTGGTCCAACGGTTAATTAGGACTTTTGACTTTGAGTGTATTATTCAAGAGGTTTTAAGTTTGATTCACCTGAGTTATTAATATGAGTGATCATTGAGGGGATTGTCAATTTCAAAATCTCAGAAGACTAGTTGTAGTATAGACAAACTGATTGTTAATAGGGGTAATTACTGAGGGGATTTACTCGGTGTAAATTTTAGAGTCTTAGAAGATTAGTTAAGGTCCGTGTAAGTTGATTTGGATATTTCCGGTAAAAAAAAGAAAAAAAAGTTGATTTTTAAAATTAATTAATAAAAATACATAGATTTGTAGGGTTGTTGAAGAAGGTGGGCAATACTCAATAGCATAAATTAGTCAATTTTCAATCCCCTTTTGGTTTGCCAACCAACCAACAACCTTTGCAAAAAGAAATGGGAAAAGACATTGTCACTAATTTCATATTACATTTCACTTTATATAATACTAAAAGATTGTGATTATTATGCCCCATTAATTTGTATTGTGTTACAAAAACATTTAATAAAAATTATTAAAATTGAAACATTATTTATTTACAAATAATATTTAAAAAAAATAAAATAATTTAATGTTTCTTCATGCTTTCAAGTCAAGAAACCCAATTAATGAAATATTTATTTGGTGGTACTTTTTAGATGTGGATAGGTTCGCCTAACACAACCTCCCCTTTAGCTTCATTTATTTTATTTTATTTTTATATTAGTTAATTAATTAATTTATCTTCACCAATAAATTGACATAACTTTCTCCTTTTCAAGAAACTGACATCATATATTCCTATGATTGTGACTCCCATTTCAACCACTGTTTAGCTAAATATTTATAAATTTATCATCAAAATTTCATATATATATATCCTAAACTATATTCTAAAATTATCATCTTAATTGATGTGTCTTTTATGTATCTACTTGGTTAAATTAAAAATGGAGTTGTTATAAACTTATAATCCTACACACCCGATAAATACAAAAAAAAGTTTTTTTTAAACCTAGTATATTACACTCTCCTTCAATACAATAACCATTTTAGATATTTAACCATTGTTTATATTTATAAATTTATTTTCAGATTTAATATAAATACAAATAACAATCAACATATATATATATATATAAAATTTGGGGTGTTCGAGCTAGATTAAGCGCATCTCAACTAATCTTTTGAGATTTCGAAACTATTGACTGAATAAGAATTCTAATGACTATCTTTATTAGCAATCGAAGAAGGATTAATATCCTGAATTTTAAGGTCATGCCCTCGACCCCTTCAAAAGTGAGTTCATATATTCTTATAATTGTGTTTAACCTTTATGCATATAGGAAGATACTTGATTCTTTTAGAGGTTATTATTGTATACATCCTTTTTATCTACTTTAAGTTGGACTCAAATATCTTTAAACCTAACCATATAGAATATAATGTTAAAAATAACTTTTAGGTGCAACAAATAAATTATTTATAGATTGGTTTAATAGAATCTTATAATCGTTTTTTATATATTTTTAATTAATATTTTCATAAGAAATTTATAAGTTTCAAATGTTTTGGTAATTTTTGAAAACTATAAAATACTCTTACCATTTACAGAGGTTTTTGATAATTTAATAGTGAAGTTTTTAATAACTACAAAATTTTAAGGATTAATAACGATAATCTCTTATCGGTATACTTAAATAACATTATGATTATAGAAATAATAGAGATCTTCCTATCGTTATTTTTTTTATGTTAAAATAAATGATAAAAATGTTAGATAAATATTTATTAATTCATCATACTGTGAACTTTAACCATATACCAGCAGCAATTTTTTTTTTTGTTATTTATGAAATCTCAGACAAACTTTTGTTAACTGACTAAATTTCATGAGGGTCGAGGAAAGCTCCTTTTTAAATATTTAATAATTTTTAAAATTAATAAAATATTCTCTATTTTTTTTAAATGATCATGCAAACGACATTATATACGTTTGATCGTATCATTAAAAGCAATAAATTTCAAAGAGGCCCACAGTATGATTCCGTAGGCCCGCACCTATAAATACTCCACAGTCAACAAAGCAAAAGCGGCTCATAAAACGTCTCTCTATGCACTAAACACTAAAACTTCTTTTCCCCGCCAAACCGAAAAACACACACACACACACACAGAGGCTCTCTTTCGTCGAAACGACACGCTGTTTCGCTTTTTTGAAACAAAAAACGCGAAAATGGTGCTAAACGACGTGCCGTTAAACGCGATCCCTACCACGTGTGTTGTCCTCAACGGCCGAGGATTCGTCGGAAGATCGCTGGTGTCTCGTTTGCTGAGACTCGGCAACTGGATCGTCCGAGTCGCCGATTCCGCTCAGCCTCTCCAGCTCGACTCCTCCGAGTCCGACTCGCTCCTCGCCGATTTTATCTCCTCCGGTCGCGCTGAGTACTGGCGAGTCGACGTTCGCGATTTGTCTCAGATCAAACGAGGTTTGTTGAAATTAGAAGCGTTATTGGATGATGTATGTACTTAAGTTATGTTTGTATGTATGTATATGAATGTGTTTTTATGTGTTTTGGTTTCTGAGAAAATGGAGGAAAAGAATATAGTAGAATTTAATTGTTTGGACTTTTAATTGGATTTTATTATATTTTTTAAGTTTTAACTAAAGAGTATTTGGAGACAGAAAAAACAAATAAATTAAAAAGGTATATATATATATATTATGTTGTTCGTATGTATATTGCACTGGTTGCTGAGAAAATTTGATAATGGTATTATTGAATTTTAGTGATAGAATTATGATTTTTGTAAAGCAGTGTTTGGTTGCTTAGAAACTTGAGAAGTGGAGAAAATCAGAAAATGTTTTAGTTATTATTGTTTTGCTTTTGTTACTGTCTTTTTAGCTGTTATCCAGTTCCTAGACTTGCTGTTGAAGATAACTTGTGTGTTACACTTTATATCCACATTTTGCAGCTTTTGAAGGTGCTTCTGTTGTGTTCTTTATGGATAGCAGTGATTTGGACACCAGTGATTTCTACAATTGCTACATGATCATAGTTCAAGGTAATTAGGATATCTTGATGAAGTGAAGATCGTAAACATAAATTGTGGGTCGTAATAGTTTATTGAATGCAATGATAATAAATCGGTGTTTTGGTAACGTTCAGTGTCACACTTTTAACATTTCATTTGCTAACATATTATCATCAATTTAGCATGACATTATGTGTTAGAAGTGTTATGTTGTATGTTACCAAAATGCACCATTCTGGTGATTTTATTAGGATGGATATCCCTCTAAATAATTTTTAATGGAGTATTAATGGTTTGCAATTGGACCTAACATTCAGGTGCAAAAAATGTGATCAATGCTTGTCGAGAGTGTCAAGTTAGACGGCTCATATACAACAGTACAGCAGATGTAGTGTTTGATGGTTCACATGATATTTATAATGGAGATGAATCCTTAACATGCCATTGGAAAGTAAGTTCTTCTGCTTACTGCATTTCTCTTATAAAATGTTCTTCTGACATGTCTAATCATCCTTTGATCTTTTGACGTATACCTGATACAGTTTCAGAATATGATGTGTGACCTGAAGGCTCAAGCAGAAGCTCTAGTTCTGTTTGCTAACAATATTGATGGTCTTCTGACATGTGCTCTTCGTCCTAGCAATGTTTTTGGACCAGGAGATAAACAGTTTGTGCCTTCTCTAGTGAATTTAGCTAAATCTGGTTGGGCAAAGGTTTGATATTTTATGTTTGATTAACTTTTGCTTTCTTTTATGCGGAATTTTCTCTAAGTTGTCAAATGTGATGGAAATATTTTATTTGAAGTATACTTGATGATATTTGACTACAATAATAGACCTTTTTTCTTTTTTGAACTTTATTTTGTTTTTTTACTTTTATCCCCAACCCTGTATTATTGATGATTCTAGGATTTGCCCTCAGATCACAACCTGATTATATTGAAGTACATTTTTATTTAAGAAACTATAAACTTTGTATTAAAATAGCATTTGGTTTTGTATTTCTTAGGTCCATGTAGTGTTTTCTTTGGTCTTTTTTAAGTAACAGGATTTCTCATTTCAGTTTATCTTAGGAAATGGTGAAAATATGTCGGACTTCACCTATGCTGAGAATGTTACTCATGCTCATGTCTGTGCAGCTGAAGCTCTAGATTCACGAATGGTCTTTGTGGCTGGGAAGGTATCTATATTTTGGACATTACTGAATATTTATATTTTTTTTTTCCAAGATCAGTGCATAAGAAAGATTTCTTCTTTCAATTAACATGTAGGCTTTTTTCATCACCAATCTCAAGCCTATGAAGTTCTGGAAATTTGTATCTCTTATATTGGAAGGCTTGGGATATCAAAGGTAAAGTTGCATTCTGATTTTGTTATGTTAGAATTTCCGTAGAAGCATTAGCTGACATTAACTGAAATACTGCATTTACAATATCATTATAGTGGAACATTGCATTCTGGGAAAAATTTAAGTTGGTTCTTGTCTTCTTTCTTGCTTGATTTGATTCCATTTGTTAGAAACTGAAAATAAGTTACCAGTTACATACAAACTCATTCTTGCATACGTATATGTGGATGGTTAGAACAAACATCAACCTTATTTTTACTAATTCATCCGTTTGATAAATGAAACAAGGATGCTAGACAACTTGAAATGGGTAAATATATGATTATGATGTTATTTTCATTTGTGGCGTTCTTTATAGTCTCTTGTGCTGCTGTATTACAGGCATGGACTAATTCTTTATTTCTTTTTTATAACTACTTTCTTGGATTTTTTATTACAAGGATCTGAACTTGAGCTGCTTCTTCTTTTTATTGCAGACCGTTTATAAGACTTCCTATTAGTTTGGTTTCGTATATCTACTTGCTTGTCAAATCGACATGTGAAAGGTTGGGCTTGAGATCACATAACCATTCTCTGTCGGTGTTTTACTTTGTTCAATTAGCCACACACACCAGGACATTTGATTGCACTGCTGCGCAGAAACATATTGGATACTCACCAATTGTCTCCCTGGAAGTAAGTTTCTTTTTGGTTTTTGATGTCTTTCTTTATTCATATATAATATTTACCAACTGTTTAATTTTTCTTTTGTGTTATACGTTTAATGTGTTTGCTCTTTCTGTTAGCCTTTTTATCTAATTTTAAATACCTTGGTTTCTTGGAAAGTATGAAGTCAAATTCTATTATCCTTAGGACCTATATTACAAGACTTCTAATTTGATTAAAATTGGAAATGTTGGCATTTTTTATGTGGTTGCATCTTGTTTTCTGATCTTATTGTCATGTAGCCTATAGAAAGTAGAATTATATTATTGTATAGAGTACCTAAGGAAAAAGAAAGGTGACGAGGAATAATCGGTTAATTGATAATGACAGAAATGTCCAAGATGGAAGAATTGTCTTCTACATTCAGCTCTTTGTTTCTCAAAATTTTTTGTATTAAGAATCATTATGGTGGAAAAGGATGAATATCATTAGGTATGGTTGGATTGGTGGTTTCCTTCTCCACATTGAAGTTCTATACAGAGTTTGTACCCATCATATGAAGCTCCCATCAAGCAAACATAATCAAACACACACACACACACAAAAAAAATTGGATGTACTATAATTATTTTGTGACAATTTAATCGTATATTGGGTGGTTAGGTAGCACTATGTAATGGGTTGATTGAAAATTTGAAATTTACTCTTGGTGAGGAATTGGTAAAAAATAATAGGGAGAGGAAAGTGGAGTCGAGGGCACGATTTGGTGAAGACTACTTTCTTGTTTTCGTTAGAAGGAACGTGTTTAAAGAAATTTGTTTTACCATCTATAATTGGATAAAAATGGGAGAGAAATTAGCTGTATACGTGGGGGTTTTTGGATATTTCAGGCACTTGAGATTTTCTTTTTCTTTTTACTATACATCCTTCATCTAACTTAACAAATGGATGAAAGGACTATCATGTTCTCTTTCCCATTACCATTCTCTGTCTTCAACTTCTAGCCAAAATAGTTTTGGATCTATACTTAGATTAACTGATTCCACTGCATAGCACATAGTAATATGGAGGCGACTTCTCCATTTTCTAGATGACATATCATTAAGGAGTATTTTGTCATGATGTGTTTGAATAGGATGTGGAAATTTTAAGGTCTGACATCTTATGTTTGTGATAATTGTTGGTTATGCAGGAAGGTGTCTCTTCAACCATTGAATCATTCTCTCACTTAGCCAAAGACTCACCTTTAGCGCATTACAGTGACTTAAATGAACAATCAAAAGTGGAAAAACTGCTAGGCGGTGGCAAAGGTTAGAGCTTATAACATGAGAAATTTCTTTAAATGGACTCTAAAGTGACCCTTTTGAAATTGTATGGCTGAAGATTACTTTCTTACAAGTCTATTAGTGTTCACTTGGTTATGTTGGGTGGCAAACCTAGTGGCTTGATATTAACATGATAGGAACATCAAAACTGTTCCAGGTATATAAAAAATATTTTGTTGGGTTTTGCTTGGTACAAGCCCTAATAATTTGCATCAGCACTCAAGTTGCTGTCTGATACTTGATATCTAGTTATGTCATGTATCACTGTCCGAAGGATATATGTTAATTGGTTCTATATATTTCTTTTTGTATTGATGAACGAGGCATTTTTGTGTGTTATTGGAACTGAAAGCTTATGTGCAATAAATTGCCCAAATGAGGTAAAATACAACTACTGATATTCACTAGAAGAGCTTGCTTTGTGGAACACGTTTCTAAGTTAGATTTTATCAGTTCATCATTTTCGATATGGTAAATTTCAATGGGCTTTGTATATCGAGTTCATTATATGATTACTACTGTAAATTGACGTTGAACTTTGTTGCTACAGTTGCAGACATTTTGCTTTGGAGAGATGAGAAGAAATCATTTACATACTTTTTCGCTCTGGTTGTGTTGTTTTACTGGTTTTTCCTTTCTGGAAGAACTTTTACCTCGTCTGCAGCCAACCTTCTATTGTTGGTCTCAATTGGTCTTTTTGGATATGGCTTTTTACCATCGAACATGTAAGTACAAAAGTTTGTGGCATAAAATCTTTTTCTTTTCCCTGGTTTTATCAGTCTTCCAACAATTGGCCATTTTTTCACACTTGTTGAAAGCTCGTTATTTACTTTCTAAAATTCTTTGACACAATGCATCTGGGATGCTCTACTTCTTCTTTTCTTGATTTGTTCAGGAATTTCTTAGTTTATGGTCCGGAATCTGAAGTGCTTTAGCATTAAAATTTATGTTTATATGATTTTTATTGGAGATGCAAGCTTTTGCCTTCACTATCCTCTTGCTTTTATCAGTTTATGTGGTTATATCGTCAAGTTGATTGTTTGGAAGATTTTTCAGGTCTGCTGACCTAGTTGTTATGCTTTCTCTACAGATTTGGTCTCAAAGTTCCAAGCATACCTTTGTCTAGTTTTGAGATCTCAGAAACTCTAATAAAAAATTCAATGGCAAGAATAGCATTTTTATGGAACCGGGGGATTTGGAATTTAAGAACATTGGCTAAAGGAGATGATGTGAATAACTTCATCAAGGTATATTTTGACACTGATTCTTCTGCCTTGCATGTTACATTAAAGTTCTTTGTTCTCATGTTTCATGTAAAATTTGAATTTTGGCATACGATTACTGGTTAATTATAAGTTATTTTCTCCCTTGCTATTCTTACAATTGTAAATTGTTGTAGTAAATATTTGTTATTTGATGGGTGTAGATCCAACATCAAATTATGTTGTTATCCTTTATCTCTTTTGCTCTATGCTCGATATTTACTTCATCAAATTTTGGGCTTTCACTGTTTTGAAATCGATTCAGGTAGTACTTGCACTTTATCTTCTCAAGCTAATTCTTTTGCAATCGTCCTTAACTGCCTTGATAGCCGTAGGTAAGGAATTTTTAATTTAGTTGTTCCACCATGATTTGATATCTTAATATATTTTCATCAAATTGACCTTCTCTGGAAATTTTATGCAGCTTTGGTCTTCTCCTTCACTGCATTCTTTGTTTACGAGCAATACGAATCAGAACTAGATGGCCTAGGAAAGCTCCTTCTTAATTGTAGAAAGAAATCAAAAACATTGTTGATATGCTATCTACCAACTCCCGTTGCATCATTTCTTCGTAACTATAGGATATTGCATGAACCCAATGCCCATACAGTGGTAAACGATTGGCAATGATTCCACGACTCGATGTTTTTCTCGACTGAGTTTTAAATTGTTTGTATATGATCTGGTAGCTTAATTAGGCTTTGTCTCAAAACTGTAGAGATGATTGTGTCCCCTAAAAAATAATATAGATGGGGTATATATTCATATAGTGCAAATTCGTTGTTAATGATGTTCAATCTTTTAATTGACCATTAGGTATCTAGTGTCTTTAATTGTCTGGATTACTCGAAACGTTGAATCTTATCTCAGCTGCTTAGCCAAAAGTCTGAAGTAGGAGAAATATTCTAAGTATCTTTTCGTTGACCATTAGATATATTTGCATTGAATTTGATGTTGTAAATTATTGAGAAGATGATCAAGGATATGTGAACTCCAAATATTCCAACATCATAAGTCATCTCACTTCAACCAAATAACAGAAGTTCGTATCGTATCCAACTCAATTTGAATCAAATTTGATCCAATGTTTTTGATAAAAAAATAACGATGCTTTTGGTAGTTGGCTTTGATGTAGCCATAGGCAATTCTATGGGCTCTAACAAGGCCATGTTACATGCATTGTTGGCCATACGGGCAATTCTGTGGGCTCTAACAAGACCAAAACCATAAGAATGAGGTGAAATTAAAAATAAACGAAGGGTCTTTATATAGATATCAAGCAGAATTCTGAAAAGTTGCTCGCATTCTAAAGGTATTAGATGATAAAATGCTTAATGATCTTTTATAGCCACTCCTTTATCACACTGTCAAGAGAATGTTTACATAATTAATTTGTTCCTGTAACTTATCACTGTCGTGCAATTTGTTTCTCACAGTAATGAGTTGCATTGTATAAGTAAACATTTGAAATGTTTATGCAAATTATAATTGTTCTACTATCACTTATCCAATTATTGTAAATGGATATCATTGTTTTTAAATTTTGTTGGCAATCAGGGTCATAATAGAGACTACAATGTTATTGGAAACACATTCATAACAGAAATTATTTACCGATAAACTAATGTGAAACATTACAATAGTATCATAAAGAGTTAATATATCAAGTCAACTGTTTTGAGGTTTATTATAATTATAAAAATTCTCTCAAGATTTTTGAAATAATAAGACTCCCGTTGTTATTGATAAATTATTAGTTTGTAGTTAAAACATATATTTATAAATTAATAAGTATTATTAAATTGCGCTCCTTATATTATTTTAACCTTTATAATTTAATATTAAAGATTTTTATTATTTCATATATTAGATTATTTTTATTATATCACACTTCAAAACCGTAAATATAACTCTTTTATATAATTTAGAATCAGTAATCATAATGAATTATATATAATATTATTTTAATAGTATAAATATTTCAACAAATATAATTAGCTTGATAATTTTGTTAATCTGATATGGAAAAATTATTCATATAACTTCTAAAAAGTAAAATCAATATTTTTAATTTTTAATATATCACATTTCGTCTATGTGACATATAAATTTTGATATATTTAGAATTTTGAAGAACAAATAGAAAAAAACATTTTTAATATATTTGTAAATTAGATTCAAATTTCAATAGCAGGATTTATTGAAATCTTATAATCTTACAAGGACAAAAGTTAGCTGGTTTGGTTTGTATTTTGTTTGATCAACTGGATAATTTTGGAATTATAGAAAACCCCCTGAAACCGAAGAGCAATCATCCGCCCCTGAACCTGAAAACACTCCCTACATGGCTTTGAGATCCCCCTTTCGTTCGTCTTCAATCTCTCGAAACCCATCTCTGAAAGCTAATATTTCATCTTTGTTTGCTCACTTACACAACCTCACAACTTCAAGCTCCAATGATGAAGTTTTGTATTCTTTTAAAAAACCCCTTGAACGATCCTCACTTGCTAAATTCCTCGAAGAAAATTGTCGATCATGTAACTTTACCCTGAATGAAGCATTGTACTTTTTCTATTACATGATTAATTCGCAACCCATTTTTCCATTTCATATCACTACTTGTTTAGTGCACTTGCAAGAAGAAGCATTATTATGAAGTGATTTCGCTTTATAGTGGTTGAATCCAACTGGTTGTCTTCAGATTTAATGTCTTTGACCGTTTTGATCGATTGCTTGTGTAAAATTGAAAGGGTTTCTCATGGTTTTACCCTTTTTGGGGAGATTTTGAAGAAGGGTTTCAGCCCAAATACTGTGATTTTAATTGTTTGATCAAAGGTCGTGTGTAGAAAGAAAGATTGTGGAGTCGATGGAATTGTTTCAGAAAATGGTTGCTGTTGGTTGTAGGCCTGATGTGACAGTTACAGCACTTTGATTGACGGATTGTGTAAAATGGGGAAGATAAGTGTTGCCATTAGTTGCTTGAAGAGATGGTTAATGGGAATAAGAAATCTGGTGTTATTTGTAACCAAATGTTGTTACTTATACGATATATTGATGGTCTTTGTAAGGCTGGATTAATTGAGAAGGCTAGAGAATTGTTTTTGGAAATGAAGGGTTCTGGAATCAGTCCAGACACAGTCGCTTATCCCACACTAATTCATGGTTTTTGTGTGTGGGTGATTGGGAGAAGGTTAGAAGTTTATTTATTGAAATGATAGATCAAGGTGTGCACCTTCTGTGGTGGACGTTTAGTGTGCTCATAGATGAACGTTGCAAGAAAGGGAAATTGCACGAAGCAAATAGGTTGTTGAGCTTATGATTGAGAGAGGTTGTGATTCCTGACATTTATACTTACAACTTTTAATGAATGATTGTGTAAAACAGGGAAGATAAGTCCTGCCATTAAGTTGCTGAAGAATTGGCCAAGGGAAATGAGAATCTGGTGTTATTTGTAGGCCAAATGTTGTTACTTATAATACTATAATTGATGGTCTTTGGAAGGCTGGATAGTTAAGAAGGCGATAGAATTGTATTTCGAAATGAAGAGTTCGGGAACTACTCCAGACGTAGTCACTTATAACATTTTGATCAATATGCTTTGTACACATGGACACTAGAAAAGGCAAATGAGTTGTTGTCACATATGGAGAAAAGGTTTTGCTCAAATATAATCACATTTATTACGCTCATGTTAGTTTCCTCAAGAATAATAAGATACCAAAAGTTGTTGAACTCCTTCATAAGATGGCGGAGAGAAATGTGAAGCCAACTGAATGTACAATGTCCTTAGTTATGCAGTTACTAATGAAGGCCGAAAATTATCGTGAATGTTTGAACCAGCTTCCCCAATTTCCGGTCCAAAAGCGAAATTGAAGTTTACGTGATAAAACTTTAGTGAGTATTATACTTTTTCTGGAGTAGAATCCTGCAAAAGTTCATCCAGCTGCCCAAATGCTCTATTTTGGTTACAGTAAGAAGAAAGTTCAGAAAACACTTTCATCTGTTCGAATTTGATAGGGAGGGTGATGGGGATGATCGAGAATGATGGCTTCCCTGATCAGACATACGATACGTGATCTGTCTCTATTATAAGTGCAAATAGTGCAGGTGGCATCATTGCAGGCCGCATCAGCATTTGCACATGAAGTAGGTCTTAAGGGTCTGAGGATTATTTCTGGTGCAAATTTCAGTAAGCAAAAGTTTTATCTGAGAAATTGTGGAATGGTTCTTGTTTCAACTATGACAATAATGGTAGCCGCTTAAGTGCAAAGGATGATAAATTTCGTTATACAAACCTGTTTTCAACTAGGCTTTGCAGTGAAATAACCGGAATAGTGACATTGCAGGAGAATGAGAATGATTTTTGACCAAAGTGACCATTTGGAGAGAAATGTATGCCAGTTTGTACAAGTTACAGGTGATTGTCTCAACATAAATGTGAATTGTCTTTTAAGCAGGCATTCATTGATAATTTTTTACACAATTTACATTTTCATTTGTTTAAATAAAGTATTAAAGTCAATTCCATCTTTACATTGTTTTGACAAGCTGGATGATTATAGGCACCCAGAGAACCTCAAGTGTGAATGCAGAAATCCTCCTTCATGTTTCGAATATTTAAAAAGAGATATTGATCATAAAGTTGTTGGATGATGACTTTACTAAGGTAAAAATATTGTTGGAATTCATATAGCTTTCCTTTCGGAAGAATGGAGATATTGAAGTGAAACTATTTGTACATTTAAGGCAAACTGGAAAACTTATTTTGTATAAGAGTGACAAAATGTTGATTTTTCAACTTTTTTTCCAAAAATGGTTTCCATTGATGATTTATGACTAGTGATAATTTATTTTAGTTCTTGCAAAGCAAATAGTTACTCTAGTAGTATTTTTTGTAGGGAGAATGTAAGGATTTGTTTCAGAGAATGAAAGATGGCCTGCTAAAGAGGCCAACTGCATATATAGAAGTACCATTTAGTTAAGTAAAATAATTTATAAAAATATTATAGACAACCTTAATTAGAATGTGGCGATATCAGGTGGGGCTTGGTCAGAAGGCTGGCATTCTACATGAGGATATAACAAAACATTTATGTATTTTTACATATAAAATCCAAAATTAGGATTCACTACATTTAGAGTAAATAATTCTGGGGCTGTGATGAATGAACCATTGAACATGCATCATTTCTGCAGACTTGTATTGTGATTTTTGTTATGGCGTATTTGGATCTGTTATATTTAATATTTCTTTGCTAGCTTTTGACTTATTTGCTCTTCTATTCATTCCATGGATGCCAAATAGTGGATTGCTAGAGAGCTGGTTTCGTTGGAAAATTACATTGATCAAGCAAATGAAAGGAACTGCGTGGAAGAATATCTTTTAATGATGTAGTTCTTCATAGAAAATTAGACTATTATCAAACTGAAACAACAGTTTGTATAAGCAGAAAGTAATCATTGGAATGTTTGAAAGAAAGGACCAGTAAAGGGGAACTGAATTTCAATCTAAAGCATGTTCAACTGTGTTTCGAAATGTAATTGATCCTTAACCCTCATTTCGGTATCCTATTGTCAAGAACAAAAACAGCTTGTTGCTGCTTGATACTCCATCAGAACAATTGTGGTTATTGAATTAGGTTCCAGAAGTAATTGCTGACACTCAAGATCCTTAACCTGCCTACGAGGATAGTAAAACAGAAGAAGAGCATGATGTTGGCTCACTTGAATCAGCCCTATGAACAACTGAAAATCCTGGCTCTAATCTTGAAGGCAATGGAATTGCTTACTGCTCAAATGATATAATAGATGTTGCGGCTAAATTTTCCAGGCTCCTCCTTGTGTGAATTAGTTTGTATATAAGATTATCCAAACTGCTTCTTTCTTGAAAACAGCTCCACCATTAAAACCCATGACTAGTATCTTTGAGTCCGATCAAGAAGCAGCAACTTTTGAGGAGGCTGGAACGAAGGAGAAAGAGGACCTAAGAAAGCAACTTCAGCTGAAAAATGAATGTATTGCTTCTTCATAGGAGCAAGCCAGGTGTCTTGCGGAATCATTGAGTGTTAGTAAACAACCCAGTTATGCAGCGGAAAACAAAAAAACATAAACTCTATGGATCGTTCTTTGGAACCAAGATCTGGGTACAAAAAATTACAGTTTATATAAAATAATCGAATCTATAGAAAAATTATTTCAAGGTTTTAGAAACCATACCCACGTTTGGAGGCTCCACCAATATTGTCTCTGAATGTGTTTGCTACCGATCCAAGTGTAGGATCGAACCGTAGAGGTCCACACGAAAACAATCAACAAGAACCATGGAGAGATTTGCTAGATCCTCCTTGACCTTAAGAAATCAAGAAGAAAACAAAAGAAGTATTTGATTTTCAATCAACCAGTAAAAGTGGCTGGAGAGAGTTTTGGGGCTGAAGGTTTTTCTCCTTTTTAATCAAAATGAAATAATAAAAACAACACTCTCTCATTTTCAATTAAAACCTTTTCTTTTATAGTGTTATTTTAGTTGCCTTATTCCCATATGGAATGGGCTTGGGCTACAACCCAAACGCCCTATGTTGCCAAACACTCCCAATTTGATTTATTTTATTTTCCATCATTATCTCAATTAAAATCAATTTATATATATATATATATATATATTAACATTTAACAATAATGATAATTTATTTAAATATATGCGAACACATATTTAAACGGAATTTCACTTATTTAATTTTTCTAACAAATTAAATAAAGGCTACAACTTCAGCAAATTTAATTACACTGTGAAATTACCAAAATACCCTTTCACCCAAAAAGACAAAAACGCTCTTCTTTCTTCTTGAGTCTTAAATTATCTTCTATATGTGTGACCCATAGGCTCCTCATCATATCGGCAGTGTATAGTATCGCGATTAACACCAATTAATCATCTCACTAATACACAGACCAAGATTGGCCCCTAGCAAGGCATAATGGCCACCCGATAGATTCGGATTCAGCAAAGTAGTTACCTGTCAACGATATAGTTACTGTACAATTCGATCCTTTCATCATACATTATCTCTACGAGACGAAGACATATAAATAGTGTCAACTTTCGATTACTCTCGATATTATGTATTCAGTTTCTAGACCAATGACCTGTATTATAAACTGGACAGAGCAATAACTCAATCCCACGGTAGCCATAGTTTTAGTGTCATTGCTATATACTGAATTGCGTCGTGAGATAACTTCTCCCGTACCCGGGAGTGATGAATCCTTTGTCAATCCACCATAGTCTTGGTACACTCCTCGATGCAGCCAATCACCACCGTATTGACAGCTCTGAATAGAACTGCGTTAGACTAGTGTCAAACTGTACCAATTGGTGCACAAGGTGCCCCGGTGATCTCAAGTCTAAGGATCACATGCATCACCATTCGTTAGAGGATTTGTTCCATAGACACTGGGGTTACCATCCATATGGAATCCTCTGGTGGGTCAGTCCAGTGAACTTGCTGCAGTATATCCACCTACAACAAGCACCCATGTGTTGCACCAGGTTGTCACCAAACAACCTTGACAAGTGAGATCAGTCACTGCCTTTCAACAGGGTCGTTCAACACTATGATAGCCTTATCGTATTATCTGTGCCCTTACTTCAGAATAATACTGAGGCTACGGACGTTTCTAGAATGACCACCATATGTGCTCATAGGGTTCTCACTATCAAGATTTGAAACACTTGATACCCTCGTCACGGTTCTACCATTTTAAGGACATATATCAATATATATTGCAATAATAATGATTTACGCAATATAGAATAAAATGTCTTTTATTATTGATTAATGAACATTATTACAAAGAGTTAATTCTATAATAATTGATTGGCTCTAGGGCATTTACTCTAACATTGAAAACATTAAAAAATGCTCTGAGTCAATACAATCGTAGATTTGATGCCTTGGAGAAGGATAAGCAAAAATGTGATAACATCATGAATGACATTGATGCCTCTTGGGATAACTTCAAAGTGGAGATCTCAAAGCTAATATGAGACTAATACCATACTTTTCAAGTTGTATCCAGAAAATTTTATCAGTATCATCTTATGCAATATTACATGTCATTTACACGATGCATTACTTTGGAATTAGAATCTGGAGATTCTTCTCCAAGAATTTAATGCCCATTTTGGTTAAATGGTATGCTTGTGCATGAACAAGACTGATTGGAAAATAGTGATGGTTAATACACTTGTAACTTGTTTTTTTTTTGTATTTAATTTCGATGATGCTTTTTTGGGTAATCCCTTGAAGAATATTCTCATTTGTAGCTGGAGTTGAAATAATATTGCCCTTCACCATGAAAATAATGTTATAGGAGTGAGTTCCTCTAAATTTTCTTCATTCACTGAGTTAAAGGTACAAAACATCGAAAAATCCTGTGTTTGTTTGCTCTGCTTAGTGTTTCTAAACTGGGACATAATCAGTTATGGTTTTGAAGCCTCTAGTTCTACCAGGCACGATGAAAGATTGAGCCAAATTACAAAAGCATAGAAATCATTGTTGCTTTTATTTATCATTCCGTGGAAAAGCAACTTGATAGTGATGAGAAATTCAAGTTTAGAGCTAGTTTAGCTTAATTTGCTGATGGGTGATATGTTATTTTCTATTCCTTTTTCTGTGTCACAAGGACTCAATCTCTGAGTTTAAGAGGAAGCGTCAAATCTCTGCCACAAGAAATTCAAAACCTCTCCTCATTGGAATCTTTGGAGATCAGTGAGTGCATCAACCTTATAACTTTGCTAGAAGGTTTTCGAGGTTTGAATTCGGTGCGATCCCTTTCCATCGAAAAATTCAAAGCTTGAAAATCTACAGCTGCCCTGCTTTCGAAAATTTGACCAGATGGATTGGAAACCTTTCTGGTCTTACTTTTTTAGCATTATCAGATTGTCATTGCATAGTTTCACTCCATGAGGGTTGCATCTTTTGACTAGCCTCCAATATGTATCCATCAGGGAATGTCCAAGGCTTGAAAATCACTATAGGAAAAATCTCAGCAAGGATTGGTCGAAAATCTCTCACATTCCACATATCTACATTGGATCAACTGAACCTAAGAAAAACAATAATGCAAGCAGCCCATCTTGTTGATAAATGTATGGATAAAAGCAAGAGTTTCTTAAGGTCATCATCATTGATTGAGGTGTGTAAACTTGAATTTAGTATTTGGCGTTTTGCTTCTTATACAGAAACTTAGGAGATAAGTTGTCTCTCTCTCTTTTCTAATCAGGTTTTTCTTGTAATTTTTAGTTGCGTTAGACACGTTACGTTTGAGCCTACGGTTAGGTTGTAGAAAAGTTTTGAAGATGGAGAAGAACTATTGAAAGAGGAAGAACACATAATTTGAAGATGGTGTTGGCAATATGGCCGGACACGCCGTAGGAGACGGCGGCCGGTCAACCCAGTTGTCAGTTTTTTCAGATTTTGTCATTAAATTTCTTTTTATTTTAAAAAATTATTAATGTATTTTATATATATAACCTAATCAAAATTGATTATTTTAAAGGTTGGTTCATGAATATGAACAAAGCTATAACAATCCCAAACTAAGCCGCCTTCTAATCAATTTTTTAATTGTGACTTTAAGAAAAGCACTTAGTTTATCTTAGTTTCTTTTTCTTATTTTTTGTTGAGAAATAGCTTGATCTTTGTCATTACCTATTTTTTAACTTGGTGGGTCAATTAGACTTGAGGATGCACATTAACAAGATTTTTTTTTTTTTTTTTAATCCCCATTGGGACAGAGATGCTATGCTGACTGTTGAATTAATATTAAAGAAATCGTATTAAATAGATCCTCAACGATAATTGTGTTTAAAATGGAATGGTTTTTTTTTACTAAGAAATCAGTGCATAATACATGCTTGTTGCATTTAGATCTTCATGATTTATCAACACAGAGATGTTTATCGCCAAAAGAACTGATATTATTTGTCCATCAATATCATCGCAACTATAAACTAGACAGCAGGTTGCATACTCTTTTCTCTTCCTCTTTTATATATATATGTATATATTTTTTTTTCTTAAGATGCTGCCCCTTTGTAGCCATTCTTTTATCAGTTAGTGCTAAACACAAGGATTTGTTTTGTTCAGTTGGATTAAAGTGCTAGGTTGAGGCAGTATAAATTGGGAGCATTTTATTAAAAGGCCAAATCAAGTTCAAATTTAATTAAAAGGCCATGTAGTTTGAATGTGTTAAGTAAATAGCCTTATTACTGATTAATGTTGATTAAACATGATTAGTGGTTAATTAAGATTAACGAAGTATTGTATAATCTTTTAAAAATTACAATATGTTCCCAAAATGCCGAAATTCTTGCAAACAAACCCAAACACCTTCTTCTTCTTCCTTCCACCAGTAACGCATCCCTTCCCTGGTTGTTGTTTCTTCTAAGATTTGTCTACATCTTCTTCTTCCTCCTTCCCATACATCTTCTTCTTCCCGCCATTAACACTATCTTCTTCCTCTGCCATTAACATCTTCTCTGCCACAGATCCTCCTCCTCCTCCTCCTTCTGACATTTCGTCCAGGTATGTGTATCTCCCCTTTCCATTTTATATTTCAATTTACAAAGATTTAACGATAGATTATGTTTGGGTTATGATTTTGATTTAGTTGTTTAGGTTGTTGGGTTGTGTTTGACGTGATGCAAGTTGAAATGAATGAAATTTGTTGAATATTTTCTTGCATTGTGGGTAGCTGGGGGTGGTAGCATCGATTGTAGGTAGAGATGACTGAAAATGTGTTATGAATATGATGGATCGCTTAACCAATCTGGTGTATCGCTTAAGCGATCTGGTATGTCTGGTATAATGCAGCAGATCTTAGATCGCTTAAGCGATCAAGTATATGGCAGAAGATTGCTTAAGCGATTCGTTATAAGTCTGGTGTATGGCAACAGATCGCTTAAGCGATTAGGCTTATTTATACCAAATCGCTTAAGTGATCCATTATAGTGCTTAAGCGATTATGTAAACGATATACTAGATTGCTTAAGCGACACACCAAATCGCTCAAGTGACTCTGCAGATGCTTTTTAAAATCTTTCAACCCTTAATACATCAGTTAATAATATTTTTTTTCTTGCATTATAGGTATTTGGCTATTATTAGACATGAGACAAGTTGTTTTGGGTGTTGAATATTTTGGTGAGTGGGTGGAGGAAGAAAGTTGCTGGAAGTGGATTGGGAAGAGCAAAGAAGTTATACCAATTGTTGTGAGTACAGAGGTTAGTTTTGATGAGTTGATTAATGAAATAATTAGAAGAGGTGATTTGAGTTGCTCACGTAGTGATATAGTTGTGAAGTATGTTTTAAGTAGAGTTTCTGAACATTATAAGGTACCTCCTGCTATATTTAAGTCGGATGAAGGTGTGAAGTTATATATGATTGATGTGGGCAATAATGGTTCGAGGCCAATTTTAAGGGTTTCTTTTTTAGATAAACCGTTGGAAGTTGGTTCAAAGGAAGGGGATAACGAGGAAGTTGGCAGAGAGAATGCTGGTTTTAATTTGAATACGAGGGTATTGATTTCTTAGTTGAAAAATCAAGAGTAGGCAGTGATTTGGGTGGTAAGGAGGACACTATTAAAAAGGTTGGTCATGTGCGATAGAATGAAAATGTTGAGGAAGAGGACCCCATATATGTTCCCGCAGATGTAGAGATTCCTTTATATACAAATTATGCAAAAGGTGTAGTTTATGAGGAAGAGAACACTATGGTCCTTTATGCAAGTTCAGAGGGGGCAACTACAGGTTGTAGTGAATCAGCTTAGGTTTTTACGGATGGATCAGAGTTGCACATAAGGTATTTATTTGACAACAAAGAGGAAGTGGTGAGGAAGCTAAAACTTGTTGTCGTGAGAGGTAATTTTGAGTTTATCACCAAAAAGTCCAATTCATTGGTTATGACGGTTGCATGTCGTAACCGAAAGTGCAAGTGGTGGGTTTATTATAGAAGGTTGGCAGAATTTGGAAAATTTATTGTTAGCATATATACCCATGAGCACACGTGTGGTTTGAGATATATTTCAGGTGAGCATCGATAAGCCTCCGCTGACGTTATTAGACAATTCATCAAAAGTCAATTCGTTAAAGGGAAATGTCCATCTCCTAAAGACATTCTAAGACTTATGCACACAGAATTGGGATGTGCTGTTAGTTACTGGAATTGCTAGAAAGGGAGACAACATGTACAAGATTTTGTGAGGGGCATGCCTAAGTATGGGAACGCAGTATTAGAAGTGTACCATTATATGCTTGAGTTGACAAACCAAGGTAGTAAGACAACTTTGAAGTGGGACAAGAATATGAGGTTTAAATATTTTTTTGTTGCTTACGGTTCTGCTATAAAGGGTTTTGTAAACATGAGAAAGGTGTTGGCTGTTGATGGTTGCTTTTTGACAAGAAAGTATGGAGGCACATTGTTGGTAGCCACTACACAGGACAGCAAGAATCACACATATCCCGTTGCATGGTGTGTGGTTGACTATGAGAATGACAACTCGTGGACTTGGTTTTTTTTGTAATTACGTACGATAGTGCCTGATAGTGACGAGTTGTGTATAATATCCAATAGGCACAACTCTATAAATAAGAGGATTGCCACTATTTACCCTCAACCACATCACAGATTATGTATGAAGCACCTTGGTGAGAACATAAAACAAAAGTTTAAGTGTGCTGGTCTCCTTCAGACATACTATATGGTAGCAAAAGCTTATCGAGAGTTCGAGGAGCACTTCCGGCAAATTCAAATCATGGATGATAGAATTGCTAAGTATCTTGAGCATGACGTTGGTTTCGAGCGATAGAGTAGAGCTTACTTTCCTGGAAAAAGGTTTGATGTCATGACCATGAACATAGCTAAGTCCATAAATTCGAAGTTGTTAGTAGAAAGAGAGTTTCCAATAGTTGTCCTTTTTGATGCAATCTAGAGGACATTGTCATGGTGGTTCCATGAGCATCGTACGGAGTCAGATAATTTGACCACAACCCTTGTTATGTCAGTTGAACAATTATTGTGAGAACATATGGAACTTTCAAATGTACTGTTTGCATATCCTTTTAATGCTCAAGAGTTCACCATGTGTGGCTATGGTCTGGATGCCCTAGTTAACCTTCTTAGTAAAACTTGCAGCTGTAAAGAGCTTGACATTCAACGTTTACCCGTCCTCATGCGCTAGCAGCATTGAAACACCAACAGAATCCAGATTTTGGTTCAAGAATTTACATGGAACTTTACTCTCCTCTCTATATGGCAAATCACTACATGCCGGCTTATTCGGAAATGATATATCCAGTTCTTCCAGAAGAGCAGTTGGTGGTGCCGCTAGAGTTGGTTCACATTATCATCCATCTGCCATTCAAGAAGACAGAAAAGGAGAGAAAAATAGTTAAACATATTCCATCAATCTCTGAGGTTCCCTGGAGGATGATTAAGTGCTCAATTTGCAAGCAAGTTAGCCACAAGAGAAGCAGTTGCTAGAATCAATCACATGTAGATCCAGAAAATTAGGTTCGAATTGATCAGTAGCAAGAAAGCAAGCAATCTGCAGATAATATCGCCATCTGCAGATCTGAATAGCAGATCGTTTAAGTGATGCTGCTTAGATCAGATCTGGTGGCCACCAGATCACTTCAGCGAAGTAAGGTCACATAAGCAATCTTTTCTAAATTGCAGATCTGACAAGCAGATCGCTTAAGCAATCTGATGAAGTTATAATGTTTCTTTTTTCTGGTGCATTAAACTGATTTTATGTTCCTGTATTTCCAACTATGTCATCAAGAAGAAGGATGCAATCAAGAGAGTTGCCAAGGCCAACCGTTGAAGAGTTGTTGTTTTCAATTTTTTATGTTTTAAATTTTATTGTTACCTTGAATAAATCATCCTTTATAACGTATTAAATCAAATTAATAATTTCTCATTTTCATCAATTTTAAAAAGGGTTTAACTTAGTAAAATTTTGCATGTTGCCTCTGAAAAGCACTTATAGCTGCCCAAAGAAGCAAGCCAAGCAAAATAAATATTATCAACATCAATGTCATATCAAGACAATCAATCAATCAATCAATCAATTTACTGAATTAGTCATGAGTGTGGCACGTTAGTAGAAACGTACCTCATTTCACAAACATGGATGGTTATGATTGAATATAAAGCTCAGCCACAATACGGAACACTCAAACGTGCACAATATCAAAAAATTAGCGAGATAAGAAGAAAAATGGCCAAAAGTGAACAATCACTTAAGCGATTTAAGATTGCTTAAGTGACCAAGGGTAAAAGCAAAGAATCGCTTAAGTGAGACCTTAAATCGCTTAAGCGATCATGCATCTGGGCAGATCTTGATTTTGCCTCAGACTTGATGGCTTAGGCGATCCTAAATTGCTTAAGCGACCAAGGGTAAAAGCGAAGAATCACTTAAGCGAGACCATAAATTGCTTAAGCGATCGTGCATCTGGGTAGATCTTGATTCTGCCTCAGACTTTATCGCTTAAGCAATCCAAAATTGCTAAAGTGACCAAGGAAAAAAGTGAACAATCGCTTAAGCGAGAAATTAAATTGCTTAAGTGATCATGCATCCAGGCAGGTATTGATTCAGCCTTGTACATCGCTTAAACGACCAAGGGTAAAAGTGAAGCATCGCTTAAGTGATTCTGATCTTTGCTTGTACGTGATCACTTAAGCGACTAAGTTTGAACATACTGGATTGCTTAAGCGATCCACTATAGTCGGATGACCTTTACTCTGCATTTGACAAGATCGCATAAGTGATTTATTATTGCTTAAGCGATCAGGGCTAAATAGACAAGATCTCTTAAGCAAAACCATATATCGCTTAAGTGATTAAGGGTAAATAGATGGGATTGCTTAAACGACACTATACATTGCTTAAGCGATTGAGGGTAATTTACTTTGGTATTTTCAAAATATTCTATACTTTAATATTTCTTTTCGATGTTTATGTACCATGTTTAATACAGACGTAAAACAACCAATTTAATTAAAATATAATTTTGAAAAAAAATTTGATTAAGTGATATAAATAATCAAATCAATTGACACAAGATAGATCATGGTCCACTGAACTAATCGTATAGTCAAAATTGAAGCTTATTTCAATCTAATCATTCTCAAATATATCATCCATATTTATGAAGTCATGTACGTTTCTACTAACGTGTCACGCTAATGCGCTATGACATTCATCCATATATCATCTAGTTGTAACCTTAATATGTGTTGATGGAATTAGGTTGCAAATAATCCTTCTTAATTGGCCTTAATAAGTGTTACTAACTGATGTTGCTTAACATTAACGTTAATAATCTGTAATGTTGTGAACGTCCGAAGTTTACATTAACGTCATTACTTAAGCGGTCCAGTGTTGATAAGCTTTCATCGCTTAAGTGATAGTGTTAATCGCTTAAGCGATCTTGTGAAATGCAATAAAAATAATCCGAATATACTAGATCGCTTAAGAGATTTCATTTCTTGCTTAAGTGATCCTGTGTATTTAGCCTTACTAGCTTAAGCAATCTGGTATCATCGCTTAAGCGATCACATACAAGCAAGAATCAAGATCACTTAAGCGATGCTTCACTTTTACCCTTGGTCGCTTAAGCGATCATGTACAAGGCAGAATCAATTCATGTGTAGATGCATGATCGCTTAAGCGATTTAATTTCTTGCTTAAGCGATTTTAGATCGCTTAAGCGATCAAGTCCGAGACAGAATCAAGATCTGTCCAGATGCACGATCGCTTAAGTGATTTACGGTCTCGCTTAAGCGATTATTCGCTTTTACCCTTGGTCGCTTAAGCGATCAAGTCCGAGGGAGAATCAAGATTTGCCCAGATGTGCACGATCGCTTATACGATTTAAGGTCTCACTTGAGCAATTCTTTGCTTTTATCCATGGTCGCTTAAGCGATTTGGTATCGCTTAAACAATCAACTCCGAGGCAGAATCATGATTTACCCAGATGCACGATCGCTTAAGCGATTTATGGTCTCGCTTAAGCGATTCTTGGCTTTTACCCTTGGTCGCTTAAGCGATTAAGTCCCAGGCAGAATCAAGATTTGCCCAGATGCACGATCGCTTAAGCGATTTATGGTCTTACTTAAGCGATTCTTCACTTTTACCCTTAATCACTTAAGCGATACCGAATCGCTTAAGTGATCAAGTTCGAGGCAGAATCAATATCTGCCCAGATGCATGATTGCTTAAGTGATTTATGGTATGACTTAAGCAATTCTTCGCTTTTACCCTTAGTCGCTCAAGCGATCAACTCCGAGGTAGAATCAAGATTTGCTCAGATGCACAATTGCTTAAGCGATTTATTGTCTCACTAAAGTGATTCTTTGCTTTTACCTTTGGTCGCTTAAGCGATCAAGTCCATGATAGTATAAACATCTGTCCAGATGCACGATCGCTTAAGCGATTTTTTCTCGCTTAAGCGATCCTTTATAGAAAACCCTTTGTCGCTTAAGCGATATATGCAGTTGCTTATATATCGAGTAAGCGATCATAAGCAATACATATTTTTGCCAACTTTTCTCCTGAATTTTGACAAACTAAAATCACCAACACATATTAATTCCATATTTTCTCCTGAATTAGACAACCTAATTGCATCAAAACATCAATGTCATGTAACAAGAATACTAAATAAACTCGAATTCAAAAAAGGGAGTGAATTACTGAATTGCTTTATATTACTTTGAAATGTGTCAGTTACATTCAATTACAACATTATATACAACAAATCCTATATATACCCAAAATAAAAGCAGGGCCTACAGCCTCCATCCCCCCTCTTCATCATTCTCTTTAGCCACTTCCCCATCCTCCAAAATTATCCAGCACACCTTTAGCATCAACATCAACAACAGCACCACAACCCAAGTATCAATAGCCTAACGCTTAATAACACCAACTGATCCAATTCAAGATAGTCCAATTATTCAAGACAACCCAATAAGACAGCATCACATAAACTGCAAAATTCTAGGTCCAATTTCCATACCTTTTGATGACAGCATCAACAATGACTTGGATTGCGTTCTGGTCAGTCAAAAGGGATCCATATGCCCATGGAAGCACTCAACAGCCCAGCGCTCCCAACATTTGCTCATTGTTTCATCATTCAAGCCGTCCATCGGGGTGTTGGTCATGTCAAACTTAATAAATTTCAGTGCATATGTCCCGTAATCAGATCTATAATAGAAGGAAGACATTAGCATTAGAGATGGGAAGGCACTTGAGTAGCAACTTTCCCATCTGTACTTCATCACTAAAGTGCTGAAACATCCTGCTATCGTGCAACAGCTGCGGGAACAATACGCATAGTGGCTCCAACTCCGTCTCCAATTGCCTCTCTCGACAAAGACTTGGGTTGCACTCAAGGATCTATAGCAAGCCCTCCTCTGGAAGCACGATGACGGTTATCCAGTGCATATCCTTGATGTTGATGATGCAGTATACTCTTTTAACCTTTACCCAACTGTGGCCATGTTTAGGCCTTTCGCTCCCGTACATATTGCATCATCCTGTCATCAAACTGAAAATCATCAGGGACACTGTTGAAGTCATCTATGGCCAATCTTTTTCTCTTGCCTCCTCTTGCTGCACCTCTACCAATGACCTTTTTCATTAAAATGTCATATGTTGTTACTAGTGTTTTGCCAAAAGCCACATTGGTGATGACATAATCGGGATACAATATATCACCATTACTGCTCTATCATAGCCTCATGAGTGCCAATACCTCATCGATGTGCTACATCAAAAAAAAAAAAAAAAAAACATGATAAGTAAACAATACCTCATGGAAAACATAAGCAAAAATAAGGAACAATAAGGGAAAACAGCTCACCGAGTTGTCAAGCCACCTGCCCATTGTCAACATCTTTTCAAACCACTCTTGGGGATGATCCCCGGTCTTCCACTTCACATTGGCATCACCTCCAGATTCATTGTAATAGGCATAGAAGAGTTTTTTCTTTTCTTCCTCTATTAACCTATACAAATCGACCTTTAACTCCTCCGTTTTTGTTTGCCCACTTCCTTCCCTTTCCTCCATTTGCACATCCTCACTTCCTTCGCATCTCGCCTCACCCTCCTCCATTATCACTTCCCCATTTCCTCCACCAACCTCCTTAATCTCCTCAATTTTTGCTTCTCCACTTTCGTGGACTTCCTCAATTTTTTTTCTTCATTTTCCTCTTCTTTCCATACGTTGCTATGGTGTAAGGAGATTTGACAAACTTACTCTTTTGGCTCTCTTTTTTCAGCTCAAGTTGCACTTCAACTGCTTTCAATACTCCACCAACTTCCTTCTCCACCCTACCAACTTTCTCTATCGCCTTATCAACTTTCTCTTTCACCCTTTTCATATGCTCTTCCATCTTGTCAAACCTCTCATAAATGGCTATTGTAAAACTCTCAAACATACTATTTATGAGGTCAACCACCTCATTCTCCTGACCCCGACTCCTCGGCAAAGCGGTACTTGTTGTACCAGTTTGCCAATTGGGTGGAGGCGTACGAACCTCTTCATCCTCCTCCCCCTTCTCCCTCCCGCCGATTGGAGCTTCATCATCCTTAACATCAACAACATTTTCAAGTTGTGGCCCTGCAATTGTACTCACATGCGTGACCCCTTCTAGGTCTCGCATTCGGCTATCTATCCCTTCATCTGCTTCATCCTCTAATTCTTTGAACGATGTAACATACTCCTTTCTCGCTTCACCCCTAGTAGTACTGAGGAAGGGATGGACGACTCCCTGCAATAAGAAAAAAAAATCAATCAAATTTAAGCCACATTTAAAAGCAAGTGCATATTCAAAAGATTAATCCTTTAATCTTACCCGAGCTGTTTGAATTTCCATGTCTATTTTGTCATAATCCTAATGGGTACACTTCTTGATGTGCTACTGCAACATCGTAGGAAATTGTGGTCACTCATCGGAAGTCTTCATCCTCCCCCCTACCTTAGCCAGGACAGGGATGACCTGTTACATCTAAGCCTACATTGTAAAAAAACAGTCCATATTATAATTAAAACACATATAATACAAAAAATATAACAAAAAACTATTAACATTTACCTACATGGCCCATGGGAAGCCAAATAAATTGTACTTGCTGGGTTTATTCTTCTCAACAAATTGGCGATGCTTTAACGCCATGTCTTTTCCTTGTAGGGAGTCTATGGTTAGCTGAAATGATACTCATCCCCACGAATAAACATTAAAGAAGTCTAGGTTGCATGCAAACTTCACCAAATCTATATTAACGACTTTTGTTGAGTCTGAACCCATTAGGATCGAATGAACAAACCATACCAGACACATCTTGAACCTCTCTGAAGAGGTAAACCCAACTTCCCCTAGCCTCTCCTCTAAATCGCGTCCCATAATAGACGCCTTCCTCCCCAAAACCTTTTTAGTCAAGTTATCAACTGCCCTACTCTTTTTTATTCTCTCTTGCTTTTCCGCATTTGGAAATGCCCCGCATCTTAAGCCTGTCACATGGCATATTCCATCATCCCAAATCGTAGTGGCTTCCCATCCACTACGAACCACATCTCATTTTTTTTGGCTTTTTACTGAGTGCAGCAACATATAATGCACTCCCTGCCCCTAGAAAGCCTTTTTCCAGTTTTCTCTGATGTTCACTAAATGACCAAAGCAACTCTCTTTAAATCGGTCCATACTCTTCTCCTATTCCTTTAAAATCTCCATTATTCTTGTAAAAACTTGCCAACTCGACCTAATTGTCACTCTCACGGGGAAGTACGGTACCTTATCGCTTAAATCTCCATAGTCTTTATACTTTACGCTTTGTAAAATCTGCGCAAACTATATAAACTAAATATCAACAAAAAAAAGAGACTAAAACAACCAATAGGCTGACAATTTAGGGGATATGGCTTTCGAGGGCATCGAGGAGTGGGTGTTTTTGGCCTCAACAAGACCGGGGAAGCCAATGCAAGCCCTACAGAGCCTGTTGTGGCAGGTTCCATGAGGTTGGAGGGTTGAGGATGGCAGGAGATGGCTGAATAGGAGCGCCGGAGGGGCGCAGTTGTGCATGGCTAGCCATGCAATATGCAGGTTAGCCCTCCCGCCCCCTTATTCCACCACCTCCTGCCATCCCCAACCCTCCAACCTCCCACCAACAACCTCCCTTGCCTTCCCCCATCCTCTGGAACCCAAACAAAGCCACTCCCCCCATGCCCGCCAACTACTCGACAAAATGTCACAACCATCATAACAATAAAACCAACTACTCGACAAAACGCCATAACCATCATAACAATAAAACCAACTACTCGACAAAACGCCATAACCATCATAACAATAAAACCAACTACATATCCCCAAATTCGCACAAATCAATCAAATTTTTCATCAAATTCAAAACAAAAAGTAAAAAAAGTATCCTTTATTTACCGCCATCCTCCTCCTTGCCTGAATTCTCGCCGGCGTCCTCCTCTTCAGAACCATTTCCCGATTCTTCTCTTTTTCTTGTGCCGCCATTGTCTTATCTACCTCTGGACCACCTTGACTCATTAGATGATCCATCGGAGTGTCTTCTTCATCAACCTTTGAACTGCTGGCACTGCTGGAGTCTAGGATTCGGAGTGGGGTTGAGTTTTTCTCCTCTTTGTGAATGTCAGCCATGGTTTTGTGTAAGGAAGCTTTAGGATTGAATTTTTTCTAGAATTAAGGCACCGTCGTTGCCAGAAATCACAGAGAAACGAAATGTGTTCGTCGGTCGTTTTTTGGGTATATGGCTCGATGAAGCAATTTTGAAGGGTGGGGGCTCGTTTTCAAATTTCAAAATTTAAATAAACTTTCATTAATTATGATTTTACCCACATATGTTTAAACCTTTTCAGTTTAACCCGTTTTACATGTTTAATGAATCCTAGGTGTCCCACGTCAGCTTTTCTAAATTTAAAAAAATTCAAAAATATTTTTAGGGTCATTTTTTTAAATGCAAACTTGGGAGGTCCAAAGAGTTAATTTTTCTCGTATAAATTGCTGAAGGCTTAGGAAACATTGGAAACACCTTTCTCATTTCATGTTTCCTGAAAAGAAAAAGATGTGGAGGATAATGTCACGGTATCTACTTCTCATCAGCTTCTATTTCTTGCATCTTCGAGTTATTTATTCTTCGTCCTTCGATTATTCTTTCGTATCAGCAAAAAATTGCTTTCTTGAAGAAATCTCTACTTTACTCCATTACAACCAATCGATTCACTTAAATTCATTGTATGTAGCAACCTTGTTGGTTATCCTCCCAAGACAAACTCTTGGAAGAAGGGTAATGAGTGTTGCCTATGGGATGGGGTGACTTGTGATAGGTTGATAAGTCATGTGATTGGCCTCGACCTTAGTCATAGTTGGGTACATGGCACTATCCATTCCAATAGGCAATAGCACTCTTTTCCTCCTCCACCATCTCGAGGCTCAGTCTTGCTTGCAATGATTTTAGCCATTCTAGAATTGTCTCAAATTTTAGTCAGTTCACAGAGTTGACACATCTTAATATTTCTTCCTCCTTATTTTATGGTCATGTTCCCTCAGCAATCTCTCACTTGCCAAGATTTTGTGGTTTTGTCAGTGAAAGGAGTTAACAGAATGAAGGACATAAATCTGACCATTTTCACAACTATTGATTTGACAAACAACCAATTTCAGGGAGAAATTTCTCCAGTCATTGGAAAGCTTAGCTCACTTATAGTGCTTAACTTTCTAACTGGTTATATTCCACCAACTTTAATCATTAGACCTTTCTGCAAACAAACTAGCTGGAAAGATTTCTATCCAATTGGAAAGCTTACCTCGATCACCATTGTTCAAAAAAATGTAACAATGATGAGGCACCAGAGTCAACACCAACACTCCATGAAGAACACAATTACTCAAGCTGGTTTGATTGGAAAGTATATATTGCATTTTCAAACAAGAAAGCCAAAATGGTTTGTGAGGATTGTTGAAAGAGAGCAACTGAAAATTGTGAAAATGTTGAATGGAAATCATTGAGAAAGAAGAAATTTGTAACTGCAAATGGTGCTTTTGTCTAGATGAGTTTCTTTTTTTTTTTTTTTTTGAGTTTTTTTGGTCCTAATAGAATTGGCTTTTTTTTTATTTATTATTATTATTATTTGAAAAATGCCATTCTTACAAAGACCTATACAAAGAAGGCTACAAAGTGACATCATCCAGAAGAAAAAAACAAAGAAAAAACGGAAAGAGAGAGAGAGAGAAATCATGAAAATCAAGGATGGAGATTGTCTTTGTATGTCTCATTTATATGTGTCTTTATAAAATTAGTATTGCTTTTATTATTTATCAAGGCATAATTAGAAGCTAATATTCATTATTCTGGCACTATCCTTAGCGTTTGTTCGGTAACTTAAAAGGGTCCTAATAGAAAGGGCCCTTTTTGTAGCCGCTGTGAGGCTATAGGCCTTTCTTGGTCCCGCGGGGCCTTTGGTGGCCTCCAAAGGTTTTCGTGAGTCCCTTGGGGCCTCAAGCAGCATATGACCAGCTATGGATGACGTCGTCGACAGTAATAACTACTCGGTATTTGGGTTGAACAAGGGCCAAAGTTTTAGTTTTCTAGGTTGGTTTTGGTAATTGGGGATTATTTGTGTAATTTTGTCTATAGGTAAAATCATCTTTTCCTTCTCAATTTATTTTTATTAACAGAACTAGACATAATGGTAGCTAGGGTCTTATTTCTGGAACGCATAGGTGTTTTCTATAATTGCTCAAATGCGTGGGAGTTTATCAAACTTTTCCAACAGCTTTTCATAGTATTTTGATAATTAAAATTAAAAATCCTAACCATCAGACTGTCAAACTGTAATATGCTTTAAAATCTTTCCAAGATTAGAAGAAATAAGATAAACAAAAAATCAATTTTTGTCTATGTTTAGTTGTCGAGTCATACAACCAGACAATTTTTTTACAAAATTTATATAAATTAACTACTTTGTCCTGTGTTTTTTGCATAGTTGTATGACTCAATTATAAACATAACATTACTCTTAAATCAATTAACCTCTTTATTAATAATGTTAAACTTATAATATATATTACGTACTGAGATCTCAATTTTGTATAATTGTATTTCAACTAATGTAACCATGCATATTATTGTGATTCCATATTGAATAAAAATGATAGTCTTGTAGTTAAAATTATAGATAAAATGTAGGAAAACAACATTTAAAAAAGTTAAATTTTTTTATTTTTTTTACAGTTAATTGACAAGCATAAATTAAGATTAGTTAAGTATGGAATCAACTCTAAAAGACTAATATTTTAAGTAATTGACAAGCATCCTGTCCTCGACAATAAGAAAATATAAGCACATAACATGAGTGACTTTAATAAAAAATATTTTGATTTTATAGGGTGTGATTATCTATATATAAGCATTAGAAAGAAAAAGAAAAAAAGAAAAAAAAAATTGATTTATATAGTGTGAAAATAGAAATAACATGTGAACCGCCTTTAACACGCAAAGTAAAAATTTTCAGTGAGTTTAAAAATCAATATTGGTATCAATATGATTGTCTTTGAATGATCTATATATTTATATAACTCTTAAAAGCAATAAAATTGTATTTTGGCCGAGATCTGAAATAGAAAGTTTTTGTACCAAATTTTCTTCATCAAATCCCCAAAAAACCCCGCATATGATGCTGTATATAGAAAATTATACAAGTTATGGAATAAGAGTATATTAGATAATTTACCTTATATGTGTTTCTTATAAATTATAAGTGTTTGAATATAAGTTGTGGAATTAACTTTTTCTAATAAGTGATTTTATCTGAAAATAAGTGATAATTTGTGAAAAACAAACAATCAAGAAACTTAAATTATTTAGACTTAAAAACAAACAACCCCTCACATGATATGGTTCTTAATTTTTAATTAAATTGATCTTTTGATCATCACAGAAAAAAGTCCCTGCAATTCTGATTAAAAAAAGGTGAATCCCGGAATAAAAAGAAAAAAATTGTGTTTCTTGGGTTTTGGTTTTCCATAAATAATTAAATTGCATTATTAATGAAAGTGCTTAATGAAAGGTAAATTAGAGTTGATTTGGGTTCTCTGTTTTGATAGTTTTGGTGAAGGAAATAATTCATGATATTACATTTTTTTTTTACCTTTAAAATATATAGGAGATTGAATTTTTAGCACAACTAAAGGAAGCACATGTATCTTCAATACCAATACAACAGATCTGCACTGACGAGATATGGAATGCACAATCATTACAGCTTTTCCTTGATCCCTATTGGCTGTGATCAAGAAGTAATTTTGTCATTCAATCAATCCTTATTTTATGTGATTGATTCAATAATTATGTTTATTTGTATTCATTATTTTTCATTTTTACATTTACAAAAAGTGTAAAAATTAGCCATTGTACAGGTTTATACAATATGAAAAATACAGAAAATTTTCTCCCTTCTTTCTTCTCTTTGGCATACTTTGGCAGTATCAATATCTTGAACAACTACTGTTTGCCTCTCCATATTGATTTCTAACATGGTATTAGAGCACTGCTCGAAGCTTCCGCATTCAGCCTTGCCTTCCTTTCTATTCCTTAACTCAGCCACGTACTTGGTTAGAACCACTCACCTCAATCTCCCTTTATCCCTGAAACACAAAAAAAAAAAAACACTTCATTAGAATGGAGAACGACCCAATCAACACAGAAAACTCAGATGACCCTACCAACACAAACCGCCCACACAAATCAAGCCAAACACTCAATCCAGGCGTACTCTAACCCAAACTACTTAAGCCCATAAATCACAAACCAGGCCTGACCCAACCCGTTACCTATATGGAATGCCAGGTTATGACCCGGATTCTTTTACCCAAACTAGCCTCGACCCAACTTCTCTTGGAATACTTGGTCAAAACATGGACTCTTTTCCTCAAATGGGTTTGGATCCAAATCCCTACCTTTACCCATTTTGCATCATCCCAGCCACAGGCAATAGTCGCCTTGAACCAAGTGACGTTCTTTTCTCACTAGTTTCTGATGGACTAGAATTGATCCTCATCAAACAAACCCTTACAGGTTCTAATAATTATGCATCATAGGCTTGCGATTTCCGACGAACCCTCATCACAAAAGACAAAGAACCCTTCCTTGAAAATCCTTCCAACAGCCACCATAGCCACACCTCCAATGCCACTAGAACCAATACAATACACTAGTCTGCTCATGGATCAGCAACTGCATCTTTATAGAAGTATCGACAGGACTCCTACTAATAGAGATGGCCGCCAGTATTTGGGCATACATCAAGGAGATGTATGGGAAGCTCGATCTCGCCAAAACATACACTCTCTGGCAACGACTAATTGAACTCAAATAGGGGAACACTTCGGTGACAACGTATTTCAATAGGCTCTTTGCCATTTGGAATGAGTTGGACGCTACTGAGGAAACACTTGAAGGGCCATACGAAACTATCTACCAGTACTAGAGGATTTGATATCACGACAGATTGTTGCAATTTTTGCTCGGGTTGACTGAAAGGTTTTATGCTTTTCGTAAGCAAATCTTGATCACGTCTCCACCACCCACTCTCTGTCAAAGTTTTCAACTAGTAGTACAAGATGAAAGCCAACACCGGTTACACCCCGATTGGCCATCCACTGACCCACTTGGTTTTGTAGGAGTCAAAGAAAATGGCGATAAGAACTCACGGCTAGGGCAACCTGCAAAAGAGAAGGGGGTTAATTTATATGCAGAGATGAACGGCCTAGATTTCATCTCGTGATCTGACGGCCAGAAGCTCATTACGTTTTTAAACGCATCTAATGGCTCAAATCGAGCCACATCACAACAAGGGTCCAACCGGTCAACAAGTTGGTCAAATGGTCCCAGTTCTTCGTCAAATGGATCCAGAAACGGATCCAATGGGTTTGGAAATTCACGATCTAATTGGGGGCGATTATATTGTGAATATTGCAAGAGAAGAAACCATGATCGAGACCATTGTTGGAAATTACATGATTGTCTTGATTCCTAAAACAAAGACAAAAATAGCAATTCTTCTTCTTTCCAGGCTGACTCTGTTTCTTCTGGAAATCAGCAAGCACCTATTCTCAATTTGGATCAATATAATCAATTGCTCTAGCTTCTGAATAATGCTCCCACCGCACCTACAACATCTTATGCAAGTACTTCCTACTACTTCAATTTAATTACTATTGAAATGTGGATTATTGATTCAGGGGCTAGTGATCACATCATTTGTCACCCTAAATTTTTCAACACTATTTGCACTACCTCATCCACCTCTTTTCGCATGCCGAATGGGAACATAACCCTAGCCACTCACATAGGGATCGTCCAATTATCCAAAAATTTATTCCTTAAAAATGTACTTTGTGTTCCCGCTTTTCATTTTAACCTCATCTCAGTCTCCAAACTCTGTGAAGACAATAATTGCACTGCAAATTTTGTCCTAACACATGTGAATTTCAAGACCCTTCGACTGGGAAACTGATGGGCTTGGGTAAGGTCCATAGAGGTCTATACTACTGGGCACCTGCTAAGTCTTCTAGAATTTTTCATCCTTGTATTACAACCAATAAAATTACCAATTGTAATGCAATGATTAATAAAAACTCTTTTATTCTTCATTAAAGATTAGGTCACAGTGCCACTATTCCTCAACCTCATTGTTCCATATGTCCATTAGCTAAGCAAGCCAGAATTACTTTTCCACACAACACTTCCATTATAACACAACCTTTTGCCCTAATCCATCTTGATATTTGGGGCCGTTATCACACTCCAAATCATGATGGATCCAAATTTTTCCTCACCATTGTTGATGACTTTTCTCGGGGTACATAGACTTTCCTCATGTAATCCAAAACCCAAACACTTACCTACATCACACATTTCCTAGCCATGGTCAACACACAATTTGACATTTTTGTCCAAAGGGTTAGAACAGACAATGCTAGAGATTTCTTTAATCATAGTTGTTCCTTCCTTTTTTCATCCCTCAGCATACTACATGAAAGCTCTTGCACATATAGTCCATAACAAAATGGGGTTTTCAAACGAAAACACCGCCATCTCCTAGAAGTAGCCCATGCCCTTAAACACCAAGCCCACCTGCCCATCTCCTTTTGGGGCGAATGTGTGATAACTGCTACCTACCTAATCAACTGCATGCCCAGTAGATTCCTTCATGGAAAGACTCCTTATGAGGTATTATTCAAGAAGCAACCACCTCTAGATCATCTTCGAGTCTTTGGATGTCTTTGTTATGTTGCCACTCTTGGATCACATGGTAAGTTTTGTACCTGGGCCACCCGTTGTGTTTTTATGGGATATCCTATGGTTCAAAACGGTTATAGGCTATATGATCCAGTTACAAACAAGTTTTTGATCTCCCGAGATGTTGTATTTCATGAAGAGATTTTTCCATTTGCCTCAGAGGATATTGTTCCATCACCATCACCATCACCATCACCTCGAGTGTTCCCTAACACTGATACTTTTCAAGATCCCTTGTTCACTATGGTTCATAATCCACCTGTTTCTCAGTCCAACACCCCTACTATTGACTCTGATACAACAAACACTGATAACACTATAGAAGATTCACATGTTTAACTCCCTATGTCTATTTCTCCACCCAGATCTCTTGTTCAGGCTCTTATTGTTCTTACATGCCGTAATACTCGCTAGACAAAACCACCGATGTGGGCAGCAGATTATGAGTGTCCTACCAGTTCAAATCCTTCAAATACACTGTATCCTACCTCCAATTATGTGACTTATGATCATCTCTCTCCTATATATAGAGCTTGCATTAGTAACATCTCCGTCGAACGAGAACCCACTAGTTACTCAAAGGCTATTCAACACTCTCACTAGCGTCAAGACATGGCTATTGAGCTTACTGCTCTCTCTCTCAAAATCATACCTAGGATCTAGTGCCTTGCTTCTCTCATAGAAAACCTATTGGTTGTAAATAGGTCTACAAAATCAAGCATCGTGCTGATGACTCCATTGAAAGGTACAAAGCTCGATTAGTGGCCAAGGGATACACTCAGCGGGAAAGTTTTGATTGTCAAGACACTTTTTCACCCGTAGCCAAACATGTCATAGTTCGTACTTTTCTTACAGTAGCTTCTATTCGTGACTGACCTCTCCATCAAATGGACGTTCATAATGCCTTTCTTCATGGTGATTTTCCTGAAGAAATATATATGGATCTTCCTCCGAGATTACGCAGATAGGGGGCAAACATAGTATGTCATTTCCAAAAATCCCTCTATGGGCTAAACAAGCATCCCAACAATGGAATGAGAAATTCAGTAAAGCTCTCACTAGCATAGGATTTGTTCAGTCCAAACATGACTATGCATTATTTACCTGGAACAAAGTTAAAACTTTTATTACTTTCATCATCTATGTCAATGACATTCTTATTACAGGAAATGATGAAGTAGACATCAAATCCTTAAAAGAGCATCTTAATAGACAATTATGAATAAAAGATCTGGGAGAGCCAAAGTATTTCCTAGGCATTAAAATTGCAAGATCCCCAGCAGGAATATCTCTTAGCCAGCGAAAATATGTCTTGGAACTTATCTCTGATTCAGGACTATCAAGATGCAAACAAAGTATAATTCCAGTAGAACAGAATACAAAGCTGACTACTCAGGAATATGACAATGGGATATCACCTTCCAAAGATGATCCACCTCTGGAAGATCCTACAAAGTATCAAAAACTTGTTGGGTGATTGATCTATCTCACCATGACTCATCCAAACATTAGTTATGCAGTCCACATTCTTAGCCAGTTCATGCATGGGCCTAAACAATCTCACATGGATGCAGCAATAAAAGTTCTAAAGTACTTAAAATGATGTCCTAGATTAGGACTCCTCCTTCCTTGAGACAAAGAATTGGATATCACAGCTCATTGTGACTCGGATTGGGCCATATGTCCAATGAAAAGAAAATCACTTACAGATTTTTGTATCAAGCTAGGGGGAGCTCTTATTTCTTGGAAGACCAAGAAACAATCAACAGTATCTATCTTCAACAGAAGCCGAATACAAAGCCATGGCAAAGACGACATGTGAGATCATCTAGATTTTGGGGCTACTAGAAGATCTAAAGGTACAAGTAAGAAAGCCTGTCCTTTTATACTGTGACAACAAGGCTGCAAATGACATCGTAGCAAATCCAGTATTCCATAAAAGAATGAAACATATAGAGATTGATTGCCACTTCGTCAGAAACAAAATACAAGAACGAGTGATCAAGACTTTACACATTCGTACTTCAGAACAACCAAAAGACATTTTCACAAAGCCATTATCGATTCCTAACATGCACCATGGATAGATAACTCTCTCTTATACATTTTAATAAGAGGAAATCTAGAATACCCCGTGCTATAGTAGTTAATCTCAGCTGTTCATCTTTAGCTCACAAGGATTGATGGAAGGATCAGTGTGGTGTCATCTTGTATAAATTCAAACTAAAAGAAATGAATCATTAGTGATTTCAAGAAATTCTTTTCTTAAAACTTTCTCTATTCATCTCTCTCTTCTTCAAAGGTTTTCACTAGCAAACTATAAAAATAGACTTGGTCGCTTATAATATTCGTATTCATTCTATCTCATCGAGATTAGTTAAATTTGCCCTTTTATTTCTTATTAGGTGATAGAATTGTTTGTGGATTAACAGAAAATTACCCAAATAAGAGAACAAAATGAAAAGATTGAGACAGTGATGAATACAAATGTGGAGAATTCATCATCTTCTAAATGGAAAAGGTGGTCAAAGATTTGGGAAGACTTCACAAAGTATGAAAGAGATGGGAAGGAATGGGTTCAGTGTAAACACTGTAAGAAAGAGTTTTTTTAGGATTAAGTAAGAGTGGAACCACACATCTCAAAAATGATTTAAAAAGCTACCCAAGTTTGAGAACTCTAGGTTGAGTTGTAGATAAAGCAAAAGAGAAAAGTGTGATTGATCCAGAATCGAATGGCTCTGATTTGGCGTGAAAGATTATTAAGTATGGGCTAAAATCCATAAAGAATGATATACGTTTACCAACAAGAGAAGGATAAGCTCCGTGGATAATTAGGTAAAATCCCATGTTAATTTAATGTGACAATTCATAGTGACTACTTTGAAAGGTACAAGTGGTCAATAAAAATCTGGTTTATTGATGATAGTTGGGAGTTGAAAAATTATTGTTTTAACAATTACAAATATTATGGCGATGAAAGTGTGAAGTCTTTGCTTGTGGATTGGAACTAGACAAAAAAATATGCTCTATGAGAAGAACTAGATCTTTATTTGAAGAGAAGGAAGATGAAGATATTTGCAATTAATTGGTTCAATGAATGAGGTTCACTTTCCTTCACTCGGATCTGTTTTTTTGTTTCTATTTTATCAAGAAGTAGATATTTATTGGATTTGATGGGTTGATATATGATGCGTTATTACTACCACATGCAATGGATAGCAAGTATACTAATCGCTTAAGTAATAGAGTGATGAGTGAGTATCGTTCCCACGAGGATTGTTTGCTAAGCACTAAGTTTCCTACTGTTCTCAAGTTGAAGCAATCGAATTCTTTTGGATTAATGGGAGCAATTTAACCTAAAACTGAAACAAGATTTACTAAACTAAGATTTAACTATGAATGCAAGCTGTAAAACATGGATAAAATCAATTCAAACAAACGGGTAGGGTTTTGACTTCATTCGAACTCTATGGGTTAAACCTAAAGAATTAAGCTAATTTCATATTCACATGCATTGATTGTAAATCGAACTCTCTAAAGTGTCAAACAGGCCTTCTCAGGCTACGTTTTCCTACTCTTCCTTATTAACCTTCCACACCCAACAAATTGAAAGTTAATAAATCTAAGCTCATTAAGTACAAGAATCCTACAATGATTTCATTGGTTCTTGAATCTATCTCTAGCATCCAATACTACAATGGTGATTACCCAAGAAGCCTAACATGATTCATTTCTCAATCTCATATGTTCATCACATATAAGCAGTAAATTCACAGTAAACACACAATCAAAGCAAAATCATATGAAAAGAACACAATCTATTACTTCACCCATAAAATTCCAAATTACAATCAAAACCTTAACCCAAAATAGGTTAGTTCATGGCTAAATCAACAATACAAATGAAAGACACAAAAATAACAAAGTTCAATATAATGAAAATAAGAGAAAAGACAAGAAATCTCCCCAAATGACAAATCCCTTGGTTAAATCCCAAATCTTCACCCTCTCTCAATCAAAATACGCTCAAAAATCAATCTAAGAAAATGTAAAAAGCTGCTAACCCTACTCGAAGACTCCTTTTTGCAAAAGGACTAAGTTTTTCTTTTATACTTTGCCCAAAAATCCTCAGAAAAACACTAAAAAGTAAAATTGTGCATTTTACAAAACTGGAATATGCAGACTTCACCGTGACGAAGAAGGAATCTCGCCGCGGCGAAGAAGGAAGCAGATTTGGTGCATGACTGGCTAATTTCGCCATGGCGAAGAACAACCTTAGCCATGGCGAAGCTTCCTGAAGAATTTGAAATTATAGAATTGCCCTCCGCTTGCTTCTTTGCTTAAATCTTCGATCTTCTGTGCTCTCCCTTGGGAACAAGCTTCATCGTGCTTGACTCTGCTTCAGAACTCTCCCAACTTCTGAGATCCGCTTACTTCTAAGTCCCGAAATTCCAATTCTGTCTTTATTCTCTCAAATTGCCCATTTTAACCTGGAACACGAAATGTAAGGAATTAAGTAGCAATTCAGACAAAAATGAACTTAGAAGTATCTAAAATCTGGCCTAAAAGCTTAAATAAACTAGTATAATCCTCGGATTATCAAAATATATTTCGCGAACTCATATTTTAACTAAATTGAAGAAGCTTACGACCTACGTCAGACCAAATGGAAATAAATTTCAATCAGCAACTGAAAAAGCTATGTTTATGGGCAAAACAGTAACTTCCAAAAGTGTTCCTTCATGTCAGTAGTTCGGCACCGATATACTTGAGTGGGTAATAGAATGTAAAGAAACATTTTGTGAACTGGAGAATATAAATTTTATAAAAGAGGAATAGGATGAGATAAATTTTATGTACAACAGTTGGAAAGTGTTAGATGAATGGAGAAAAGATGTTGAAAAATTGTTAGAACCTGAACATAAAACCGCAAATTTATATTTTCCAATCATTTGTCAGATTTTTTCGAAATTGATTCAGTTTGAAAAAAGTGATAATTATTACTTTTGCCTCTCTGTATCACATTTTCGGAAATAGTTTGATGAATATTGGAACAATTCTAAGTTGGTTTTAGTAATTACAGTGATTTTGGATCCACGATTCAAAATGAATTTTATTGTAGAAAATTTATGCAAAGAGATGTATGGTTATGATGCCAATGCACACCTTAAGGGAATCATTGGTGATGTTACAAACATTTTCAACCAATATGCAAAGCGAACTAACAATTCTATGCCATCATCCTCTCCATAATCAGAACTCAACTGCTATTTGAGAGATCCTAAGTGCCCATCAGATGAAGGGTTTGATATACTACAATGGTGGCGGCTCAATTCTTCAACTTATTCAACACTGGCTAGGATGGCACGTGATTTCTTATCAATACCTATCTTTGATATCGATAAAGATGATTCTATAATGAGAGAAACTAAAGATGTTTATGATTGTGTTGAAAATCTCAAAGATTATGACTTCAATATAAAATTGATATGTACAAAAAATTTGTTTAGCAACTTGGAAAATTATTAATTATATGTTGTTGAAATAATAAATAAGTTCTCATATTTTCCATTTACTTAATTTTATCATTTTAATGCGAGTTACCCATGAAGCTAAAATTAAAATAAAAGATTAACGTTTTATATAAAAAAAAAAAATGACAAATATTATACTTCTCATGTTTTATCTCAATTTTTTTAATCATAAGCCATGCCATTTTTATATCTTAATCATTGTTCATCTAAAGTTATATATCTTTTGACATTTATCATATTATATCATATAGCCACTTCTAAAGCCCCTTAAAATCAAAGAGGCCATTGTAATAGGAATGTCCTCAATCCATGAACATACCAGACCATAAGTCCTTCATTATCTTTTTTAACCCAAAACAGTTTGTTATAGAATTCAATTTCAGAGTTTTTCAGTTTCTTTAACACAAATACTTTAGCCATGAACAGGTGATACCAGACCATAAGGTGTTTATAACGTAAATAAACCCTTTTTGTCGGTAAATAACTCCTACTCTCTTATTCAATTTTGTTTAACTAACAGATGTAATGCATTTAAGCCTTTCTTTATCATCTATTGATATTGATTTGACAAATGAATAGAATCGTAATCCACTACTATGATTTATACTTTTAATTTAACGTAGTGTATTCAAATTCTTTCAGTTTAAGGAAATCAATTTAACATATTCAAAAATTGTGTCCATTGGCAAAACAGTAACTTCCAAAAGTGTCCATAGGGGTGTTGGTTGTCGCTATTATTGAGTGGGTAATGGGATGTAAAGAAGCATTTTCCAAATGTATATTTCCTAACTTCAAAATTCTCCAAGGCAGTTTCATACCATTTAGAATTAATTCAGGTATGTGTAGACGTAAAAATCTACCTGTACGGAAAGGGGGGTCTGATCCCGTGAGGTTGAGGCCACTAGCGATCCGCTGCACCTGCACACGTAGAGAAACACACGCGTGAAGCAAACGGGAAACACCGGGGTGGTGTTTGCCGTAGGCACTCCGACGCTCAAGTCAGCAAGGCTGAAAGAGGCTAATATAGTGAGGGCTAGGGAATAAGAGATTACCGGAAGTCTGGTCGGGGACTGTGACTATGGCGAATCAGTGAAACTCTCGAGTAAAGAGTCTCGGGTGTGAAGGTGTAATATCGATGTCCCTTGTGAGAGGGCTGGCCTCTGCTTATATAGTGGTCGTTTGGTCTCCCAATCCTGGTAGGAGCAGGAGTCCTAATATGACTCCGATGTAAACCCTAGAAGAATTAGGGTCGTGGTGAGTTGTCTTACCAGTGTCCAAATAGGAAGGTAACCCTGTTTAGGAGAATTCGCTAAGTAGGAAAGTGATCAGGAATAGGAAGGCGTCTTTGAATAGGAGGTTGATTAGGAGTAGGAAAGTGCTATGAAAGGGCTGTGGGCTCTAGATTCGTCTGTGGACCTAGGGAATGCTCTAGGTTTGAGAGGCTTGTGCCTGCTTGATTTGGGCCGGTTTATACCTTATGTTAAAATAGAACTAACATGGCTTGGGCCTTTGCAGGACTGGGCCTGGTCCATCTTCGCTAATGGTCCTATTTCCCTATTTGGGCCAAGGACGATTTTTGGCCCTAATAGTATGAAACCGCCTTGGAGAATTTTGAAGTTAGTGATAATTTGTATGGTTGAAGAAGGGAATTCAAGTTATCCAGTAGAGATTGATCTATGTCTTCGATTTGCGCAACCAGCGTCTTACAGAATTGCTTTACTGACAATCTTGCTTCGGAAACTATCTGCAAGAAGCCTTTCCTCCTAGGGAAAGATGATGAAATATTTTTCAGGTCAAATCAGTTCAGATCAGCAATAATATCATTTTATTCTTGTTTGAGCTGGCTTGAGGGACGATATTGAGAATGCAAGCCGCACTCAAACAACAAACAAATGCTGGATTATGGACTGTTAGTGACTATTACTTTCCAACAAACTGAAACTGCAAAAGGTTGTTTGGATTCCCGCCCAAAGTCAAGTTGCAAGTCAAGTGGTATAAGGTAGTTAGGCAAGTTGATCAAGTTGCTGGAAGTTGTTGTGCAAGTTGGTCAACTTGCTGAACAAGTTGATCTCCTTCCCAGCAAAATCAATGGCAGTCAAGGTCTCTTTGCTTTTCTGTTACAGATCAATGGTTGAGATCTGTTTCCTTTTTCATTTAATCATTTTTCAGTATAAAAGAACGTTCCTTGTACTTGAAGAATTAATGAAAAACAAATTGTTGCTTTCTATTTTTTTTCTTTCAGTATTTCTTTCTCTGCATCTCTTAGATTACCAATTTTTCATGTTAAACAGTTTTTTTTTTTTTTTTTTTTTTNGAAAAACACATAACACACAGCAGCCTTTTGGAGACTCTCCCACGCCACTTTCATCCTTTTGATTGAAAAATCAAATACTCATTTTCTTCTTGATTTCTTAAGGCCAAGGAGGATCTAGCAAATCCCTCCTTGGTTCTTGGTGATTGTCTTCGTGTGGACTTCTTGGTTCGATCCTACACTTGGATCGGAAGCAAACACAATCAGAGACAACATTGGTGGAGCCTCCAAACGTGGGTATGAATCTAAACCTTTGGATTTATTTTTCTGCAGATTCTTGTATTATGCATAAACTGTAAAATCTATGCCCTGATTTTGGGTTCTAAGGAACGATCCGTAGTTGTAAAATTTTTGTTTTCCGCTGCGCAACCGGGTCGTTTCCTAACAGATTGCCGGCTTAATCTCAAAGTTGTTGGCTTGCACCGTAGGCCTAGTAATAGTCGACCCACTTCCATTTACCTTGGGAACTGAGAATTCCCTTAGTGTCCTATTTTCTGGTTTTACCATTTCAACTTCTAGTTCTTCTGATTCAACCATTATATCCTCTCTTTCTCTTCTCTCTCTGTTAAGTCGTCTGGCAGTTCTCTCAATCTCAAGATCAACAGGAACCATTGGCTGACGTCTCGCTCTTCGCATAAACTGCACAAAATAAAACAAAAGAAAGTGAGATCACAAACAAACTAAAAATTAAAAACAAGAGTAAAACCGACAATGATGAAAACAAAAATTAAAACTCCAATCTAGCTAACTATAAAAAAACTCAGTGTTAACTTAAAACTCAATCCCCAGCAGTGGCGCCAAAAACTTGATGCGTTGTAACTACAACATGCATTATGTAGCAAGTGCACTAGTCACTCAAGTAATAGAGTGATGAGTGAGTATTGTTCCCACGAGGATTGTTCGCTAAGCACTAAGTTTCCTACTGTTCTCAAGTTGGAGCAATTGAATTCTTTTGGATAAATGGGAGCAATTTAAACAAAGACTAAAACAAAAATTACTAAACTAAACTTTAACTATGAACGCAAGATGTAAAACACGGATAAGATCAATTCTAACAAACGGGTAGGGTTTCGACTTCATTCAGACTCTATGGGTTAAACCTAAAGAATTAAACTAAATCATATTCACATGCATTGATTGTAAATCGAACTCTCTAAAGTGTCAAACATACCTTCTCAGGCTATGTTTTCCTACTCTTCCCTATTAACCTTCCACACCCAACAAATTGAAAGTTAATAAATCTAAGTTCATTAAGCACAAGAATCCTAGATTGATTTCATTGGTTCTTGAATCTATCTCTAGCATCCAATACTACAATGGTGATTACCCAAGAAGCCTAACATGATTCATTTCTTAATCTCATCATGTTCATCACATATAAACAGTAAATTCAGAGTAAACACACAATCAAAGCAAAATCATATGAAAAGAACACAATCTATTACTTAACCCATAAAATTTCGAATTACAATCAAAACCTAACCCAAAATAGGTTAGTTCATGCCTAAATCAACAATACTAACAAAAGAAACGAAAATACCAAAGTTCAACATAATGTAAACAAGAGAAAAGAAAAGAAATCTCCCCAAATGACGATTCCACTGGTTTAATCTCAAATCTTCACCCGTTTTCAATCTAAATTAGCTCAAAAAATGAATCTAAGAAAATGTAAAATGCTCTAACCCTACCCGAAGACGAACCCTTTGCTAAAAGACTAAGTTTTTCTTTTATACCTTGCCCAAAATCCTCAGAAAAACACGTAAAAGTAAAACTGTGCATTTTACAAAAACTAGAAAATGCAGACTTCGCTGCGGCGAAGAAGGAATCTTACCGCAGCGACAAAAGAAACAGATCTGGTGCGTGACTGGCTCATTTCATCACGACGAAGAACAACCTTCGCCGCGGCGAAGCTTTTTGAAGAATTATGAATTTACAGAATTGCCCTCCGCTTGCTTCTTTGTTTGAATCTTCGATCTTCAGTGTTCTCCCTTGGGAACAAGCTTCATCGTGCTTGACTCTACTTCAGAACTCTCCCAACTTCTGAGATCTGCTTACTTTTGAGTCCAGAAACTCCAATTCTGTCTTTATTCATTCAAATTGCCTATTTTAACCTTAAACACAAAATGTAAGGAATTAAGTAGCAATTCAGACAAAAAGGAACTAAGAAGTATCTAAAATCCGGCCTAAAAGCTTAAATAAACTAGTATAATCCTTGGATTATCAGTTTTCACCATTGTGTTCAAATTGAAATTCATTATGAATGGTGGATAAGAGTCAGGCAAGGATTACAGAATTAAATCCATTTGTAATTCTGCATCCAACTCAAATCCCAAAGTCTGAAGCCTCTTTATATGCTCGATCATCTTGAGCACATGAGGACCAAGTTGGGCTCCCTTAGTCAGATAACTTCCAAATAGTGCTTTTGACACCGTGACCCCCTCATGTCGAGCATTCCCTTCAAAAAGCTCCTTGAGGTGTAGAATAATGGCAGCATCATCTATATTCTCATGCTGCTTTTGTAGCACTGGTATCATCGATGCTAACATCAAGCATTGAACACCATTAGCATCATCAAGGAACTTTTGATTTTACTTCCTCAATGGCATCAAGATAAGGCTCAACCATGTGTGGCTTTTCAAGGATATACAATTTCTTTTCCGACTTGAGTATAATCCAAAGATTACAATACCAGTCTAAGAAATTGGATCCATCCAACCTGTTTTCTTTCTCGATTATCAGTCGTAGGTTTATAATGTTCATTTTGGTAAATCTACAACTAAAGAAAAGATAAAGTCATTATAAAGTTTATTATTATTTAATATGATCTTTTATTAAACGACGTTCCCACTATTTTCCTCAAGTCAATAGCCCTCACTATTAACTCGGGAAAGCTCATTGGCTTTCCTAGTGGACTGAGACCCCATTTGGCCCATTTCAAACCTTCGCTTTGGCGAACAAGCCAAAATGAGTTGATTAGGTAGGCCAACAAACTTAATCCACACCAGTTGATAGCTCCTACTATCAACCTCAAATGTGAAGAAGCCAACAAGCCAATCACACAATCCAATGGCCCCAACTATCGTCCTTAAGTGTGATTCTCAGTATCAGTAGTGTGGACACTACATGCCACCACGTACACACAATATGTGTACTTCTCTACTATGCCTATGATGCATTTATCAACCTTCACTATGGCGAACAAGCAAAACCATCATTTTAAGTCGACCCATCACCATTAAGGAAAACTACAATGAATTTTAACCTCCCACTGGTAGAAGTGTACCCTTCGCTTTGGCGAACAAGGTTCCGACGAATAGTGGTTTGATTAAACCATGGTGATGGAAGGCATACGTGACTTAATATACTTTAATTGAGGGTTTATTATTTAATGTCTCACCAGATTATTAGCTTTGTTAGAATGACATTGTTTGGCATGTTCTTGAACATTCAACCTTAGCATGCATTCTAAACAAAATATTAAAACGTGCCAGTACATGGCCCAACTAAAACCGATTTCCTCAAGCTTAGAGGAATCGGTAGGTCACTTAGAGGTCCTATAATGAATATCTTGAGTCTTCAAGTATGATTGCCTCTTCCTTTGCTCCGTCTCAACTACATTACAAAAACTTCATACTAAATTTACAATAACATTAATCTTAAAGTAATTTTACATCAATAAATTTATAAACGTCAATTTACATTCGAAGGGAATGAGATGAGAAGAGAATGTACATCGAGAAGGGGAAGGAAGGCAGGACACGCAGGCCCTATTTTAAAACTTACAACCATACATACCCAAAAATAATTTAAAACATTCACCATAGGTCATAGGGCTCATGTACCAGGCACCATGCAATATAAAACAAGTATATGGCATATATTTAAAAAAAAAAAAATCAATTTTTGAATTGGGTGGGTTAATTATTAATTACCCTCTTATATGTGTAGAATGGTTATTGGCTTTATAGGTTATTAAAAACTGTAGTTTGGTCCATTCACAAAAAACACAAAATTGGGACAACAACTTTGATGCCGTGGCAAAGTTTTATTTCACTGTGGCGAAACAGGCAACCCTGAAAATTCCAGCAAGAACGTTGCCATGGCGAAGTTGTTATTTCGCTGCGACGAAGTCTGCAAATCCCAGAATCATATAGTTCGTGTTTTTGTAGTTTTTCGTGTTGTAACACGTATCCAAATCCAATCGAACACACAAGCATTCGATTAGGATACCAACCAACCAACCAATATAACATTCATCAACACATTATTAAATCAACTGATCAATTGAATCACTCAATCAAAAGACGATTTTGCAGATTTAACAAAAATAACATATTATCAATCAAATACATGTTATAAATCATATAATAAATTATAAGATTTGGTACCCAAGGGTCTGATACCAATGTTATGAAACGACCAAGTTATGGCAGCGGAAAACAAAAACAAAAGCATCATGGATCGTTCCTTAGAACCAAGATCAGGATACCAATTTAACAGTTTATACATTAAATATGAATAAGCAGGAAATCAATTTAAAGTTAAGAAACCATACCCACGTTTTGAGGCTCCTCCAACTTTAACACTGAATGGGTTTCGTTACCGATCCAAGGGTTGGATCGAACCACCGTTAGTCTACATGAAGATAACCCCAAGGAACTAAAGAGGGATTTGCTAGATCCTCCTTAGCCTTAAGAACCAAATTTTGTTTCAAGAAAAAAAAAAAAAAAAAAAAAAAAAAAAATTGGCTTGGGAGAGAAAATGGGGCTGCGGTTTTTTTATCAAATGATTGAAAATGAATTAATTATTAATTTCACAAAGTGTTGCACTTATATAGTGCAACTTTGCCCTATTCCATCATGAGTGGACAAGGAATTACAAGTCCTTAAACACTTGTAAACATGAGTGGACAAGGAATTACAAGTCCTAAAACACTTGCTAATTCAGTTGAATCAAAGATTTTTTTCATAGGAAGTGATTCCTTGCTTTCATCAAATTGATATTGAAATTTTTTTTTTTCATAATTGAACTGAGCCCCCTGAATTAGTGATCGAAAATAATGGATGTTACAGGAATATAGAGCTTTGGCTAAATTGGCTCCTTAAGAATACTAAAGTCACCAACAATATCCCAACAGCAGTTAAAGGTGGAAACATAACCGGCCCGGCCCGGCCCATGGCAGGTTAAGCAAAATGGCGGGTCGGGCCTAATTGGACCCGCCACTTCTTGGTCAGAAGGGTTGGCCCAGCCTGGCCTGCCAACCCTAACCCAACAGGTTTTGGTGTGGGTTGGCCCAAATTTTTTTTATTTTGTGTAATTTTTTTTTTTTTTGGCTAACTTTTCAAATATCAATAATTCAATTAAATTAATTTTTTTTGCTAACATTTCAAATATTAATTCAATTTTAATACAATTAAATTTTAATATAAGAATAATTAGATTTATTCATTTATCAAAAAATAAAATAAGAAATAAGAAATTACAACAATTATTGCCTCGTTAAAAACTTTACCTAGAAAAACCCAATTGGGACAAAAATTTGGTAAGGAAAAAAGAGTGCAATAATTGACAATTAATTTACAAATTACAAAGTTACAATTTACAAAACAACTAATTTGGGGGTTGACTAAGACCTCCCTCATTTGTATCATCTGTATTACAAAATTGAAATGATTCTATTAAAATATCATTGACAACCTTGTATTGATCATGTTGGCGCAACCGTTCCTAATCTCAAAGACATGTGAGGACTTCAATAATTTTTTGTGAAAGTTTAGTCCTCCTTTCATTTAAAATTCTTCCACTTGCACTAAATGTTTGTTTGGATGAGACGGTTGAGATAGGAACTGAGAAAACATCCAGGGCAAGTCTTGATAATAGTAGAAAAATATATTTTCTAGTTTTCCAATATTCTAAGACACCAAAGTTGGCTTTTTGTTGTGGATCCGTTGGTTGCACGTTGGGGGTTCCCAAATATTGGTAAAGCTCATTACTCTATAGCTATATGGAGGATAGTACATTCATTGTTGATGCTTCTAAGGAGGAGGTTGTGCTTCGGGTTCGGGTCCTCTTCGGCCTATTAAGTACACTCCAGGAGTCGAAGTCTTTATTTGTTTCTTCTGATGCTACTTCCTCGGGTATTTTGCCTCTTCGCTGGTTCCCATACTTGTTTTCATATTGCAAATATACCTCTACAAGACACTTTCTTATCTCTCCTAGTTGATTGGCATATGCTTCGTCCCGTAAATTTTCACTTAACGTGTCTAAATCATTTTCTAAACGAGCTAATTTAATTCTAGGATCAAATATGGCAGCTGAACAATAAAGAAAATGAATGAGTTTCAGTATTTTTTAAATTTTAATTCCATTGCCTCTATTGGTCCTGTTAAAATTTCATTGTTTATGTTTTTTTTTTTTAAATAAACCTGAAATTTTTATAATTGTATGTATTACCAATGGACTAGTAGGATAATACACACCAGAAAGTTGTAAGGTGGATTGATAAAAAATTTTAAGAAAAAAATGAGTTTTTTAAGCCATATGTCAATCACTGTCTATCAAATAATAAGGGCTCCTATTATTTGCTACAAAATAACTAATTAAATTTGAATAAAGTAAACATGGATGAAGTATTAAATAAGTACTATTCCATCTAACAGGCATGTCTATCAAATAATAAGGGCTCCTATTATTTGCTACAAAATAACTAATTAAATTTGAATAAAGTAAACATGAATCAAGCATTAAATAAGTACTATTCCATCTAACAGGCATGTCTAATGCAAAAGTTCTAGGAGACATGTTTGATTTTATACAAACATCTTGAAATTCAACATTTCTTCTATTACTACTAGTAATCCAAGCTAAAGAATCCCTAATTCTATCAATATTATTCCTAAATTTTTTCATACCACTTTTCACAATTAAATTAATAATGTGACATGGACAACGTTGGTGAAAAAACTTCAAATTGTCATAAAAAGGAAAATTTATTTGAAAAAAATCTATAGCTTTACTATTAGCACTTGCATTATCTAAAGTTAAACTTATCACTTTGTGAACAATATCATAATCTTCTAAAACTTCAACAATTTTATTATAAATTTATTGACCACTATGATCCACATCTATTAATCTAAATCCCAATAAAGATTTATTTAATTTACATTCGTTATCAAAATAATGACTAATTATACAAATATAAACTTGTTTAGCTCTACCACTCCAAATATCGGCGGTTAGAGCCACACTAATATGATAACTATGTATTTTATTTTTTAATTCTAATTTCATTTTCCCAAATAATTGTATTAAATCATTTTTAGTTGCAGTTTTAGAATAACTTTTAAATCCTGGAAAAAATGAATTTTTAATAAATCTCTCAAAATATTTATCTTTAGCCATATTAATAGGTTGATCAGTTACAGCAATATATAAAGTTAATTGTTCCCTATATACATCAGAATTATAACACCAAGTAGTACCCATATTAGTTATTTGAGTTTGATTAGTTTCTCTATTTCCATGTTGAGTAATAGGTTTATTAGTATGTCTTTTTAAAGTACTAATACCATTACATGCATCAGCTTTATAAATATTTCCACAATACTTGCATCTTGCTTTCTTCACTTAAACTCCATTTTCTGTCTCGTAAAACTTATCGAAATGAACCCAAAAGTCTAATGTGTGTCTGTCGTCAGTTTCGACTACAGTTGATGAACCCGCTTATGCTTGAGATGAAGTTGGACGAGGACGACGATCACGAGGACGACCTCTAGAACCACCGGGTGTAGCAGCATGGGAAGGAAGGGGGGGAATGTTATGAGGTGTATCAGATTCTGAGAATAGGATAGCAGGACTACTTGAATCTACTAAATTTACTAACGTAAATTCAAGGGGACTAGGATAATTTCCTTCATAATTGAAATTGATGGGATGGAAATATCTATCCATTCTAGTTAAAAATAATAATAATAATAAAAAAAATTAGATATAGAAGAAATAAAGAATTAAAGAAGGAGAATTGAAATTTGGAAATATGAATTGAAAATTGCAAAAACTAATAAAAATTAAAATGAGAGCAAATTGACAATAAAGAGAATAATTGAGAGATTTCAATAGAGAAAATGAGAGAATTTTTTATGCGAGGAAATATGAGAGTTTAGGCCCTATTTATACAAAAAAATGGGAAAAGAAAATGACCAAAAAGACCCCTCCAACTATTATAAAACGGCTATGTTTCAAGGGTAAAATGAGTATTTGTTAAAAAAAAAAAAATATATATTTATTTTTTTAATTTTTTTTGTCCAACCCGCCAGGTTGAAAACTCCCAACCCAGCGAGCTGGACGGGTTTTTTCTAAAAATATATACATAATCTGCCACGTCATCAAGTTGGCCTATGAAGGCCCAGCTCGCCCGGCCAGGTATACGCGGGTTGGGTTGAACCCATATTGATGCAGGCCGGGTTAAGGTTGACCCGCCTAACCCGACCCATTTGTTCCACCTCTAGCAGTAGCAAGCATGCCCAACAATATCTTTCTCTTAAAGTAAGGCAAACTAAAAGGCTTTAAGATAATTGTCGCCTCCTATGAACAATGTGAATACAAGATTTAGTCATGTTAATTATTAAAGCCTAACAATTACAAAATTTGATTGGTGACTTAAATCATGGGATGATCATTTTACACAAAATCTATAATCTTATACAAATTTTATAAAACTTATAATTAATTAATTTACAAGTTCTTTCAATTCAGAATCTTGATCAATAATAAATGGTGTACTTGGTTCAATATTCGGATACTTTTTAAAATAATATTTTGAAAAAAAGTAAAATTGGATGGTTATTACGATATAGGATTTGGAAATTAAAAAAAATACCCCATAGGTTTGTTTATTTACTAGACACCCCTATAATAAAATATTGAAAATTAACAAAAACACCCAATTTAAGAGCAAGAAAACCTCATTGTCACCTCTGGGATCTTGTGATGTGGAGACTGTACATCAGCTGAGAATGCTTCAAAATCGGTTGATGCAGTGGCAATATGTGAATGCTCGAGCTGATGTAGTGAAAGAAAAGATGACTATTCAAGTGGAGGTATCTGTAATTCTATATGATTAGTTTTTGCTGAGTAATATTTAGTAATATTAGGCCTTCAAACTCGATTTGACTCTAGGGAGATTGGACTTTGACCCAATAGGTTGTATCGTTAAGCTATTATTAAATCCAAAGTAATCCTCAATACAAGAATAAGGTTGTGAGTATGCATTGCCATGTTTAGAAAGCCATCAGTTCTATAGCAAATTTTGATAATTATAACTTCTTGAAGAAAACATAATACAAGACCAGCAAAAATTCATATGTATGACATGTCACTAGTCCCCACCCAACTCATTCAACAACTTAATGATATGATTAGTTGACATCGACGGATACATTTCAAGTACTTTAAAATTAAGTTGGAATGAGATGGCATTGTCACCTTATAGCTTATATGTTTTTTTAAATTTTAATAGTAGTCTGTCTTATGTTACTTTGTCATGGTTTTGCAGAACAATTTGTTGTATGCTTGGGATACCATCACAAAGTTTGAACATTTAGTGCTGCATAAGAAGTTACAGATTCAGAAGGAAAAGCTTGAAATGAAGCAGCTAGACTTTATACTCATGTCTCAAGTTAGTAAAAAACTCTATTTGATGACAACTTTTCTAAGATATATCTTGCTCATTAAGATGTGGTAATTGGAAAGAATGATTTTTATGCATAGACTGACTTAAGATCAATTGTACATAGATTAAGGCAGTGGAATCCTAGGGTGAGATGGAAGGACAACACTCAGCCGTTTCCATGATGAAAGAGTATCTACATTCTGTTGCTTGCAAAATGCCTCTTATCGAAGGAGCTAAGGTAGGCGAACAAAAACCTGAATTCATGAACTAATTGCAAATCATTAGTACCCTAAAAGTTTGATTCTTATGACTAACAAACTAAACTTGTAGGTGGACCCCCAATCTACTTCCATTGCAATTCCACATGCATTAGATCTTTTAACCTCCATCAAGTCAATACTATCTAATTTTTCGCCATCAGTAAGTTGTTTATATAAAGCATTCAAAACAATGACTTGAGTACTGCATTTGCTTAATTTACCCTCAAACTGTTTCGTTTACAGGCTGGGAAGACCATTTCATTACTTTCAGAATTAGCAGATGCAATTGCACAAGAGAAGTTGCTCATGGAGGAATGCTCATGACTTAATTAATCATGGGATGATCGTTTTACACAAAATCTATTATCTTATACAAATTTTATAAAACTTATAATTAATTAATTTACGTGGTTGGGCGGGTGCGGTGCGGTGCGAGTGCTGGGCAGGGTTAAGGTGGAACAAGTTCTTTCATTTCAGAATCTTGATCAATAATAAAGGGTGTACTTGGTTCATTATTCTAATACTTTCTAGAATAATATTTTGAAAAAAGTAAAATTGGGTGGTTATTACGATATAGGATTTGGAAATTAACAAAAGTACCCCTATAAGTTTGTTTATTTACTAGACACCCTTATAATAAAATATTAAAAATTAACAAAAACACCATATTTAAGAGGAAGAAAACCTCTGGGATCTTGTGATGTGGAGATTGTACATCAGCTGAGAATGCTTCAAAATCGGTTGATGCAGTGGCAATATGTGAATGCTCGAGCTGATGCAGTGAAAGAAAAGATGACTAATCAAGTGGAGGTATCAGTAATTCTGTATGATTAGTTTTTGATGAGTAATATTTAGTAATATTAGGCCTTCAAACTCGATTTGACTCTAGGTAGATTGGACTTTGACCCTATAGGTTGTATCATTAAGCTATTATTAAATCCAAAGTAATCCTCAATACAAGAATAAGGCTATGAGTATGTATTGCCATGTCCAGAAAACCATCAGCTCTATAGAAAATTTTGATAATTATAACTTCTTGAAGAAAACAAAATACAAGACTAGCAAAAATTCAAATGTATGACATGTCCCCAGTCCTCATCCAACTCATTCAACAACTTAATGATATGATTAACTGACATCGACAGATACATTTCAAGTACTTTAAAATTAAGTTGGAATGAGATGGCATTGTCACATTATCAGTTTATATGTTTTTAAAATTTTAATAGTTGTCTGTCTTATGTTACTCTGTCATGGTTTTGCAAAACAATTTGTTGTATGCTCGGGATACCATTACAAAATTGGGACATTTAGTGCTGCATAAGAAGTTACAGCTTCAGAAGGAAAGGCTTGAAATGAAGCAGCTAGACTTTATACTCATGTCTCAAGTTAGTAAAAAACTCTGTTTGATGACAACTTTTCTAAGATATATCTTGCTCATTAAGATGTGGTAATTAGTGTAAATCTTAAAGAAGAATAGAGGATGAAAGAGAGAAAGGATTTCTATATATATTTCGTTAAAGAAAAAACAGTTACAATTAGCTCATGTTTTATACTCTCATGTGCTGAAGCAAAGATGAGTGAACTGATAACTAATAGTAGTGTTGCAAACAATGTAAACCTCAAGAACAAAACGACACCGTATACAAGAAAGGCAAGGGACAAAGTACAAGGAGATCCTCAACTCTTCATTTTATGACAAACACTTCCCTTAAACTATACGGCTCTCTTTTACCCCAAGAATGACTAACATCCCTTTGTAGACCAGACCACTCAACTGTTGTGACCAACATCCCCTTGTAAATCAGACCGCTGGTCTTGTTTCAGTAAAATGCTTTTTACAATGAGCTTTTAGCTTATTTAAGCTAGATTAAAAAAAAAAAATTGTGACTTGCTCTGTTCTGGATTCAGTTTCTACACTTCTCTGTTCTCCATTCAGTTCTTACTCAGAACTACTCTATTCTAGATTCAGTTTCTACACTTCTCTATTCTCCATTCAGTTCTTACTCAGAATTACTCTGTTCTCTATGCAGTTTCTGCACTACTCTGTTCTCAATTCAGTTCTTCCTCAGAGCTTCAAATGGTGACATACTCAATAGCAATTAAAGCATCAATAACAATAGGTAGAAATCATGCAGTTCTTACTCAGAACTTGAACTTTTAAAAAAAAATCTCAACTTATGCAGCCATGTCAATTTGGTTCTTGCACTGAGCTTCAAAAGATGACAACACAACAGCAGCAACCAAGCTTTAAAAAAAAAAAAAAAAAAAACATAATAACAGACAGATCAGTAGGCAAATCTGTATCATGTCATCTGACTAAACAAATCAGTGTGAAGTGTGAATCAAACTAGTACATTTCATGACTAAGTCTCCAAGTTTGCTGCAACCACTGTAAGTTTTTGTTTTAATCCTGAAATTGCGAGATAGAAAGAGCCTTTGTCAAAACATTAGCAATTTATAACTTGGACATAACATAGTGAACCAGGACCTTTTTGGCTAACACTTGATCCCTTACATAGTGGGCATCTATCTTTATATGCTTTGTTCTAGCATGAAAAACAGGATTGGCTGCCAAAGCTCCTGCACTTATGTTATCACACCAAATTATGGGAATGGAGTTTAATTTCACATCTAATTCAGAGAACAAGCTATTCATCCATGCAAATTCAGTTGTTGTTTGAGCTAAAGCCCTGTATTTAGCTTCAGTAGATGAGAGTGCAACCACTTTTTGCTTACGGGAACTCCATTGCACTAGATTGGGAACAGGATACACACAATACCCGCTTGTGGATTTTTTATCATCCAAATTAGTACCCCAATCAGTGTCAACATAACATTCAACACACAAAGAAGCAGCTGGTTTGAAAAGAAGACCACGAAATGAGGTGCTTTTAATGTACCTCAACACACATTTACAAGCCTGCCATTGAAGCTCTGTTGGGGCTTGAAGTAATTGACTTAGCTTATTGACTGTAAATCTATTGTCAGCCCTTGTTATTGTTAAGTATTGTAATGTCTAATGGTGCTACGATAGAGACTAGGCTCCTTATATAACTCAACAAAAAATTTTGTCCCAACAGCCATGGGAGTAAGACAAGAATGAGCATCTTGCATTTTTGTCTTGACAAGCAAATCAGTGACATGTTTGGACTGCCTTAAGTGAATTCCTTCATCTGTTCTTATAGCTTCTAACCCCAAGAAATATGTGATTGATCCCAAGGTTTTTAGTGCAAATTGAGTATTTAAATCATGAACCAACTTACTAATGGAAGAGTTGCTGGATCCAATGATCAAAATATCATCAACATAGATGAACACATAAAGAACCTGACTTGTATCTTTGAGAATGAACAAACTAGAGTCAGAAACTGAGTTTTGGAAACCTTTTTCCAGTAATGCTTGCTTCAATCTGTCAAACCAGGCCCTTGGAGCTTGTTTCAGGCCATACAATGCTTTATTGAGCTTGCAAACATGTAAAGGACAGGCTGAACTCTCAAACCCAATGGGTTGTTGCATGTAAACAATTTCATTCAATGTGCCATTCAAACATGCATTATTTACATCAATTTGCTATATGTCCTAGCCATAAGAAATAGCAAGTGTAAAAATAATGCGAATGGTGCATGGTTTAATGACTAGGCTAAAGGTTTCAAAATAATCTAGCCTGGGAGTTTGCTGAAACCCATTTGCTACCAACCTAGCTTTATATTTTTGTAAAGTGCCATCAGCATGAAACTTGGTTCTAAACACCCACTTATTTCCAACAACGTTCATATAAGGAATTTTAGGAACAAGAGTCCAAGTATTGTTTCTTAAAAGTGCATCAAACTCATCTTGCATAGCATCTTTCCATTTAACACTAGCCAAAGCTTCAGGTATGGAATTTGGTTCTAGTTGTATGGCTGGTGATTTGGAGGAAAGTAAGATTGTGGTTGTTTATCCAGTAGCCTTTGCATGAGTGAGCATAGGATGAGTATTGGAAGGTTGAATTTGATTCTGTTGTTGTTGGTGAGGGTAGGCTATTGTTGTTTGATGTTGGTGAGGGTAGGCTGGTTCTATTTGATGTTGGTGAGGGTAGGTTGTTGCTTTTTGATTGGTGAGGGTAGAGGCTGTTGTAGTGGCAAAGTGGTTATCGTTAGAGGGTGTCTGATCAGTTTGGTTTTGTGGATTAGAAACTGCAGTGACCTGATTAAAGTTTTCTTTTTGAAGTTGTGATGGTGCTAGATCAACTACAATTGGAAAAGAGGATGGTGTCTCTAGGTTGGTTGATTGAGAAGTGGGAATATTTGTTGGTTTGTAACAGGTGAGATCAATGGAAATAGAACAATTTGTGGGTAATTTATGAAGGGCAGATGGTGAAGATTGGGAAATGGTTAAGCCATGAACAGATGGTGAGTTATGTAAAACGGATTGTGAAGTGGTTAAGCCTTGAGATCTAGATTTTTTTGGAAAGGAATTATCATGGGTTGGAATGGTTGGTTTGTTGGAATTATCACTGCAAGGATGAGCTGCAGAACAGTCATGATGCAAAGGAGACTGTCTGCTGGAGCTGTGATCAGTTGCAGTTGGCATCACAGTGAAAGGAAAATGTGTCACTGGAACATCAGGACTGACATGGCTGACTTGTTGTAAGGATGTCTTTGAAGAAGACAGACCAGGAAAGTGGGACTCAAAACCCTTTTGAAATGGAAATTCTGACTCATTAAAGTGGACATTTGGGGTGATAAACATTTTGCCTTCAGAATTGACACACTTATATCCTTTGTGAATAAGACTATAACCAACAAACACACATTTGGAAGAATGAAATTTTAGTTTATGTTTATTAAAATCTCTAAGATAAGGAAAACAAGCACATCCAAAAACTTTGAGAGTAGAATAAAGTGGTTTTGAGGCAAACAAGACTTCATATGATGAAAGAGAGTTCAATACAGAAGTAGGCATTCTGTTTATAAGGAACACTGCTGTATCAAATGCAAGCCACCAATAATGCAATGGCATGGATGCATGAGCTAATAGGGTAAGACCAGTTTCAACAATGTGTCTATGTTTTCTCTCACTTCGCCCATTTTGTTAATGAACATATACACACGAATGCCAAAACTAAATGTTGGCAGTGGTTAGATAAGAAATGAGACCCTTATATTCCCCACCTTGGTCTGATTGCAAGCATTTGAGCTTGCAATTAAATTGCCTTTCGACCAAGTGATGAAACTTGACAAACACAGAATAAACTTCAGCTTTTGTTCTTAAGGGAAATAACCAAGTAAAATGACTATAATCATCTATAAAATGGACATAATATCTATATCCTTCTAAGGAAATGACTGGAGATGGACCCCAAACATCACTATGAACAATTTCAAGAGGATGAGTGGCTTTAGAGTGAGAAATTGGGAAGTTATTCCTATGAAGTTTACCTAATTTACAAGCATCACAAAAAGGTAACTATGACATATGACCAACATGATTTTTATGCATAGAAGTAGGATCTTATGTAATGATTCATCATGCGGATGTCCTAGTCTGTTGTGCTAAAGTGATAGTTGATTTTCTGGATTATTACTGACTTGAAAGACACATGGTGTATTATGCAATGAAGGTGTATTATGTAATGAAGATGCATTATGTAGCGAAGATGCATTATTGGCGGTTTCATTCAGTTTATCACAATGTTGAGATAATAAGGAAGGTAATTGCAATATTGTTTTATTTAAGGAAGACACATTACAAGATAGAGATGGTTTACAGGGATTGGAGTCAGTGCCCTTTGACTTACAACTGCTATTAGAATACTGTATTGCAGTCAACTAGCCTTATTTTCTTCATGTAAAGTTAGATCCTAAGGATGTTTTTGCAACAGTAGTAACATAAGTTTGAGGAGCAGAAACAGGCTGACTACTAGGCGTAACAGCAGATGATAGCAGGGAAGGAGAAGTGTGTGATGACAAGTTGGAAGGTATTTGCAACTGATACAACCCAGCCTTAAGTCCTCCCTGCAATAGAACTGTTCTGGAAGCTTTGTCCTTTACAATGCAATAATCACAATCAAACTCAACAACAACATTATTATATTTGGTAAGTTTTGAGATACTAAGAAAATTCTTTGTAATCCTAGGTACTCAAAGCACATTCTTTAAGTAAACACGTTTAGATTTCAAGGAACTAGGAAACAAAGCAAAACCAACATGAGAAATGTTTAGACACTCACCGTTGCCTACTTGTAGTTGATCATTACTATCATAATTGCGACTAGTTGTTAACTGATTTGGATCTGATGCAACATGATCAGTTGTATCAAAATCCATATACCAGGTTGGATTAGGAGTTGAGTTGGAAGTGATGATGGTAGGATGAAATGAGTTCATGTTAGGGAAGGGTGTAGCTGAGTGAGCAGCAAAAAAGGCTTGGTTTGGGGGTTGCATTTGTGGATTGGGAACCCTGAAGCCTGGCTATTAAGTTGAGTAAGAAGATTGCTTTTGCTGATCAGACTGATATTATTGAGACTGGTGATTTTGGCTTCCATTTTGTTGTATATGATGGCCATATGAGTTATTGCTGGGACCAAACATGTTGCCAGATGAATTAGTGCTGAAGCTGCCAAGACCAGCACCAAGACCTTGAGGAAAACCATTAAACAGCTGTGGTGGATTGAAGTGAGCTAAGGCACCATCAGTATAATTGGTATTAAACTGTGGTGAAAAATCATTATAGTTGAGTGAAAAACCATTATAGTTGGAGTTGTAACGATGATAGCATTGACTGGTTGTGTGTCCCATTTTGCTGTAAACTTGACAAATTGGTTTGCCTTTCCTATTGTTTCTGCCCCTGCCTCTGCCATTTCCAACATAGCCAAAGGGTCTATAGGCAAGTAAATTGGAAAGCTGATTTATAATCTCAGATATGAAGTGAGGAGAGTTCTGATTCATTGACAGACCTCCAGCAGTCAAGGGATAATTCTGTGAAGGTATAGACAGAGCATTCTGCAGTGGAACCATATGATTGACTGATCCAAAATGTCCAGATCCAGGACTTCTAAAAGAACCTTCAACAGAGTTTAAAGGTACTGATGCTGAGTTGGGACAAGGAAGCTGAGACTTAGTTAAGTTGGGACTGAGTGATGCCACATTGACTGAGCAATTTGGAAAATCAGGAGAATTAAATTTCTCAAGCCTCAATTCATATTTCTGCAGTAGGAATTGAGACTCTTGCAAAGTAATTGAAGCAAACTTGGACTCAATCCTAGAAGTCAGATTGACAACAACTGCATCAAACTCTGGACCTAATCCATCTAAAACATATTGTAACACTTCTTCATCTGAAAAAATCTGACCACTGGACAATAAACTCTCAGCAATCCCTTTCATTTTCTTCACATACTCACTAACACTCAGATTGCCTTTTTGTGTAATTTGGAGCAAGGTTTTCAAACTCAGAGCTCTGGCTTTAAAATCAACCAAGAACTCATTTTCAAGTGTAAACAAGCTATCAGTAGCAAACTTGCATTTTGACACTTGACTGAACATGCATTCAGAAATTGATGCTAGGAGCCATGTTACAAGAAACTTATTTGTCTTTTTCCAAATTATGTATTCCGGATTAATCTTTTCTTTTCCTAGGGTTTCCTTAATCTCACTTGAGCTTAGCTCTTTCAATTCATCATCACAGACAATAAGAGGTTCAGGACCTATAATCAAACTTGTTAGGTGTTCTTCAAGATCGTGAGCACCTACTGTAGAGAGAACTTGAGATCTCTAGAGCCGATAATTTTCTCGGCAATTGTCTCTAGTGAATTTTGGAGTGATGACTTGAAGATTGGAACTGAAAATCGAAGAATGAACACTGGTTGAGTCGTTAAGCATCTTCTCTGTACTTTTGTTTTACAGATCGTTACCAGGAACTCTAGCCATTGACGTTAGTCTTTTGGCTCTGATACCATGTAAATCTTAAAAAAGAATAGAGGATGAAAGAGAAAAAGGATTTCTATTGATATTTCGTTAAAGAAAAAACAGTTGTAATTAGCTCATCTTTTACACTCTCATGAGCTGAAGCAAAGATGAGTGAACTAATAAATGATAGCAGCGTTACAAACAATGTAAACCTCAAGAACAAAACGACAACATATACAAGAAAGGCAAGGGACAAATTACAAGGAGATCCTCAACTCTTCATTTTATGACAAACAATTGGAAAGAATGATTTTTATGCACAGACTGACTTGTGATCAGTTGTACATAGATTAAGCCATTGGAATTCTGGGGTGAGATGGAAGGACAACACTCAGCTGTTTCCATGATTAAAGAGTGTCTGCATTATGTTGCTTGCAAAATACCTCTTATCGAAGGAGCTAAGGTAGGTGAACAAAAACCTGAATTCGTGAACTGATTGTAAATCATTAGTACCCTAAAAGTTTGATTCTTATGACTAACAAACTAAACTTGTAGGTGGACCCCCAATCTACTTCCATTGCAATTCCACATGCAGTAATCTTTTCTGCCACTCAAGTCAATACTATAATTTTTGCCTCAGTAAGTTTTTATATAAAGCATTTGAAACAATGACTTGAGTACTGCATTGCTTAATTTACCCTCAAACTGTTTCGTTTACAAGCTGGGGAAGACCATTATTACTTTCAGAATTGGTAATGCAATTGCACAAGAGAGTTGCTCAGAGAAGATGGTCATGACTAATTAATCATGGATGATCGTTTTAACAAAATCTATTATCTTAACAAATTTTATAAAACTTATAATTAATTAATTTACGGGTTAGGCGAGTGCGATGCGGGTGCGGGGCAGGGTCAAGGCAGAACAAGTTCTTCAATTTAGAATCTTGATCAATAATAAAGGGTATACTTGTTCATTATTCTGATACTTTTTAGAATAATTTTGAAAATAGTAAAATTGTGTGTTATTACGATATAGGATTTGGAATTAACAAAAATACCCCCTAGTTTTGTTTTTTACTAGACACCCTATAATAATATTGAAAATTAACAAACACGCCCAATTAAGAGCAAGAAAACTTCATCGTCACCCTCGGATCTTGTGATGTGGAGACTGTGCATCAGCTGAGAATGCCAAAATCAGTTGTTGCAGTGTAATATGTGAATGCTCGGCTGATGCAGTGAAAGAAAAGATGACTATCAAATGGAGGTATCTGTAATTCTTATGATTGTTTTTGCTGAGTAATATTTAGTAATATTAGGCCTTCAAACTCGATTTGACTCTAGGGAGATTGGACTTTGACCCTATAGGTTGTATCGTTAAGCTATATTAAATCCAAAGTAATCCTCAATACAAGAATAAGGTTGTGACTGTGAGTATGCATGCCATGTCCAAAAACCATCAGTTCTATGGCAAATTTTGATAATTATAACTTTTGAAGAAAACAGAATACAAGACTAGCAAAAATTCATAGGTATGACATGTCCCCAGTCCCCACCCAACTCATTCAACAACTTAATATATGATTACTGACATCGACGGATACATTTCAGTACTTCAAATTAAGTTGGAATGAGATGGTATTGTCACATTATTAGCTCTATGTTTTTAAAATTTTAATAGTAGTCTATCTTATGTTACTTGTCATGGTTTTGCAGAACAATTTGTTGTATGCTTGGGATACCATTACAAGTTGGGATTTATTGCTGCATAAGAAGTTACAGCTTCAGAAAGAAAGGCTTGAAATGAAGCAGCTAGACTTTATTCTCATGTCCAAGTCAGTAAAAACTCTATTTGATGACAACTTTTCTAAGATATATCTGCTCATTAAGATGTGGTAATTGGAAAGAGATTTTTATGCACAGACTAACTTGTGATCAGTTGTACATAGATTAGCCATTGGAATCCTAGGGTGAGATGGAAGGACAACACTCACCCCGTTTCCATGATGAAAGAGTGTTTGCATTCTGTTGCTTGCAAAATACATCTTATCGAAGGAGCAAGGTAGGCGAACAAAAACCTAATTCGTGAACTGATTGCAAACTTTTCGTCACAACGGATCTTGAGACTGGTTTTAGACGACAACGATGATCCGAAAAAGAGGAAGACGCATAGGACCGGAGATACACCACTTAAGGAAGGTAACCCTCTCGCATTATCATAAATTCTATGTGTGGGATAGCCACCATAAGACATTGAAGCTCAGGATTGATTGAAAGGAAGAGGTAGTTGTATTGGTGGATGGTGGACCTCCCATAACTTTATTGCCCATGAATTAGTGCAAAATAGGACCAAAATCGGGAGAGTAAACCATTTGCAGTGATGGTAGGAAGTCCACTTCATTATCTAAAACTCTTAAAAGACTAATGAATATGATTACAACGGCTGGAACTTAAAAAAACTTTTAAAAGAATGTTGATTAGTATGAGCTTGATTGATTTGTTATGAAAATTACTTCAATTAGACCTCTCAGATGTTACCTTCACTAATTACCAGAATACTGTTGACCTTGACCACCCACACATTTTATATCACACCTTCTAATTTAGGTAAAATGTAATCATACAAACTATATAAACCTTTATTATTAGTAAAATCTAATATTTTTAACTCTAAATAAATTTTTTTGTTAAAATTATTTATCCAAGAGCTGTCCAAAAAGTGAACAGAATTTAATAAAACCTGATGAGACATGATTGGCAAAAATTTCCACCACACCAGAACCTTCACCAAAGCCTGAAATCTACAGAGTCCAAACAAAAATGTCAGAACCTTGGCCCCCCCATCTCAAATGTGTCCTCACCATTATTGGCCAAGCTTTTGTATCACACATTAAATTTATCAGATATTTCAAAATTTCTAGTGCTTCGCCTCGCCAAAACATACCTCCAATGAACAAGCCACCCCCCTCCCTTTCCACTCTCTCCATTTTTCTCACCATCCAATCCCCACTGTTTTCCCATCAATTCTCACCCTTTTTCTCTCCAGATTCCAGCCTTATCCCAATTTTCATGGAAAATTCCCTTTTTGTAGCATCCCATATAGCCTTATTATGTGCTTCAACAAAAAAATGTTCTTGATGTGATTGAGATAGTTTTTGAAATATTTCTTTAAACTTGTTTAGTTGTTTTTTTTTTTCAGAGTTATGGAAGAACAAGCTGAGAGTAACACATTGTTGCAGCAATGGGGCAAGAAATGTTCTTTTTGAAAAGTATGAGATGGGGCATTATTAGGCCAAGGCACCTTCGCCAAAGTCTATTTGGGAAGAATCTTTCCACTCAGGAGTGTGTTGCAGTAAAAGTTATCCTGAAAGATCTGGTTAAGAAAGAAGGTTTAATGGAGCAAATCAAGAGGGAAATTTCAGTTATGCGTTTGGTGAGACACCCCCACGTTGTCGAACTCAAGAAGTCATGGCGACGAAGCAAGATTTTCTTTGTAATGGAGTATGTTAAGGGTGGAAGTTATTTGCTAGTCGCCAAGGGAAAGCTGAAGGAGGACTGGGCGAGAAAGTATTTTCAGCAGCTGTTACGCGGTTGATTTCTGTCATAGTCGCGGCGTTTTCACCGTGATTGAAGCGGGAAAATCTCCTCCTGGATGAAAATGAGGACTTGAAAGTTCGGATTCGGGCTCTCGGCCTTGCCGGAACAAATCTGGAATGATGGATTGTTGCACACAAGATGTGGAACTCCGGCATATGTTTGCCCCTGAAGTCCTGAGGAAAAAAGGATATGTGGAGCAAAATGCGACATTTGGTCTTGTGGGGTTATTCTTTTTGTTCTTCTTGCAGGTTTTACCATTCCAGATGAAAATGTGATATAAATGTAAAGGAAAATTTTCAGCGGAGTTTGAGTTTCCGCCTGGATTTCCCCTGATGCCAGGAAGTTGATATCAAGGATCCTGGTGACTGATCCTGAAAGAGAATTACAGTCTCGGAAAGTGCGGAATCCCTGGTTTCAGAAGGGTTTTGTAAACCTGTAGCGGTTTCTATTGATGAGAATTGACAGTGGAGAAGGTTTTGGAAGTGGTGAAGAAATCCTGGAGAGATTGAATTAGTAAAGCAAAGAATTCGTCGCCGCCTTTCTATAATGCCTTCGAGTTCATATCGTCAATGTCGACGGGGTTTGATTTGTCAGGTTGTTTAGAATAAGAGGAAATCAGGTCCATGTTTCATCGAGGTTCGTCTTCAGCCATCATGGGAAGCTTGAGACATTGGCGAAGAAGTTGAATTTCGGTGTTGTGTGAAGGAATTCAAGTTGAAAATGCTGGGAAGAGAAGGTAGAAAAGGGAAATTGGTGTGTGACGGCGAGGTTTTCGAGGTGGCGCCTGAGGGTCGCGGTGGCTATTCTCGAAGTCGGCCGGAGACACTCTTGAGTACAAGAAGTTCTATAAGAAGAAGGCCTGCACTCAAAAGAGTTTGGACTTGGCAAGGTGAAGACAATTGTCAATGTACTAACCTGCAAAAGCCTAGCAACCAAAAAAAAAAAAAAAAAAAAAATCTTGGCTGATTTGCTAGGGTTTGAAGGTTTAATCTTCGTTACGACATTATGGAGAGTGTTTGTAATATTCAAAATTGTAGTACTAAATTGTAATGGAATAAATGTTCTGTACCATGGATTGTTCAAATTGTTTTACGGTTCAATAAATGGTTGTCAACCAATTGTTAGATAAATAATGTTCCTTACATATAATAGCAGTTAAAATTGGAAGTAGCCCTTAACCATCCTGATGGTAAAAGAACACAAATATTATGTGAGGCTCACTGGTAAGGGTGGTTTATTAGGATTTTTATGTTGATAATTTAGAGTTTTAAAGGATTAATTAAAATGCAGTCAAGCCTACCGACACCCCGGTGATTAAAGAAAAGAAATAAAAAGTTGGAAGTAGCCTAGCTTAGGTTGGGGCTCCAACTGGCTCATTATAAAGCTTTACTGCTTTAGTGGTGGCATAATAGCGATGAAGTATCTTTTTGGATCTATTGTTGAAAAAAGACAAAGTGGTATCACCAAAATTACGGAAGCCAAATCCCATATTCAAAAAATAATTAAGAAATTGAGGATTTTAAATAATTACGAGAATGACCTGGCGAAGGGCTTGCTTCCTCCTCAACACTTTGTTCTAGAATCATGTGGTAGGGATTTATTTTAAAGAAAGATAACGACTTTTTCCCACCCAAGGCTTGCCTCATCGTTTCCACCCAAAAAGTTTCAAAATTTATTTTTTAACATCAAATTAAATTCTATTACTATTCAAATCGATTATGGTAAAAAATTTTTTACATCACCACCATTTATATCTTTGGTCTCCTTACAACCCCCTCAGTCTCGGCACCTGATACTCGTCAATTGCTAGCCACCATAAAGTTAGGGTTTTCTGTTCTTAGTTGATTTTTGACTAATTCCCGACGAATATTAATGTGTCACCACCATTCGATCCAGTGGTCTCTACTTCTATAAAACCTCTCTTACCCTGGCAATAGTAAAAAAGTGAAATGTATTTTAGGTATAACGGAATATAATTTTGGTTTTAAAAGTGGCATTGTGAAACTTGTGGTGGAAAGTCATTAAGGCAAACCTTGGGTGGGAAAAACGTTTACTCTTACTTTAAATAAAATTGAAAACATTTTAAAATTTATGAATCTTCCAGACAGAAGTAATTATGCCCAGGGTCTGGACCCAATAAACTGTATTTTGAAGAACAGTTTCAGCAAGTTTTCAAAACGTTTCAATTTTGTAATATCTAGAAAATAATTTTGAGAACATGTTCAATACTAATTTCGAAAACATGTTTTGATTTTATAAAAATCTAAATGAATAAAAAATTTTAAATACTATATTCAAGAATCATAATTGATTAAATCAATATCAGGTGGACATGGTTCAATCAAGATAGCTTGGTGTATTATTCAAGAGATTCTGCATTTGAGTCTATCTTTAGGTGTTAATAGGTAGCCGTTAGAGCTCTCACCCAATCAAAGTTTGCCTTTAGACACTTTTTCACACAAGTTTTAAAATATCACTTTCTCACCCAAAGTTTATATTTCAACCAATACGCTAATTTTGACACTTTATTATCTCATGCTACACCATTCTCTTCCCCGATTACCACCACCAAAACCTATCAAATCTTGCTTCCGCTACCATGCCAATTTTCCGCAATCGAGCAATTGTGTAATGCATACCCGTCCCTCTCAAGTCAGATTCTGACCAATCTCAATTATCAAAATCCAGTGCCATCACCAAGACTTATTGGCAGCCCTCGTCAAAAGCCCAAAGTTTGGATCAAGTTTCTCTCCGTTAGCCACCAAATGGGAAAGTGGATTCTGGATAATCAACAAACTTGGATGGAAAAGTAGTATTTTAAAACTTTTTTGATAAGACAAGTGTACAAAGCTTGGGTGAAAAGTCTATTACTCTTCTTATCCATAAAATTTATAATTTTTTCCTAAAAATTATTATTGTCGATTGGACATGTCTTGTGGATATAAAATTATTTATTAAAATTTCATAGATTTCAAATGAATCAATCTCGTGGATTGGAGTAGCTAGTTATAATATTAAATACTATAAAGAAATACATTTGTACTTGTTAATATTGATTGAGTTGAAATTTCAACCGAAGAATGGTAGTTATTTTGTCCTTTTCTCTGTGTGTGTGGAGATGAATGGAATATAATGTCATCTTTTATGTGGTGTGAATGATTAAGGGAGTGGCCAGTGGGATGCGACCCAACTAACTGTCTTTCCTTGAGGGCCTCATGTCAAAGGTTAAACGCGCTTTCATTTTCGATTGTCCCCGTGTCACTGTGGGTCACAAAATGACACTCTATCAACTGTTTCTAACAAATATATATCTATATTTTTTAATTTTTAATTTCGTTTAAAAATAATGCCCACTCTTCCTTAACATAGAAGAAAGGTTAATAACAATATTCCCTCTTAGGTTTAATTAAGTACACAAATTCCCTATATTAAAGAAAATATGGATTCCCTCATCATTATTTTCATAAAGATTGGCTCACAACTCAATTTTATAATTTTTTTTCACAATCTCGACATGAAGTCGCAATTAGCATGCAGAACCCATTTGTGAGCTAACTATTGTGAATTGTTATGTAAAGGTTGTGAAAAAAAATTATGAGATTGGATTATAAGTGTATATTATCCCATTATTTTTTGTGTTAAAATAAACGGAGGTATATATATATATTTCATTCTATAGCACACTAAAACGATTAACACCGACATCGTATTTTTGTTATTTTTTAACACGATAATTTTGTTATCCTTGAAAGAGATGTTAAATTTTGCATATGATTTATTTAAAATTGAAAATAAAAGTTATTGACTTACATAAATAGACTAATTGATATCCTTGATTTTTTGTCAATTAAATAATTATTATGGTTTGATTTCGTGAATGAGATATCTTACATTTATTCAGTATTCATCTAAAATAAAATTGATATTGAGGAAAACAAGGTGTCAAGATTTTAAAAGCGGCTAAGAAATAAGTGTTCACGCAACACACAATGTCAATTGAAGTCATTTATTTCGAAGGTTTTTAATATGGTGCGCCAATACTCAAATTATTAAGCTCCTATTGCCCTCCCTGTTAATTCTCAAGTCGAAACACCTTCGTAATACCATAAACTTTTTCCTGGTGTAGAAATAGACTAACACTTACCCATGTCATTAAAAATCAACCCGGGCTAACCCAGCAGAAGCTGGATCCCAAGTTGACCGTAATAACCGGTGATCAGTTGATAACGTGTCAATTAAAACATTTCAAAATTTTTGAATTTGACGCATGTTAGCATGGCAACTGTTTCTGGCACACTTTAGCACCACATCACGTTAACCTTTTTTCCCCCTTTTCTGGTTGTTTTCTCATCATCACCACCATTAACCCCCACCCTCTCCTTTCAAAACCATACCTTTATCCCCTCCTCACTTCCTGGCAATCACGGGCAATAGAAAACGTTTTTTCAGCTGTCCTTTGCCAGATTCTAGCCATTTTGACGACGATAGCTCCAACCACCACCACCCTTAGGCTCACCGGCTACTCCCCTACAAAACCCCCAAAATACCCAGCCATTCCACCCCCCATCGCCAATGACGGATACATGTTTTTTTTGGTTGTCCTTTGCCAGATTTTGGACCATTTTGAGCGCGCACCCTCCAACCACCCACCGTCCTTAACGCACCGGCTACTCCCTACAAAACCCGCATTTCCCAATTCATTCCACCCACCAATCATCGGCAATCAGAAGATAGGGTTTCGCCGTTTTTAGCCAAATTTTGGCGATTATGACGACTAAAACTAATCATATACCACCCCCAGACTCACTGTGATCCCCATTCAAAACCCCCTCATGTTTGCTTGCAGAATGTCGACTGAAAGTCGTCATTTTCTAGTGTCTAATTCACCTAGTTTTTCAAAAACCGGTTGGACCGGTAGGTTGGCTACAATACCACTATCCAACCCCAGGGTGAATCTAGGGGAATGCCCCTCCTGGGTTTTTATTCTCCCCGACCCAGCTCACCGACCACGTCTGGTTGAACCGATCCAACCGACAAGCCGGTTTTTAAAAAATGCTATAACTTTGAAAATCATACTATCACCTTTAGAAAGCTAACCATACTAAAATGATATAAAATACACCTGTTGATACAAAAAGCGCATCGACCTAAGAGATCCGATTGATCTTGATGGAATCAGAACCGATGCGCGTAATTGATTAAATCAGCTAGGAAGAATTAATAAAAGACATAACACTTTTAAGTGGTTCAATGTGCTAACTCTCACGTCTATGTCTACTGTTCTTATATTAAATTTGGAAATTACAAGAATAAACCTATTTTCTCTCTCTAAATTGCTAACACCTTACAATGAGTTTTTTAGGGTTTTAAACATGAATTTGATAACGTTCAGTAGTTTTATTAAGGGATCGTGGTTTAACATGGAAAGTTATCTCATGATTGGCTGATCGCGCTAAATCTGGAATTGCGTGATAAGTTACCGAAATCCTCTCCTTGATTTTAGGATAAGGCTTGTCTTAACCTGTAAGATAATTGTCTGGTTAGCTCGCTCTACCGAACTTCACTTTTCCTTGACTATCATTTAATTCCGAGCTTGTCATAAACTCTCGCCACATAGACCATTGTTTAACTCTATTCAACATAAGTACTAGATTTGTGATTAAAGGGTAACTAGATATAATATAAAGTATATATTTAAACTCATATTGTACAAAGAAATGTAACATCATTATTATTATTATTATAATAAGTAGGCCATGTCATAAATTTCCATTGGAAGAGTGACCACGTCTCATATTTAATATGGTGTTGTTAATTAAAAATTTCTTGAGATTAATGGGATATTACAGGTATTGGGATGATGTGCTAAACTTTAACTTCAACTCGTTAATCTTGCTTTAAGTTTTACACTTTTGACACGTATGAAGCACCTCCATGATTGAATACACGATAACTAATAAATAGTGGCCACCAAAATTCCTTTTCCCTAGTAAAACAAATTATTGTACAGCTTAATTGTTCTAATTTATCATCTACTAGTTTAATACCATTACTAATCACTCAAAATTGAAGTAATCAAGTAGATAAGAGAACAAAAATATGCGTTAGATTTTAATTGGCACGGAGATTTTCTTAGGATCATTTGAAGACCAAAATAGGTCATAATGTGACACCAACGTAGATGAGAGAAAAGCATTGTTTGCCCTTTTAATCACAGGATATTTGAACCATTTGCGTACACCTCACTGATCTTCCATGTCCTGAATATTGATTAGTATGATTCTCATGGAGAATTATGTGTCGGAAGGAACCAAACCCAAGGAGTTTATGAGATATTCCTTTGTTTTTTAACTATCAAGTCACCCAATGCAGTTGACAAAACGTCGTTTTGTTGAAGGAGACATCCCCCACTACTAGCCAATCAGCCCAAACAATTGATGGCCCATTCTATAATTTAAAAATTGTCAATTTCATTACCAAAATAGGGGCACAATTTTTATATACACACGCTAATACCACACAATTCTGATACAATTTGAGAAGGATAGAGTTGAATCTAATTGTATTTGTGTCATATTCATATGAGAAACATAACCATTTTACTAAATAGTTTTTCAACCCACAAACCTATTAGTAGCACGATTAATTAAACAGTTGCTTTAATTTCGCAACTGTTTATAACGTGATTAATTTTTTATGACACAAATATTTTTAAGCGTGTCATTAAAGAGTTAAATGACTAAATGGTTAAACGTGTCATTAATGAGTTAAACTTTTGGATTTAATGGTTAAACATGCCATAAACATATTTAGGTTTATATACAAACGAATCCAACAACGTCAACTTGTTATACACTCAGTAAGGTCCAAAACAAAAATGAAGGAAACTTCATATATCAAATGCTTAGATTTGAGGTTATCCTTGTTGATTTGATGATTATTAAGGGTAAAGTTTGTCTTAACTATAATATTGTTAATATTAGGGAAATGTTTTTAATATCTGAAACTAAGAAGAAATCTTTTTAAGGCAATAATGAGGTTACCAAATAATTTACCCATGAACCAATTAAACATTCCTGATACTTGAATTAGGTTTGGTAGATTATTGTTTTACTTGAGTTTTTTCATTTAATTTTTGTGTGGTGCGGTTATTAATCTTTTTTAAATGGGGTTAATATTTACCCATTTATTGGACTTGACAACATATTGGGCCCTAGGGATGCCTTATGTCACGTCAAATTCTTCCTTTTGTTTCCACTTTTGACACGTATTAAAGCACGCCTTTATATTCATTTTTCTTTCCTTTCTATAGTAAAACAAATAGTTGCTACTACTAATTATTCGTATATCGATTCCTAGCCAAACCATCAATGGTCCAATTCTGTCATTAAAAGCTGCAAAATTGAACCAAAAGCAAAAATGAAGGCGAGACTGAATATCAAATAATGCTTAGATTTGAGGCCTTCCTTTGATTTGTTTTAATGGTTATGAAACTTCAACCTCCCCAATGTTGCCATGTGTTTGAGCAATTCAAGGCATCCACAACCAGAGGTGGCCTTTAATATGGAAGGTCTGGAGAATATTGAATAGCATCCATCACTTTGTTATGGTGCAAAGCTCTACTCCTCCATTCTTTTCATTTCCAAGTTAGGCCAAGCTATTTCCATTCAAACAGTACAGTAAGTCTTCATTCCAATTTTGAACAAGGGAACATGCCACCAATTTGTTTTGGCTATGATTCTTTTGAGTCTGCATCCTACACTAAACTTTATATAGAAGAACCCTATGCTTTATATTCTCATGACCTCAAGACTCGAGAGCTTGTGTATAACTTTGGAATGAATAGTATATAACAATCACATCTCATGCCACTATCGAACGAGTGCATGGATATCAACCTAGTAAAATGTCTTTTAGTGAAGATGTTTGTGTGAAGCCAAAAATATGGTTTGAACGGACATAATATAAATTATCTCCCACGTAGACAATTTCTACTAAGTTAGAAGCGCACAATGTACTAGAGTAAACTGTAAGTAAGTAATTTCTACTATGATTTGACGCAAGGTTGACAAAGTCTTATATTAGATAAATTATGGGTTTCCCTTATATGAACTACAAACCATTTTTTACTTGGTCGTACTCGATATTTAACGGAATATTACATTAGATAAATTATAAGTTCTCATTCATCTAGATATTTTTATAATCTCGAAGTCTAAATTACTTGATAAAGATAAAGAAGAATTTTGATACGACAGATGTGTTGATGCTTTATCCTTTAAAATTATGATCGTAAACTCATCTCTTTGTGTTTATAGTATATGCTTTTCTGTTCTATATTATATATATATTTGATCAGTTGATCATTTGATCATGTATTACTTTTTAAAAGAAAATTCTACTTTGGCGGTGAAACTAACGATGTGCACATTCTCTAGCTAGTTTATGATTCTGCATTATCAATTTAACCCACTAGATGGTAGCCTCCATGCAACATTAAAGTTTGCTATCAGTTTTCTGGAAGGTATTTGTTTAGCATCTCCATTATCTGCTTGTTTACATGCAAAAAACTGAAAAATGAGAGAGAGAGAGATAGAGAAGAGAGAGAGAGAGAACCATCACGCGACGTGATCCGATGATAAAAGTAAAAGATGAGTTAACATGTTTCTTTTCCAATTCGAATCATTTTGATTATAAAGAATAAAAAGAATTAACATGGCGTTGTAAGTTTGAGTTTTCAAGAATGTCTAACTGCTAATAATTGGGTGATTACTAAAACTCTTACTCAATCAATAATTTTAAGGCTATTAAGAGGATAAAGTGACTGCATCAGGAAAAAAGAGATAAGAGTAAGTCATTTTTTTTGAGAAGCGCTGTTTTGAATAAAAAATGATTTTAATTTAAATATAAATGTACTTAAAACTCTAAAAAGCACCTATTCAGACACGTTCCAAACATTCCAGGGCTTCTTTTATTCTTCTCAAATGCCTTTATTAAATATGAGTTGGTGGTCTTTTCAGTATAGTATACATCCCAAAAGCTATAACCATTTATTTATGTCACAAATATGCAATAAGAAATAAAAATTCTATTGTGGTTTGATACTATAAAATTAGGAAAAATTATACTACAATTCAAATGTTTCATACAGATAAATTTTAAAATTGTTTGAGTATCAATATATACCGAAGATTGTACTATCTTTATTATTTGGATTTTTTAATATTACATATGTTAACTGAATGAAATATTCATAGTAGAAGAATATCATCGGTGTTTGTGTAACAATTTGTGTTTATTATTTTGAATAATAAAATTATCTTAGGTTTTTGAAATAACAAAGAAAATTTTTTTACTATTAAATTTTAGTTGTTAAGAATAACCAGCACGTGTAATTGAAATATTTTAAGTAATTTTCTATTCCTATATGTTCAATCATCAAATGGAATATTGAATACACATTGGTCACGTGTCCCATCAGGGTATGTGATAAATATTCCAAATGTGTACCCTCCATGCAGTCTCATCTTCCCAAAAAAAAAAAAAGCGCCGAAGCTAAGCATGTTCCCACGCACTCACTTTATTATCGACGGGGTAAAATTTACAACCAAATCTTGTTCGGCCCCAAACGGATAAAATCTCAGCCGTCCATTAAACTATGATCTGTCCCCATTGCACACCCGTCACTCACAGTACAAGAGCTGACCCCCACCATCGTAGTGAACAAGTCCAAAGTTTATCTCTGTCGCCTGTATTGTTGTACAATGAGAGATAGTACTGAGGAGCGATGCATAAACCCAATCACATCCTGTTCATGTTATGAGAATTGTCATTTGTAGATCGCCCCAGAAAGGTTGTTGTTTTGAGAAGACTTTTGATGGTCCTGCCATGACCTGATGGTGACGGTGGTGCCGTCAGTGAAGTCTATTTACAAGAGAAGAGCAACCAACTGTTTCCCCCAATTTTCGTCACTCTTCAATCGATATCCTCGTTGCATATTTTCGTATCCTAAAGTAATATGTTTATTTTATTTCATACATTTCTAATTTTTTCACATATGTGACCACATTAGCGTGTTAAGTGCACCAAAGTTTTCTTTGGTCAAGATGAGTTTATATTAGCAAATACGACTCATCTTATATGCCCAAGTAAAACGTTTTTTGATTTTTCGTGCCGAATCTGAAGTTCAAATCATTTTCGAGACTACCTTTGACTCTCCCATAAACCCTTCTACAAAACTATATCTTTATTTATCGATTTCACTCACTGTTTCTAACCACCTCCATAGGTACTAACGATTTAGTTTTAAGTAAAGACTGAAATAAATACAATCAGAGGTATCAACTTGAAATTTTGCTAAACCTCTTACTAGAATTTGACGTCTACTCTAAGAGAAAAAGGTTACCTTTTAAGCATATATCTCAGCAGTCATTGTGTTATCTTTTATGAATTCGGAGTATTAAGCATTTAGAAAGGTACTTAATTAAGGTTAATTAAAGTGTTACCTCAACAAAATCTCGGAGACGATATTCGATATTATTTATTTCCCCTGCTTGTAGCTTACTGGAGTTTTCGATTGCCTCAATTTTTTATAGAACTAGAGTTGACCATGGTCCAACCATGATTCTAGGGAAGTTACTGGCAGGCAGGCACAAACCGAATTCACATCCTTGTCATTTTTGAGAATTGTCTGTTTTGTAGATCGCCCCAAGAAAGCTTGTCGTTGGGCAGAAACTTTGATGTGTCGCTGCATGATCTGATGGTGACGTGGTGCACGCCGTGCGTCTTATTTACTAGAGAAAGAGGCCACCACTGTTCCCCCCAATATTAGTCAACTTCGTAGTCGATATCCCGTTGCATATTTCAAATCCTTTAGTAAGATGTTTATTTTATTTCATTATTTCTAATTTTTTCGCAATAGTGTGACCAGCATTAACACGCTAAAGTGCACCAAAGCTTCTTTGGTCGATAGACTATTTATTTTAGGCAAAATACTCCTCTATTATAGCTCCAAGTAAACGATTTTGATTTTTTCCCGTGCCGAATCTTAAGGTCAAAAATCACTTTCGGACTACCCTTTAGACTCGCCCATAACTCTCTACAAACCTACTATCTTTTTTATCGACTTCATTCACTGTTTTCTAACCACCTCCAATAGTTACTAACGATGTTAGTTTAAAGATAAAAAACTGAAATAAATACAATCAGAGGTATCAACTTGAAATTTTGCTAAACCTCTTACTAGAATTTGACGTCTACTCTAAGAGAAAAAGGTTACTTTAAAGCATATATCTCAGCAGGTCTATGTGTTATCTTTTATAAATTCGGAGTATTTATAGCATTTAGAAAGGGAATTAATTGAGGTTAATTAAAGTGTTACTCCAACAAAATCTCGGAGACGATATTCGATATTATTTATTCCCCTGCTTGGTAAGCTTAGTGGAGTTTTCGATTGCCTCAATTATTTATAGGAACTAGAGTTGACCATGGTCCAAACCATGATTCTAGGGCAATTACTCCGCCAATCTATTAAAAGAGCAAATGACTTTTTCCCACCCAAGGTTTGCCTTAATGACATTTTCCCGTCAAAAAAGTTTCAAAATACCCATTTCTCACCCAAATTTTATATTTCGTTAATATCTAAAATACACTTTGCTTTCTCAGCCGGCATTCGATGAGTTACTAGAAGCTAGTGTAATAGGGCTTTTATAGAGTGGCAACGAATGGATTGAATGGTAGTGACCGATTGAATATTCACCGTTGGAATCAGCCAAAAATCAGCTAAGAATAAAAAACTTTAACTTTGTGATGACTGAAAATCAACAAAAAATCAGGTACCAGAGTGAGAGAGATTTTATAGAGAGGAGATCGAATGTTCAAATGGTGGTGACGAAGAGAATTTTTGATGTCAAAATTGGCCAAAATCGGCTTTGGGCAGTAACATAATATTAACTTTAGGTGGAAAAGTGGTATTTTAAAATTTTTTTGGTGAACAAGTGTCATTAATACAAACATTGGGTGTGGAAAAAGTGGTTTACTCTTAATTAAATTATTAAGATTAGTGCTAAATTTCATACATTGAAAATGGTGACTAGACTAAAATATTATAGGTTTATTTTATCCCAAGTCAATGGTATCTTTCTTCTAGATCCAAGAACAAATACAAGTTAATCACCAATTTTTTTTTTTTTTTTTGAAAAAATTTACGGCATGTATTTTTTTCTTCTATCTAATCATATGATAATTGAAAACTTTTTAAATAAATGTACATGTAATAATCTTGTATTGAACCCTTTTGAAACAAATATGCATGTAATAAATAATATAGTAAATGACTTTTCCCCAACCGAAATAATGACTTGATGACACTTTCTCACACAAAAAGTTTCAAAATATAACTTTACTACCCACAACACAAATTCGCTAGTAAATTTCATTGTGAAGAAGGGCATAATGGTTAAAAGTCCGTTATAAGTAAAGGTAGGATGATCAATTAACATTATGCCTCAAAAATAAAAAAATCGAACGGTTGGTCGGTGTGTTCCAAAGGTAGGTGGATTGGTGGCCGACGATAGGGAAATTTGTACAATCAATCCACAACAACAAGGGACTCTAAATACAGTCAAAATCCTTTCAAAACAACTCAAAAAAAAAAAAAAAAAAAAAAAAAAAAAAAAAAAAAAAAACTCTAGTTAGCTCTCAGTCATGATTGTCTTGCACAACAACGAAAAGGGTGGTGGATGGCGTTCGGCAAGTGACCAGATGTTGGGATGCTAAGGGTTTCGTTAAGGGGGTGAAGTGAGGCTAGGGGTGGGGTTTTGGCTGCTGGAATCAGCTGTAGTGGTGGTTTGTGATTTGGCCGGTCCAACGAACTTCAAACTTCTTGTGCGCAAAACACGACCCAAACACACCACCAAACTTCACTTCTTTCTCAACACAATCACCGCAACACACAACAATCATCAATCGAGAAAAATCATATCAAACAAGCAAGTCTTCTCTCGATCAACTTGACTTTGAGTGAAAAAGAAAGGGAAGTAACAACATCCACCGCCAGAGAGAGGAAAGATAAGAAGAGAAGAAAGGGAAAGGGAAGAGAGAAAAATAAGGAAGAAAATAAAAGAGAAGAGAAGGGGACGATAGAAAAAAGAGAGAAAACGGCCTAGTGTGATTGAGAGAGGAAAGAGAAGAAGAGAAGGACAGAGAAAGAAAAAAGAAAAGAGAGGAAGAAGAAAGAAGGAAAGAGAATGAGAAAAAAATTAAGGACAAATTGGTAATTTAATGTCAAGTAGTAAAGGGTATTTTCGTTTTCACAAAGAATACCACAATATTTAACGGAAATTGTTGGTCTTTTATGTGTTTTGATGTGCCAAAACTAACCAAAAAGTTGATTGATCACTAACAAAAAGAAATGCTAAAGTATGACACAAGTCATAACCAAACCATAACAGATTTGTCAAGTGGTATGACCGTGCGTAAGTAGATTTTTCAAGTGTTATGACCATGCGCAATCAAGACACGACCGTTCAATATCATAAAAAGCTACCCATATAAACATACCATCTTCCACAACATCGTTCCATATAGTCATGCAACACTCTGCCAAAATGTGTGACATCACTCACTCTGGCACGACCATCTTACACGACCGTTCCATTCAAGTTAAAAGTCAAGATATTTCAAATTCATAATCCTTCGCGCTCTTAACTATTCTTCAAAAGTCAATCTTGTAGGTCAGGTCAAAAACTCAAGTATCAAAAATGGCATGATCGTTCTCTGTGGTGGAACAACAGTTCCTATCTGCAGATTTTTGTCTAAACGCATGACAATGTTCTAAGAAGTCATGCATGCCTCTTGAAATTTTATGGATTTGGAAGAGCCTTTGGTTAGACCATTTCGCATGGTGGAATGACCGTACGATGCCTTTGCACGATCATATGGTGTGGTGGAATGATTATTCCATAAACCTTAGATCTGAGAAAAAGTATCCGTTGTGTCAAGAGCGACCGTTCGCGATTATGGAATGACCGTTCCTCTGGGTTCTGCGGACTTTTCAAAGTTGCATTAAATGAAGCAACAACTCAAATTTGAAGGAATATAAAAGCTCAACTTCTTTATGCAAAAGGTAGAGAAGAGTCATGTAAAATAAGAGAACATTTTCATATAATCCTTAGGGTCAGTTTGGTTCGGGGTTAAGTGACATTACTGGGGTAATGTCATCTTATATTACTTGATTACCACGTTTGGTTGTCAAGTAATATAAGATACCAGTAATCTTCAAATACCAATAGTAGTTACTATTGGTAATATAAGAGGTAATCTGATTACCTCTATTTTCTTAGGTTTTCTAAGATTACCAGGGTTATCTTTTTTTGTTACAATTTTATCCCTTATTAATAAAAATTTTGGACAATAATACCCCTACTTTAAAACAAATTTANCGGCCTTCAAACTCGATTTGACTCTAGGGAGATTGGACTTTGACCCTATAGGTTGTATCGTTAAGCTATTATTAAATCCAAAGTAATCCTCAATACAAGAATAAGGTTGTGAGTATGCATTGCCATGTCCAGAAAACCATCAGTTATATAGCAAATTTTGATAATTATAACTTCTTGAAGAAAACATAATACAAGACCAGCGAAAATTCATATGTAGGACATGTCCCCAGTCCCCGCCCAACTTATTCAACAACTTAATGATATGATTAACTGACATCGACGGATACATTTCAAGTACTTTAAAATTAAGTTGGACTGGGATGGCATTGTCACATTGTCAGCTTATATGTTTTTAAAATTTTAATAGTAGTCTGTCTTATGTTACTCTGTCATGGTTTTGCAGAACAATTTGTTGCATGCTTGGGATACCATCACAAACTTGGAACATTTAGTGCTGCATAAGAAGTTGCAACTTCAGAAGGAAAGGCTTGAAATGAAGCAGCTAGACTTTATACTCATGTCTCAAGTCAGTAACAAACTCTATTTGATGACAACTTTTCTAAGATATATCTTGCTCATTAAGATGTGGTAATTGGAAAGAATGATTTTCATGCACAGACTGACTTGTGATCAGTTGTACATAGATTAAGCCATTGGAATCCTAGGGTGAGATCAGCCGTTTCCATGATGAAAGAGTGTCTGCATTCTGTTGCTTGCAAAATACCTTTTATCGAAAGAGCTAAGGTAGGCGAACAAAAACCTGAATTCGTGAGCTGATTGCAAACTTTTCATCACAAAGGATCTTGAGTGATTTACTTTTGCAGCGCTGCAAAAGTGAATCACTCCAGATCCTACTGGTGTTAGACGATAACGATGATACCGAAAAAGAGGAAGACGCATAGGAGCCGGATGATGCACCACTTAAGGAAGGTAACCCTCTCGCATTATCAATAAATTCTATTGTGGGGATAGCCACCAATAAGACATTGAAGCTCAGGGGATTGATTGGGAAGGAAGAGGTATTTGTATTGGTGGATGGTGGAACCTCCCATAACTTTATTGCCCATGAATTAGTGCAAAAATTAGGACCAGAAATCGGGAGGAGTAAACCATTTGCAGTGATGGTAGGAAGTCCAACTTCATTATCTAAAACTCTTAAAAGACTAATGAATTATATGATTACAATACTGCTGGTAACTTAAAATAAAAGCTTTTTAAAAGAAATTGTTGATTAGTATGAGCTTGATTGATTTGTTATGAAAATTTACTTCAATTAGAATCCTCTCAGATGTTACCTTCACTAATTACCAGAATACTGTTGACCTTGACCATCCAACACATTTTATATCACACCTTCTAATTTAGGTAAAATGTAATCAATACAAACTATATAAACCTTTATTATTAGTAAAATCTAATATTTTTAACTCTAAATAAATTTTTTTTGTTAAAATTATTTATCTCAAGAGCTGTCCAAAAAAGTGAACAGAATTTTAATAAAAACCTGATGAGACATGATTTGGCAAATAAATTTCCACCACACCAGAACCTTCACCAAAGCCTGAAAGTCTACAGAAGTCCAAACAAAAAATGTCAGAAAGACCTTGGCCCCCCCATCTCCAAATGTGTCCTCACCATTATTGGCCAAGCTTTTATATCACACATTAAATTTATCAGATATTTGTAAATTTCTATGTGCTTCGCCTCACCAAAACCATGACCTCCAATGACTACAAGCCACCCCACTCCCTTTCCACTCTCTCCAATTTTCTCACCATCCAATCACCACTGTTTTCCCATCAATTCTCACCTTTTTTCTCTCCAGATTCCAGCCTTATCCCCAAATTTTCATGGAAAATTCCCCTTTTTGTAGCATCCCATATAGCCTTGCTTATGTCTTCAACAAAAAAATGTTCTTTGATGTGAATTGAGATAGTTTTTGAAATATTTTCTTTAAACTTGTTTAGTTGTTTTTTTTTTCAGAGTTATGGAAGAACAAGCTGAGAGTAAACAAAATTGTTGCAGCAATGGGGCAAGAAATGTTCTTTTTGAAAAGTATGAGATGGGGCGATTATTAGGCCAAGGCACCTTCGCCAAAGTCTATTTTGGGAAGAATCTTTCCACTCAGGAGTGTGTTGCAGTAAAAGTTATCCTGAAAGATCTGGTTAAGAAAGAAGGTTTAATGGAGCAAATCAAGAGGGAAATTTCAGTTATGCGTTTGGTGAGACACCCCCACGTTGTCGAACTCAAAGAAGTCATGGCGACGAAGGCGAAGATTTTCTTTGTAATGGAGTATGTTAAGGGTGGAGAGTTATTTGCTAAAGTCGCCAAGGGAAAGCTGAAGGAGGACTTGGCGAGAAAGTATTTTCAGCAGCTGATTAGCGCGGTTGATTTCTGTCATAGTCGCGGCGTTTATCACCGTGATTTGAAGCCGGAAAATCTCCTCCTGGATGAAAATGAGGACTTGAAAGTTTCGGATTTCGGGCTCTCGGCCTTGCCGGAACAAATCTGGAATGATGGATTGTTGCACACAAGATGTGGAACTCCGGCATATGTTGCCCCTGAAGTCCTGAGGAAAAAAGGATATGATGGAGCAAAATCGGACATTTGGTCTTGTGGGGTTATTCTTTTTGTTCTTCTTGCAGGGTTTTTACCATTCCAGGATGAAAATGTTATGAAGATGTACAGGAAAATTTTCAAGGCGGAGTTTGAGTTTCCGCCCTGGATTTCCCCTGATGCCAGGAAGTTGATATCAAGGATCCTGGTGACTGATCCTGAAAAGAGAATTACAGTTTCGGAAATTATGCGGAATCCCTGGTTTCAGAAAGGGTTTTGTAAACCTGTAGCGGTTTCTATTGATGAGAAATTGACAGTGGAGAATGGTTTTGGAAGTGGTGAAGATAATCCTGGGGAGATTGAATTAGTAAGAGCAAAGAATTCGTCGCCGCCTTTCTATAATGCCTTCGAGTTCATATCGTCAATGTCGACGGGGTTTGATTTGTCAGGTTTGTTTGAGAATAAGAGGAAATCAGGGTCCATGTTTACATCGAGGTGTTCGTCTTCAGCCATCATGGGGAAGCTTGAGACATTGGCGAAGAAGTTGAATTTCGGTGTGTGTGCGAAGGAATTCAAGTTGAAAATGCTGGGAAAAGAGGAAGGTAGAAAAGGGAAATTGGTGGTGACGGCGGAGGTTTTCGAGGTGGCGCCGGAGGTCGCGGTGGTCGAGTTCTCGAAGTCGGCCGGAGACACTCTTGAGTACAAGAAGTTCTATGAAGAAGAAGTGAGGCCTGCACTCAAAGACATAGTTTGGACTTGGCAAGGTGAAGACAATTGTCAATGTAACTAACCTGCAAAAGCCATAGCAACCAAAAAAAAAAAATAATAATCTTGCTGATTTTGCTAGGGTTTGAAGTTTTTAATCTTCGTTTACGACATTATGGAGAGTGTTTGTAGATATTCAAAATTGTAGTACTATATTGTAATGGAATAAATGTTCTGTACCATGAATTGTTCAAATTGTTTTACAAGTTTAATATTAAATGTTGTCAATCAATTGTTAGATAAATAATGTTCCTTACATATAATAGCAGTAGAAGTTGGAAGTAGCCCTTAAATCATCTCTGGATTGTTCGATGGTAAAAAAGTTAAAAAATATTTTATAAATTTGTTAATAGAAATAATCATTAAGATTTTTAGTCATTTGATAATTTAAAGTAAAAAAAAAAAAAATTAGTTAAGGTGTGGTTAAACCTGTCATACACCACCGACGGAAGAAAATAAATAAAAAAGTTGGAAGTAGCCTAGCTTAGGTTGGGGCTCCAACTGGCTCAATTATAAAGCTTTACTGCTTTAGTGGTGGGGCATAATAGCGAATGAAGGTATCTTTTTAGGATCTTATTGTTGAGAAAAGACAAAGTGGTATCACCAAAATTACAGGAAGCCAAATACCCAATATTCAAAAAAATAATTAAGAAATTGAGGATTTTAAATTAATTACGAGAATGACCTTGGCGAAGGGCTTGCTTTCTCCTCAAACATTTGTTCTAGAATCATGTGGTAGGGATTTATTTTAAAGAGTAAACGACTTTTTCCCACCCAAGGCTTGCCTCATCGTTTCCACCCAAAAAGTTTCAAAATATTATTTTTTAACTCAAAATTAATATTCTATTACTATTCAAAATCGATTATGGTAGAAAAATTTTTTTACATCACCACCATTTATATCTTTGGTCTCCTTACAAAACCCCCTCAGTCTGGCACCTGATTACTCGTCAATTGCTAGCCACCATAAAGTTAGGGTTTTCTGTTCTTAGTTGATTTTTGACTAATTCCGACGACGAATATTTAATGTGTCACCACCATTCGATCCAGTGGTCTCTACTCTATAAAACCTCTCTTACCCTGGCAATAGTTAAAAAAGTGAAATGTATTTTAGGTATTAACGGAATATAAATTTTGGTTTTAAAAGTGGCATTGTGAAACTTTTTGGGTGGGAAAGTCATTAAGGCAAACCTTGGGTGGGAAAAAGTCGTTTACTCTTACTTTAAATAGAAAAATTGAAAATCATTTTAAAATTTATGAATCTTCCAGACAGAAGTAATTATGGCCCCAGGGGTCTGGACCCAAATAAAACTGTATTTTGAAGAACAGTTTCAGCAAGTTTTCAAAAACTTGTTTCAATTTTTGTAATATCTAGAAATAATTTTGAGAACATGTTCAATACTATATTTCGAAAACATGTTTTTGATTTTATAAAATCTAAAATGAATAAAAAAAATTTTAAATACTATATTCAAGAATCATAATTTGATTAAATCAATATCTAGGTGGACGAATGGTTCAATCAAGATATCTTGGTGTATTATTCAAGAGATTCTGCATTTGAGTCTATCTTTAGGTGTTAATAAGGGTAGCCGTTAGAGCTCTCACCCAATCAAAGTTTGCCTTTAATGACACTTTTTCACCCAAAAAGTTTTAAAATATCACTTTCTCACCCAAAGTTTATATTTCAACCAATAACTAGCTAATTTTGACACTTTATTATCTCATGCTACCACCATTCTCTTCCCCGATTACCACTCACCAAAACCTATCAAATCTTGCTTCCGCTAACCATGCCAATTTTCCGCAATCGAGCAATTTGTGTAATGCATACCCGTCCCTCTCAAGTCAGATTCTGACCAATCTCAATTATCAAAATCCAGCTTGCCATCACCAAAAGACTTATTGGCATGCCCTCTTCAAAAGCCCCAAAGTTTGGATCAAGTTTTCTCTCCGTTAGCCACCAAATTGGAAAGTGGATTCTGGATAATCAACAAACTTTGGATGGAAAAGTAGTATTTTAAAACTTTTTTGATAAGACAAGTGTACAAAGCTTGGGTGGAAAAAAGTCTATTACTCTTCTTTATCCATAAAATTTATAATTTTTTTCCTAAAAAATTATTATTGTCGATTGGACATGTCTTGTGGATTATAAAATTATTTATTAAAATTTCATAGATTTCAAATGAATCAATCTCGTGGATTTGAGTAGCTATGTATAATATTAAATACTATAAAGAAATACATTTGTACTTGTTAATATTGATTGAGTTGAAATTTCAACCGAAGAATGGTAGTTATTTTGTCCTTATTCTCTGTGTGTGTGGAGATGAATGAATTATAAGTTCATCGTTTATGTGGTGGTGTAATGATTAAGGGAGTGGCAGGGGATCGGACCAACTACTGTCTTTCCTTGAGGGCTCATGTCAAAGGTTTAAAACGCGCTTTCATTTTCGATTGTCCACGTGTCATGGTGGGGTCACAAAATGTGACACTCTATCAACTGTGTTCTAACAAAATATATATCATATTTTTTAATTTTTATTTCAGTTTTAAAATAATGCCCACTCTTCCTTAACATAGAAGAAAGGGTTATAAACATATTCCCTCTTAGGTTTAATTAAGTAACAAAAATTTCATAGTTAAAGAAATAATGGATCCCTCTATCATTATTTTCAATAAAGATTGGCTCACAACTCAATTTTATAATTTTTTTCACAATCTCGACATGATAGTCGCAATAGCATGCAGAACCCATTTGTGAGCTAACTAATTGTGAATGTATGTAAAGGTTGTGAAAAAAAATATGAGATTGGATTATAAGTGTAGTATTATCATTATTTTTTGTGTTAAAATAAACGGAGGTATATATATTATTATTCATTCTAATAGCCACACTAACGATTACTACCGACATCTGAGATTTTTGTTATTTTTTAACACGATAATTTGTGTATCCTGAAAGAGATGTTAAAATTTTGCATATGATTTTAATTTTAAATTGAAAAATAAAAGTGATTGACTTCATAAATAGACTAATTGATAAGACTGATTTTTGTCAATTAAATAATTATTATGGTTTGATTTCGTGAATGAGATGATCATACATTATTTCCGTATTCATCATAAAATTAAAATGGGTATTGAGGAAAACAAGGTGTCAATGATTTAAAGAGTACGCAAAGAAATTAAGTGTATCACGCAACACAAATGTCAATGAAGTCATTTATTTCGAAGGTTTTTAAATGGTGCGACAATACTCAAATTAATAAGTCCTATTGCCCTCCCTGTTAATTCTCAAGTCAGAAACAACCTCGTAATACCATAAACTTTTTCCTGGTGTAGAAATAGACTACACTTTAACCCAAGTTATTAAAAATCAACCCGGGGCTAACCCAGCAAAGAAGCTGGATCCCAAGTGACCGGTATAACGGTGAGTCAAGTTGATACGTGTCAATTAAAACAATTTCAAAATTTTTGAATTTGACGCATGTTAGCATGGCAATGTTTCTGGACCGTTAGCACACATCAACGTTAACCTTTTTCCCCTTTTCTGGTTGTTTTCTCATCATCACCACCATTGAAACCCCCACCCTCTCCTTTTCAAAACCATACCTTTTATCCCCTCTCATCACTGGCTAATCACGGGCAATAGAAAACGTGTTTTCTAGCTGTCCTTTGCCAGATTCTAGCATTTGAGCGACGATAGCTAACACACCAACCACCTAGGCTCACCGGCTTACTCCCTACAAACCCCAAAATACCCAAGCCCTCCACCCCACCAATCGCCAATGACGGATTACATTTTTTTGGTTGTCCTTTGCCAGATTTTGGACATTTGAGCGACGACCACACTCCAACCCACACCGTCCTTAGACGCACCGGCTACTCCCTACAAAACCCGCAAAGTTCCCAAGATTCACCCACCAATCATCGGCAATCAGAAGATAGGGTTTCGCCGTTCTTAGCCAAATTTTGGCGATTATGACGACTAAAACTTAATCAGATACCACCCCCAGACTCACTGTGATCACCATTCAAAACCCCTCATGTTTGCTTGCAGAATGTCGACTGAAAGTCGTCATTTCTAGTGTCTAATTCACCTAGTTTATTCCAAAAACCGGTTGGACCGGTAGGTTGCTACAATACCAAAGCCAACCCCAGGGTGAATCTAGGTGAATGGCCTCCTGGGTTTTTACTCTCCCGACCAGCTCACCGACCACGTCTTGGTTGAACCGATCCAACCGACAGAGCCGGGTTTTAAAAAAATGCTATAAGCTTTGAAAATCATACTATCACCTTTTAGAAGCTAACCATACCTAAGAATGATATAAAATACTACATGTTGATACAAAAAATCGCATGCACCTAAGAGATCCGATTGATCTTGATGGAATCAGAACCGATGGAGCGTAATTGATTAAAATCAGCTAGGAAGAATTAATAAAAGGACAATAAAACTTTTAAGTGGTTCAATGTGCTAACTCTCACGTCTATGTCTACTGTTCTTATATTAAATTTGGAAGATTACAAGAATAAACATCTTTTCTCTCTCTAAAATTGCAACACCTTACAATGAGTTTTTTAGGGTTATTTAACATGAATTTGATAACGGTCAATGAGGTATTTAAGGGATCGTGGTTTAAACATGGAAAGTAATCTCATGATTGGCGTGATCGCGGTAATAATGGAATTGCGTGATGGTACCGAAATCCTCTCCTTGATTTTAGGGGATAAGGCTTGTCTTACCTGTAAGATATTGTCTGGTTAGCTCGCTCTACCGAACTTCACTTTCTTGAGCTATCATAATCCGAGCTTGTCATAAACTCTCGCACAATAGTACCATTGTTTAACTCTATTCACATAAGTACTAAGATTTGTGATTAAAGGGTAACTAGATAATAATATAAAAAGTATATATTTAAAACTCAATTATGTGACAAAGAAATGACATCATTATATTATTATTTAATAAGTAGGCCATGTCATAAATTTCAATTGGAGAGTGCACACGTCTCATATTTAAAATATGGTGTTGTTAATTAAAATTTCTTGAGATTAATTGGATATTACAGGTATTGGGATGATGTGCTAAAACTTTAACTTCAACTCGTTAATCTTGCTTTAAGTTTTACACTTTTTGACACGTATGAAAGCACCTCCATGATTGAATCACCGTAACTAAATAAATAGTGGCACAATAATTCCTTTCCCTATAGTAACACACAATATTGGTACAGCTTAATTGTCTAATTTATCATCATTACTAGTTTAATACCATTACTATCACTCAAATTGAAGTAATCAAGTAGATAAGAGAACAAAAAATGCGTTAGATTTTAATTGGGCACTGAGATTCTTAAGGAATCATTTGAAGAAGCCAAAATAGGTCAATAATGTGACACCAAACGTAGATGAGATGAAAAGCATTTGTTGCCCTTTTTTTAATCACTAGGGATATTTGAGACACAGTTTGCGTACACCTCACCGATCTTCCATGTCCTGAAATATGATTGGTATGAGTCTCAATGGAGAATTAGTGTCTGAAGGAACTCAAACCCAGGAGTTTATGAGATATTCCTGTTTTTAACTATCAAGTCACCCAATAGCAGTTGACAAAACGTCTGTTTTGTTGAAGGGAGACATCCCCACTAAGCCAATCAGCCAAACAATTGATGGCCCAATTTATAATTTAAAAAAGTCAATTTCATTACCAAAAATAGGGGTCACAATTTTTATATGACACGCTAATACCACAACATTGATACAATTTGAGAAGGATAGAGGTGAATCTAATTGTATTTGGTCATATTCAATGAGAAAACATAACCATTTTACTAAATAGGTTTTCAACCCACAAACCTATTTAGTAGCACGATTAATTAAACAAGTTGCTTTAATTTCGCAACTTGTTTTATACGTGATTAATTTTTTATGACACAAATATTTTTAAGCGTGTCATTAAGAGTTAAATGACTAAATGGGTAAACGTGTCATTAATGAGTTAAACTTTTGGATTTAATGGTTAACATGTCATAAACATATTAGGTTTATATTACAAACGAATCCAAACGTCAACGTGTATACAATCAGTAAGGTCCAAAAACAAAAATGAAGGGAAACTTCATATTATCAAATGTTGATTTGAGGTTCCTTGTTGAATTGATTATTTGATCTATTAGGGTTAAAGTTTGTCTTAACTTAAATTGGTAATATAGGGAAATGTTTTAATATCTGAAACTAAAGAAGAAATTTTTTAAGGCATAAATGAGAGGTTAACAAATAATTACCCATGAACCAAATAAACATTCTGATTACTTGAATTAGGTTTGGTGATATTGTTTACTTGAGTTTTTTCATTTAATCTTATTGTGTGGTGCGGTTTTTATCTAATCTTTAAATGGGTGTAATAATTTACCCATTTTATGTGGACTTGACAACATATTGGGCCCTAGATGGGCCTTATGTCACGTCAAATTCTTCCTTTTAGTTTCCATTTTGACAATATTAAGCACGGCCTTTATATTCATTTTCTTTTCCTTTCTATAGTAAAAACAAATAGTTCTACTACTAATTATTCGATTTATCATGATTCTAGGCCCAAACCATCAATGGTCCAATTCTGTCATTTAAAAAGCTGTCAAAATTTAACCAAAAGCAAAAATGAAGGCTAGAACTGAATAATCAAATAATGCTTAGATTGAGGCCATTCCTTTGATTTTGTTTTAATGGTTATGAAAGCTTCAACCCTCCCAAGTTGCCATGTGTTTGAGCAAATTCAAGGATCCACAACCAGAGGTGGCCTTTTAAATATTGGAATGTCTGGAAGAATATTGAATAGCATCCATCACTTTGTTAATGGTGCAAGCTTACTCCTCCATTCTTTTCATTTCCAAGTATATGCCAAGCTATTTCCATTCAAACAGTACAGTAAGTCATTCATCCAATTTTGAACAAGGGAACAATGCCACCAATTTGTTTTGGCTATGATTCTTTTGAGTCTGCATCTACACTAAACTTATATAGAAGAACCCTATGCTTTATATTTCATGACTCAAGACTCGAGAGCTTTTGTTATAACTTTGGAATGATAGTTTATAAAGGCAATCACATCTCATGCCACTATCGAACGAGTGCATGGATATCTACCATAAGTAAAATGTCTTTTAGGTGAAAGATGTTTGTGTGAAGCCAAAAAATATGGTTTGAACGGACAATAATATAAATTATCTCCAAAGTAGACAATTTCTACTAAGTTAGAAGCGCACAAGTACTAGATTAAAATGTAAGTAAGTAATTTCTACTTGATTGACGCAAGGTTGACAAAGTCTTATATTAGATAAATTATGGGTTCCTATATGAACTACAAACAATTTTTTACTTGGTCGTACTCGATTTTAACGGATATTCATTAGATAAATTATAAGGTCTCATTCATCTATATATTTTAAATCTCGAAGTCTAAATTACTTGATAATAGAGATAAAGAAGAATTTGATACGACAGAGAGTTGATGCTATATCTTTAAAATATATGATCAGTAAACTTCATCTCTTTTGTGTGTATAGTATATGCTTTTCTTGTGTTATATATATATATAATTTATGTCAGTTGATCAGTTGATCATGTATTAGTATTATTTAAAGAAAAAAAAATCATACTTTGGCGTGAAACTAACGATGGTGCACATTCTATAGCTAGTTTATGATTCTGCATTAATCAATTAAGCCACATAGATGGTAGCTCCATGCAACAATTAAAGTTTGCTATCAGTTTTTTGGAATGGTATTTGTTTAGCATCTCCATTATCTGCTTGTTATGCAAAAAACTGAAAAAAATGAGAGGGAGAGAGAGATAGGAGAGGAGAGGAGAGAGAGAACCATCACCGGACGTGATCCGATGATTAAAAGAGTAAAAGATGATTAACATGTTCTTCAAGTTCGAATCCTTTTGATTATAAAAGAATAAAAAAAGAATTAACATGGTCTTGTAAGTTTGAGTTTTCAAGAAAGTTCATAACTGCTAATAAATATGGGTGATTACTAAAACTCTTACTCAATCAATATTTTTAAGGCTATTAAAGATGAATTAAAGTGACTGCAATCAGGAAAAAAAGAGATAGAGAGTAACTTTTTTTGAAAGCGCTGTTTTGAATAAAAAATGCTTTTTAATTTAAATATAAATGTACTTTAAAACATTCTAAAAAGCACCTATTACAGACACGTTACAAACATTCCAAGGGCTTCTTTTATCTTCTCAGAATGCCTTTATAAAATATGAGTTGGGGTCTTTTCAGTATAGTATATCTATCACAAAGCTTATAACCATTTATTTATGTCAATCAATAATTGAAAAAGAAATAAAATTCAATATTGTATGTTTGATATTATAAAATTAGGAAAAATATACATACAATTCAAATGTTTTATACAGATTAAATTTTTAAAAATTATTTAAGATCATAGACCGAAGATTGTACTATCTTTATTATTTTTATTTTTTATTATTCAATATGTTAAACTGAATGAAATATCAAAATATAGTACATGAATATCTATTATGTGTAAAATTTGTTTATTTTATTTGAGATAATAAAATTATTAAGGTTTTTGAAATAACAGAAAATTTACTATTAAATTTTAGTTGTTAAAATAAACGACAAGCAGGTAATTTGATAATATTTAAGTGTAATTTTTTATTTCCTATATGTTCAATATCAAATGGAATATTGAATACAAATGGGTCACGTGTCCCCACAGGGTATGTGATGAAATATTAAAATGTGTACCCTCCATGCAGTTTCATCTTACCCTAACATGTTCCCACGCAAACTCACTTTATTATCGACGGGGTAAAATACACCAAATCTTGTTCGGCCCAAAAACTGTATAAAATCTCAGCCGTCCATTACAACTATGATCTGTCCCCATTGCACAACGATCACTCAAGTACAAGAGCTGGACCCCACATCGTAGGGAACAGTCAAAGTTTATCTCTTTGTCTGTAGTTGTTGTGTACTGTAGAGTATAGTACTGGGGCAGGAGGCAGAAAACCGAATCACATAACTTGTCATTTATGAGAATTGTCATTTTGTAGATCGCCCACAAGAAAGGTTGTTGTTTGGAGAAACTTTTGATGGCCTGCCATGACCTGATGGTGACGTGGTGCACGTCAGTGAAGTCTTTTACAAGAGAAAGAGCAACCAACTGTTTCCCCCAATATTAGTCAACTCTTAAATCGATATCCTCGTTGCAATTTTTCGTATCTTAAAGTAATAATGTTTATTTTTCAATAGATTTCTAATTTTTCACAATAGTGTGACACACATTAGCGTGTTAAAGTGCACCAAAGTTTCTTTGGTCGATGGTTTATATTAGCAATACGACTCATATTAGTAGTGTCCAAGTAACGATTTTGATTTTTCGGGCCGAATCTGAAGTTCCAATCATTTTCGGACTACCTTTGGACTCTCCATAACCTCTTCTAAACTATATCTTATTATCGATTTCACTCACTGTTTCTAACCACCTCCATAGTTCTCGTGTTAGTTTAAGAATAAAAAACTGAATTACAATCAGAGGTCAACTTGAAATTTTGCTAAACTCTTACTAGAATTTGACGTCTACTCTAAGAGAAAAAGGTTACTTTAAGATATATCTCAGCAGGTCTATGTGTTATCTTTATGAATTCGGGTATAGTATTTTAGCATTTAGAAAGGGAATTAATTAAGGTTAATTAAAGTGTTACCTCAACAAAATCTCGGAGACGATATTCGATATTATTATTCCCCTGCTTGGTAAGCTTACGGAGTTTTCGATTGCCTCAATTATTTATAGGGACATAGAGTTGACCTGGTCCAAACATGATTCTAGGGGAAGTACTGGAGGCAGGAGGCAGAAACCGAATCACATAACTTGTCATTATGAGAATTGTCGTTTGTAGATCGCCCACAAGAAAGCTTGTCGTTTGGAGAAACTTTTGATGGTCCTGCCATGATCTGATGGTGACGTGGTGCACGCCAGTGAAGTCTTATTTACTAGAGAAAGAGCAAACAACGTTCCCCCAATATTAGTCAACTCTTAAGTCGATATCCTCGTTGCAATTATTTTCATATCCTTAAAGTAATGATGTTTATTTTATTTCAATAGATTTCTAATTTTCGCATAGTGTGACGCACATATAGCACGCTAAAGTGCACCAAGCTTTCTTTGGTCGAAGACTAGTTTATGTTAGCAAAATACGACTCTATTAGTAGCGTCCAAGTAAACGATTTTGATTTTTTCGGGCCGAATCTGAAGTTCAAAATCAATTTCGAGACTACCTTTAGACTCTCCATAACCTTTTACAAAAACTAATCATTTATTATCGACTTCATTCACTGTTTCTAACCCCCTCCAATAGTACAACGATGTTAGTTTAAAGTAAAAAACTGAAATAAATACAAATCAGAGGTATCAACTTGAAATTTTGCTAAACCTCTTACTAGAATTTGACGTCTACTCTAGAGAAAAAAGGTTACTTTAAAGCATAAATCTCAGCAGGTCTATGTGTTATTCTTTTATAAATTCGGAGTATTATAGCATTTAGAAAGGGAATAATTGAGGTTAAAAAGTGTTACTCCAACAAAACTCGGAGACGATATTCGATATATTTATTCCCCTGCTTGGTAAGCTTAGTGGAGTTTTCGATTGCCTCAATTATTTATAGGAAATAGAGTTGACCATGGTCCAAACCATGATTTAGGGCAATTACTCGCCAATCTATAAAAGAGCAAATGACTTTTTCCACCCAAGGTTGCCTTAATGACATTTTCCCCGTCAAAAAAGTTTCAAAATAACCATTTCTCACCCATTTATTTTCGTTAATAATCTAAAAACACTTGCTTTCCAGCCGGCATTCGATGAGGTACTAGAAGCTAGTGTATAGGGCTTTTATAGAGTGGAACGAAAGGATTGAATGGTAGTGACCGATTGATATTCACCGTTGGAATCAGCCAAAAATCAGCTAAGAATAAAAAACTTTAACTTTGTGATGACTGAAAACAACAAAAAAACATGGTACCAGAGTGAGAGAGATTTTATAGAGAGGAGATCGAATGTTCAAATGGTGGTGACGAGAGAATTTTTGATGTCAAAATTGGCCAAAATCGGCTTTGGGCAGTAACATAATATAACTTAGGTGGAAAAGTGGTATTTTAAAATTTTTTTGGTGAACAAGTGTCATAATACAAACATTGGGTGTGGAAAAAGTGGTTTACTCTTAATTAAATTATTTAGATTAGTGCTAAATTTCATACATTGAAAATGGTGACTAGCTAAATATTTAGGTTTTTTATCCCAAGTCAATGGTATCTTTTTCTAGATCCAAGAACAAACACATGTTAATCACCAAATTTTTTTTTGAAAAAATTTACGGATGTATTTTTTTCTTCTATATCATATGATAATTGAAAACTTTTTAATAAATGTACATGTAATAATCTTGTATTGAACCCTTTTGAAACAAATATGCATGTAATAAATAATATAGTAAGACTTTTCCCCAACCGAAATAATGACTTGATGACACTTTCTCACACAAAAGTTTCAAAATTAACTTTACTACCCACAACACAAATTCGTAGTAAATTTCATTGTGAAGAAGGGCATAATGGTTTAAAAGTCCGTTATAAGTAAAGGTAGGATGATCAATTAACATTATGCCTCAAAATAAAAAAATCGAACGGTTGTCGGTGTGTTCCAAAGGTAGGTGGATTGGTGGCCGACGATAGGGAAATTTGTACAATCAATCCACAACAACAAGGGACTCTAAAAAGTCAAAATCCTTTCAAAACAACTCAAAAAAAAAAAAAAAAAAAAAAAAAAAAAAAAAAAAAAAAAAAACTCTAGTTAGCTCTCAGTCATGATGTCTTGCACAACAACGAAAAGGGTGGTGGATGGGTTCGGCAAGTGACCAGAGTTGGGATGCTAAGGGTTTCGTTAAGGGGGTGAAGTGAGGTAGGGTGGGGTTTTGGCTGCTGGAATCAGCTGTAGTGGTGGTTTGTGATTTGGCCGGTCCAACGAACTTCAAACTTCTTGTGCGCAAAACACGACCCAAACACACCAAACTTCACTTCTTTCTCACACAATCACCGCAACACACAACAATCATCAATCGAGAAATCATATCAAACAAGCAAGTCTTCTCTCGATCAACGACTTTGAGGAAAAAGAAAGGGAGTAAACAACACCACCGCCAGAGAGAGGAAAGTAAGAAGAGAAGAAAGGGAAAGGGAAAGAGAGAAAAATAAGGAAGAAATAAAAGAGAAGAGAAGGGGACGATAGAAAAAAAGAGAGAAACGGCTAGGTGATTGAGAGAGGAAAGAGAAGAAGAGAAGGACAGAGAAAGAAAAAAGAAAGAGAGGAAGAAGAAGAAAGGAAAGAGATGAGAAAAAAAATAAGGACAAATTGGTAATTTAATGTCAAGTAGTAAAGGGTATTTCGTTTTCACAAAGAATACCACAATATTTAACGGAAATGTTGGTCTTTTATGTGTTTGATGTGCCAAAACTAACCAAAAAGTTGATTGATCAACAAAAAAGAAATGCTAAAGTATGACACAAGTCATAACCAAACCATAACAGATTGTTCAAGTGGTATGACCGTGCGTAAGTAGATTTTTCAAGTGTTATGACCATGCGCAATCAAGACACGACCGTTCAATATCAAAAAAAGCTACCCATATAAACATACCATCTTCCACAACATCGTTCCATAGTCAGCAACACTGCCAAAATGTGTGACATCACTCACTCTGGCACGACCATCTTACACGACCGTTCCATTCAAGTTAAAAGTCAAGATATTTCAAATTCATATCCTTCCGCTCTTAACTATTCTTCAAAAGTCAATCTGTAGGTCAGGTCAAAAACTCAAGTATCAAAAATGGCATGATCGTCTTCTGTGGGGGAACAACAGTTCCTATCTGCAGATTTTTGTCTAAACGCATGACAATGTTCTAAGAAGTATGCATGCCTCTTGAAATTTTATGGATTTGGAAGAGCCTTTGGTTAGACCATTTCGCATGGTGGAATGACCGTACGATGCCTTTGCACGATCATATGGTGTGGTGGAATGATTATTCCATAAACCTTAGATCTGAGAAAAAGGATCCGTTGTGTCAAGAGCGACCGTTCGCGATTATGGAAGACCGTTCCTCTGGGTTCTGGGACTTTTCAAAGTTGCACTTAAATGAAGCAACAACCAAATTTGAAGGATATAAAAGCTCAACTTCTTTATGCAAAGGTAGAGAAGAGTCATGTAAAATAAGAGAACATTTCATATAACCTTAGGGTAGTTTGGTTCGGGGTTAAGTGACATTACTGGGGTAATGTCATCTTATATTTGATTACCACGTTTGTGGGTCAAGTAATATAATACCAGTAATCTTCAAATACCAATAGTAGTTACTATTGGTAATATAAGAGGTAATCTGATTACCTCTATTTTCTTGGTTTTATAGATTACCAGGGTTATCTTTTTTTGTTACAATTTTATCCCTTATTAATAAAAATTTTGGACATAATACCCTACTTAAACAAATTTAAATTAATATCCTATTTCAATTTTACCCTGTTTAATTAAAATTTGGACAATAATGCTTATATTAAAATATTACAGACCACCACTGCCACCAAGCCACCACCACCACAGCCACCCAGCCAACACAGCGGACAACGGGTCAACCACCACGGACCACCGCCGAAAAATTGCCGGAGTCCCTAAAAATACTGGAAATTCTGTGGGAGGCTCGGGAGGCTCGCTCTGGTGGTTTTGGCCATATTGATGGCCGAAAACGGACATATCGGGCCAGATCTGGCCCGATATGTCCTTTTTCGGCCATCAATATGGCCAAAAACGGCCATAGCGGAGCCTCTTCGTCACGGTGACGTACTCACGGGGACATCCGGCGGTGGTTCGCGGTGGCGGCAGGAGGTGGGGGTGATTTCGTCATAAATTAAAGTTGTATATAAGCGGAGGTGTTTTAGCTAAATCTGAAATATTGGGGGTAAAAAAAATTATTCAAAAATTAATAATAAAAATATTTTATATTAATATTTAAAAGGGGGACAATTTAGTAATTTAAATAGCATACCCACCAATTTATTCCCCATAACCAAACATATTAATATAATATACCCACCAACTAACCAAATATATTTTTCTAAAGATTCCCAGTAATCTTTCAAGGTAATCTATCTTTCCAGTAATTCAACATTCCTAGTAATCTAACATTCCTGAACCAAACGCCCCCTTAGAGCTCAAAATCCAAATCAAATACTCTCACTTACATTTATATTGTAAACCTTTAAGAGTGTCTTTGTTCTTATTGTGTGTATAAGCCTAATGATAAGAGGCAATCATTCACAAAACACTTTGATTAAAACCTTGTTGGCGAAATCTTGTAAAACTATTGCAATCCTGTAAATCTAGTGTGTGTTGGTGAAATCTTATAAAACTAGAGAAAGTATTGGTGAAATCCTATAAAACTATTGTATTGGCGTAATCCGATTTTAGTGGAACTTAAATGAGGTTGTCATGAAGAAGTGGATGTAGGAGACTTGTGGATATAACTCCGAATCACTATAAATCTCTAAGCGTTTCTCTCTCTCTCTCTCTCTCTCTCTCTCTCTCTCTCTCTCAACTTATTTATCACTCTTTCACATTAATTCTTTGCTCACATTTATTGCTTGTGCATCATTATAACTTGATTACATTTATTATTTATTGTTCTTTTTTGGTGTCTTTATTGCTCATTAATATTATCATTATTATTGTCATTATTTGGTTATTGAGTTTATTTATTGAACATTGTTTCGTTAAACACACTGTTTGTGGTGATAGTTTTCATTCCAATTCACCCCCTTCCAGGAATATTAGCCATATCTAAGGTTTCACAGAAACTATTAACGTAATATAATGTTTGGGTAGCAAAGTTGTATTTTGAAATTTTTAGGGTGGGAAAAGTGTCATTAAGCTTTTATTTGGACAGGAAAAAATCTAAATAATATCTTATTAAACCTGTGTATAAATGTTGTAATAATTTTCAGCACACATTTTTTAAATTTCCATTTTCAAATAGAAAAACTGTTGGATTTCAAAGTTTTTAAAAAATATCACGTTGCTAATTTTAGATACATCCATTGCTTCTTTTAAAAAATTTATCTTATAGTTTTCACTAATTACCAAAATTTGGAGTGATTAAACATGCATTGAGTTAAATTTTATTTTTTATTCACTGGTGCATTACATTAGTTTCCATTTAAAAGTTTGTACATGAAATTTGCAATATAAAGTATTATTGTATGAATTTAAGTTAAATATTCTATCCCAACTAATTATATTGTAAGGCAATATAAATATAGGCAAGTTCAACACCCTCATATATTAGAATAATTCAATTCAATAATTGAGATATATGATATATCTTGAGCATTCTACATAAGTTGATTCAATGTCTCAAATTTCATAATTTATATCAAGATAGCAATGCAAGTTTTAACCATCATAAATACGATGATTTTAACCTCTCCTCTTGTGGTCGGATGACAAATCTTTTAGCCATTGGGGTTAACTATATCCAGGAGGGTCTTGTGTTCGAGTCACAAGAGATGTATTTACCATATTTACGATTTAATAGCTTAAAAATTATCGTTAAACACACATGCATTGAAGGTAAGACTAGTTGATTTTGAAAATACCTAAAAAACTGAAATTATAACAATAATTCTGTATAAAATAAAATTTTGATAATAATTATCATAAAAATGATAAAATAAAACTTAAAAGATAATTATAATTAGATAAATAAAAAAAATTCTGAAGTTTCGTGTTGGTAAAAATCTATTATAATCATGTTTGCATCAAGTTGTAAACTTGGATTCATTAAGCATAATGTTATCAATTCAAAATTGTATCAAATTAAAATTTAAAATTGAGATGTCAATTCTGTATGATAAATTATTTCATATAAAAAAGATTTTAAATGAATTACCGATAAAACTCATCGTATTAGAGTTAGGTGAGGCCTCTAATTAAAAACTCGGATTCATTATGTATAATGTTATCAATTCAAAACTATATCAAATTCAAGTTTAAAATTGAGATGTCTTTGTATGGTAAATTATTCTTATATAGAAAAGTGCTCATATGAATTATGGTAAAACTCAATCCTTTTCCACAAGTACTCCAAAAGACAGCAGGGACAAAACTGAAGTGTCAAAGTGATAGAGACTCCTCTTTACAAACTAAAAACAACTTTCCAAACAGCTCCCTATGCGCCATTTGTTTTTGTATAAATACGTATCAAGGCTCGCCACTCTTCATTGTCAACAATTTCTTTCTCAACGTTTTCTTATTTCAAGGTTTGTTCTGTGTCAACTGGGAATGCTTTTTTCTTTTTCGTCTTGCTGTTTGGTTTCCTGGGATATGTAACCAAAAAGTTTCTAAATTTTTATTTATTTTGGTCTTAACCCAGATAATGAATATGGAATATATTTGCAAGACTGCCTTGTGTGGCCATTTGCTTCGCTTTTTGATTGGATTTAGAGTTTGTTTTCTGTTTGTTTGCTGAGAAAACGTGGGAAAATATATCAGCTTTTTCTTTTCATTTGTATTTTATTCTTGGTTTTTATTTTTATATGTTTTTATTTTGTTTACCCGTGGTGGGTTTTTCATTTTATTGAATATAATAATTCTACTTACCTCAAACGTTCGATTTTTTTTATTTTATTTTCTTTCAGTTTCTCGACAACCAAACGAAGTGTGAATTCTAATCATGCAGCACTTTACATATAAATCTTGTTTATATTAAATTCAATTTATATATTCCTTTGAAGATTTTCAGTTCTGAAGTTTTTTTTTTTTCAGAATCGTGCTGATCAGTCATTGCATGTTTTTAAGTGCAACTTTTCACCTTTTTCAAATGCAAACTAAAACTCTAATTTATTGTTTCAGTTTTCCAAGTAGAGTGATGCCTGAATTATATTGTTCATGCGATTGAAACTTCATCTTTTGTGATTGATCAGAATAACATAAAGAAACAAAAAAGTGGCTATGGCGGCTGCAACATCTGGGCAGCCACAATTCATTGCTAGCACTGGCGGAAACCGGAGCTTTTCGAATACACCACTGATTGAGAATGAAGAAACTGACCAAATTGTCGTGCCCGATGTGAGTTTTTAATTTCTAGTATTATCATGATTCATAGTATCATTTCTGTGTTTGCTTGTAAATTGATTGACTTTGTGAAATAATTTGTTTGATGAGCCCTGAAACTTTGTGCCTTTTCAGGCTTAAGATGGGTTGCAGAAAATCTTTTTTTGGGATTTAAATCTTTATTTTAGTTGGTAATCGCATGGAAGTTTTTTGGTGTGGCTACAATTTGTGGTTGATGAAGATGGTTTGGGTTGTATTGAAAAAGTGAAGTTAAGTAAGAATAATATTGTAGTTGTTTCTTAGATACTACTTGCATAAAACTTTTTATCAACTAATATCTTACCGGCTGCAATGGTCATTATTCCGTGATAGGGGCTGCACTTAGACATGGTTTTTTAAAGTAATTTGAGTTCATCATCCCGATCATCATCACTATCATTTTACTTTTTCAAATTTTTGTTTCGTGAACGCTTCAATTGGTTGGTTGTCTCTATTATTAATTATCTTGGTTAGATATTGGAAAGGGACTTTGGGAATGTGAGTTAGAAAAGTCAATCTAGAGATAAGTCCATGTTATGACTTATTATTAAGTAATTAGCATTATCAGCTTTGAACCTAGTACTATTGATAAAATGATATCTGCTTCCATTGAGCACAAGCTGCTGAAGTCTTACCTATTCAATTTAACTTGTGGTCCTTTTTGGATATTACGTTTCGTATCTTACTATTACAAATCTGTCCAAACATCTGCATGCAATTTAGAGACACTTTTTAGTGGATTGGTTTTTTATGTTCTTTTAACCTAGTTGTTTTCTAGCCATGTAGCCTTAAAAGTCGAATATGCATATAAAGAGTTGTATCTGCATATTGCTGATAAATTTATGGCTATACCAGTGACCTTTGTAGAACTTGGAGTTTCTTGTTGTCAAGGAAATGAAATGGCTGGATGCCTTTATCGAATATTATAGGCATGGGGATGTTATAATCCCCCAAAACTCCATGTGGTCCCTCAGTTGTTATAGATCATCCCCAAAATTCAGTAATTGCTCCTGTGGGGATGCAATCTTGTTAAATTGTTTGTAAATATTCATGAACTCTATGTTTCCTTTAGTTTGGTGTTTCATTTTTCCAATAGAATTAAGTGTTTTATGAGAGATGGTTATAATGAGTTGAGTTGGTTGGACATTTAATTTATCAGGTGTATTTACTAAGCAAGCAATTGATAAAATAGTGTGGTTAGTTGAGGATTATATTTTTTTAACCATTATGAAGTGCTGGTCGCAACAAAAACTATAACCTGTGGAATTTTGTGTATCGAATCATTAATTTAATAACATGGTTGGAGAAGCAGATTGAGTCAAAATAGGTGGCTATATTGAAGGTGGCATCAGGGGAGGGCATTACATTCATAAAAAAAATTATACTTTTTTGAACAGAAGGACCATCTGATAACTTTACAGGGAGGATAAGATGGAATAGAGTGGAATTTAAAACCAAGAAAGCTACTCTTGCAATGGAGTTAATAATTGTTTCAAGAGGAAAAGCTAGATGTTAGCAGTGTTTATACTGAACATGGATGCTTTTGGTTGTATATTCGTCATTAATGCTGGAGTATTTTTAAAAAATAAGAACGAAAATGTTATACATTTATCAAGAGCTAGATATTGATGTATTTGATATGTTGTCTAGATATTTATTAAGTTCATTCGGCTTTGGGAACTTCCGTGAATCCTCTTGTAATTGTTAAGAATTTTTAATTAGTTTGTTCAAAATAAGGGAACAGGAATAAATTTGAGGGTGCAGAGCTGCAATGTAGTGCACAAGTGAAGGATGGGTTATTCGTATAGGAGTTTTCCTGACTAATTAATTGACTAGCTACTTAAAGGTTGTAGTTTCTATTAATTAGTTTCTTGGCCTTTGGACTTAGGATGCTTACTACGTGTTTTCATTCTTTCGTGAATAGTGGTTGCAAGACACTTATTGGTGCCATTTGCCTCAGTTTTGGAATTTTAATAACAGGGCAATCCTTTTTAGATTTTTGCATTGCTACCAATATGAAACTTTTGATTGAATATATTATACAGGGATCAACTGCAGTAAGTCTTTGTGATGTAATTGTTTACTTAAATCAGAATAGCATGATATGTGATAATTTATGTTGCATTCATGCAGAATACGAGCTGGAAAAACTTATTTGCTTATATGGGTCCTGGATTCCTTGTTTCCATTGCATATATAGATCCTGGAAATTGTAAGTTCAGTAGTTTTCTTTCCTTCTGAGAAACCAAAAATTACAAAGCTTCTAATCAGTATACGCTCTTTATAATTTGTGGATAACTTACAGTTGAGACGGATCTACAGTCAGGAGCGCTATACAAGTATGAGGTGCGGATTTCATCCTTAAGTTGAAGGACTCCTCCCATTATTTTGTTTTGTTGAACTCTTTTTTTTTCCCTTTAAATTTTCATGATTATGCTTAAAGGAGTGTTCGAATGTTAAAATTAATCACTGTTGAAATTAATCTAATTGTTCATAATTTTCATAAGTTTAAGGAATTAAAAAAATATCTTTTCAGCCAAAGAAGTGGTACAAAAGAGATGCTGTATCAAGTGGCCATGTTATATAGTCTATTTTATTTGTGTCTTGGTAGAGATACAAGGTGAAATTAGTTTCTTGACTTGTGCTGCTGTGCAATTCACAAAACAGAAATTAAGGCATGTTTTGAAAAGTCACATTAATTCCTAAATGAATTCACCTGGAGTTCGTTTCTGAATTCAACATCATGTATTCTTCTTGAGAGACTTTTTTCTTTTGTTGCAGTTACTTTGGATCATATTAGTGGCTTCATGTGCTGCTTTAATTATTCAGTCCCTCGCGGCCAATCTTGGTGTTGTCACAGGTCTGTGATCTATAACCCTGGCCATATGTACTACAAATCTAGTTTCAATGTCAGTACTGATACAACTTTTTATTCCGAATGTTCTTTCTTTGATTGTAGGAAAGCATTTAGCAGAACACTGTAGAAGTGAATATCCTAGGGTGCCAAACTTCATCTTATGGGTCCTTGCTGAAATTGCTATAGTTGCATGTGACATACCTGAAGGTAAGCATATCTCTCATTTGCTTGTAATTGAGTAATATGAATACTCTCATTTCTATTGCTTAATTGTCTTGAAATCTAAGCACTTATGCAAATAGGTTGCATATCTAGACATATTGATCTAGGTAATTTAGAGAGAAAATATTATTGTCCTTAATCAAACAAGGCTATGCTTAATTACCATATAGACTAAAAGATGCACCTAGCCAACACAGACACACAGGAAAAATAAAAAATAAAAAAAAGATGCTAGTTTAAGTTTAATGGTCAATTCTTATACAATTATAGGTTTTGACTTGCAAGCTCTCACACTAGGTCCCAGGTGCAAGATTAGCAAAAATTTTAAGGTTCTACTGAAGATGCATCTTCTTTTTCCTTGTTTCTTTTTTCCCTGGTCACAACATATCCTTGTTTTTCTCTCTTTATCTGAATTTAATGATTAAAATTGAGATTCAGTAAGGGTTGTCGTCTTTTTTCTGTCTTGAAGCAGAGTCCTTATTGGTTGGGCATACTCGTCATGAGCACACTTGCATCTTATATTACATTTGCATTTTTGGCTTAATTAGAGTTCATACCTATGTAGAACTTGATAGCATGGCGCATATGATGGAAATGACTGACTCCTAAATGAAATGAACTTTTGTTCCTGTGGTAGACATACAATGAAGCTGTATAAATGGGATTTAATAACTTATTTAAAATATGTTATATATGCACATATATGTTTGCTTGTATGTTTGCAGTCAATGATAAGAGAGGCTTACTCTATATGCAGCATTTCTCTTTAGTATCAATATTTCCTGATACTTGCTGTTCAACCTAATCTGACTGATCAATTCTTTCTATTTCCAGTGATTGGAACGGCCTTTGCTTTGAATATGCTCTTTAAAATCCCAGTATGGATTGGTGTCCTTCTAACTGGGTTGAGTACATTGATTCTTCTAGCATTACAACAATATGGGGTATGTTGATAGATTTCGTATATGGTATACATCTAGATGAAACTGCAAATGAATGGTTCATTGAATCTGTATCGGCTAGGAAAGTGAAATTGCTTTATTAGTCTGGTGCGACTAAAATATGTAAGACCACAAAAAAATGAAATCAACTTAAGTTTTCATGTCTTTTGTTTTGCAGGTTAGGAAGCTCGAATTTTTTATTGCTTTTCTTGTATTTACAATGGCTGGATGCTTTTTGGCTGAGCTTGGCTATGCAAAGCCTGATGCTAAAGAAGTTTTGTATGGCCTTTTTGTTCCCCAACTCAAAGGAAATGGTGCTACTGGTCTTGCAATTTCTCTTCTTGGTGCTATGGTTATGCCGTAGGTTTCATATTTCTTCCAACTTCTAAATATTTAAATACTAATTGAAAGTTCTCATCTTGTTTGTTGTTGTTCATATCTTTTTGTAGGCACAATCTCTTCCTGCACTCAGCATTGGTGCTTTCTAGAAAAATCCCAAGATCTGTTCGAGGCATCAAGGTGAAGTTTAAATCTTGTAGACTAGTTTTGCTGGAGATTTGGTCTATACATCATTGATGTTGGAGCTTAAATACTATTGTTACCCTTATCTATCGGCTTAAACTTCTAGGTTTTGTGATTTCTTCACATTATATCAGTGCAAGAGGTTGTGTTATCAGTTCTCCACATCTCACATGTCTGCATCATATCTGCAGTAGTGCAATAGTATTAGTTTCGAGTTTTCATTTGCATTTTTATCTAGATTCATGTTACAGGTAAGGTACCTTTTTGGGCTTAAACACAATTATAGAGAATTAACTCTAGGTGTCTCGTATTTGCTGAGAGTATATATAGAATTGTTAGGCCCTTAACAATTTAAGCTTTTAGATTAAGTAGTTATACAATATTTATCAGACCAATGGGTGAGGAAATCGTTTGTGATTTATGTAAAACTCTAAATTGTGTAAAGGTATAAAATCAGAACATTGCTCTTATTCATTAACTTTATACCGATTAACATAGAATTTGTATTTGAATCTTCCTTTGTGTCTAGATCCGTGCTATAGTGAGGACGTTTTTAAAGCTTAGATACTATTATTGGACTTTTCTGATGAACTAAAGCTTCTGGTTTTAGCGGCTTCTTAACATAATGTATTCTGACGCCATTGTTGTTCACAGGAGGCCTGCAGATTTTATATGATCGAAAGTGGCTTTGCTCTATCAGTGGCATTTCTCATTAATGTATCAGTTATTTCCGTTAGTGGTGCAGTTTGCAGTTCTTCAAATATGAATCCTGAAGATCAAGATAGTTGCAAAGACTTGGATTTAAACAAAGCCTCCTTTTTACTTAGAGTATGTAATCTGGCAACATTTGTTCGATATTTCAAATGTCTTTTTACCTAGCATTAGTTTCTAGAAGATAGTACTTTTTTCATAATTTTCATTTTCTTCCGGAAGTATACTTTGTTCTTTTTAGTGATACCAGTTTATATATATTGTTTACAGAATGTCTTAGGTAGTTGGAGTTCGAAACTTTTTGCAATTGCTTTGTTGGCATCAGGTCAAAGTTCTACAATAACAGGAACCTATGCAGGGCAATATGTCATGCAGGTATTTTATGATTCTTGTTATTGTATGTCTATATTTCTCTGGTCTATGAATATGAATATCTCAAGTAAAAATATAATCTTGTCACTTTATCTGGGCCTATTTCCTGAGGTTTTTAAGGATATGAACTTACTGGCATAAGTGCGTGTCTCTCTTCTCTGAAATGGATAATTCATTAATAATTGAATTGCACAACTGAGCATCCTTTCCTTGAGTTGGTGTTTAATTTATACTCTTTCGCTTACCTACCAAATTTTCATTGAACAATTAAGATGTTTCTTGGTCAATTTACCATCTTGATAAAGTCAATGCTCAACACATGTTATTTTCCGGAAATTACCTGATAGAACTTATGTATATGATCGTCAACTTGGTTAAAATGCATGTTTGTTGCTTTATATTTGCTTTCTGTGGAACATCTTGTTTTTTGTTTGACAACATTTTCATTTCATCCTGTTTTGTAGGGCTTTCTTGACCTGCGCTTGAGGCCATGGCTTAGGAACTTCCTAACTCGGTGCTTGGCGATAGTCCCTAGTTTAATTGTTGCATTGATTGGTGGTTCTGCTGGGGCTGGACAACTAATTATTATTGCATCGGTAACTGACACAATTTGCAATAGAAACCAAGATTAATTAAAGGGAAAACCTGGTTAAATGGTTAAATGGCTCTGTTATAGTGATTGCTTTAGATAAAATGATATATGGCAGATCTCATTGAAGTGATCTGTTGTGGCCTCTGCGTTATGTTTAGAAGACATTTGAAGACCAATATCTGTACACTTAGTTCCATTGTATTTTTGTATTTAGGATTGCATCCGCTAGAAGAATATAATATTTTATTCTTCTCAGTACTTAATTACCACAAGTCATCTCTGTTTCACATCGCTGTCAAAAGTGATTAGAAAGAAAAGCAGTTTTATTGGTGCATTTTATGTTTTAAAGCCAATCTTTTCACATACCTTAGACGTTTTTTGGCAGATGATTCTCTCATTTGAGCTTCCATTCGCACTTGTTCCGCTTCTCAAGTTTACTAGCAGCAAGGTCAAGATGGGGGCACACGCCAACTCAACTGCGGTAAAACTTTATGCTTGTTGCTTGATTTATATTTTCAAGTGGTTAAAGAGGCAATCCAAGCATTTTTGCTATCTTTCCTGCAAACACTGCTAAAACATTGTAGATATTTGTTGATGATTTTCACATGTTAAGGGATGAACATCGTTGTCTTGCATGTTATTGAGTATGGACATTAGATATGGGGAGGTTCTAACACTATAGAATCTGGAAAATATATCTGTTTTTGTTGCATTTTCCATTTCGCCTTAATTGCATGCAGGACAGCAATTAGAATCAAAGTCTAGAGCATCATCATTAGAGGGCTGATATTTCTCCTTTGTATCTCTCCTGACAGATTTCATCTATCACTTGGATCATTGGTTCGCTGATAATGTCGATAAACATATACTATCTTGTAACCAGTTTCATCAAGTTTCTTTTTCATGGCCCTCTAAAACTCGTGGAAGCCATCTTTTTGGGAATATTTGGTTTTTCAGCCATTGCAGTCTATTTAGCTGGAGTAGCTTACCTGGTCTTCCGTAAAAACAAGGAGGCTACACACCTTTTGGCACTAACAACAGATGAAAGTCGACACACATCTAATGGTTCTGGTAATGCATCAATGTACACTCTCCCTCGTGAAGACATCGCATGCATGCAGTTACCGCAGAGAAGGGGAACGGATCTTTAGTAATAGATGGTAGGTTAGGTGATATTAGGAAGGCAAAATCTCCGAAACCACCTTTGCTATGCTTTTTCCAAAGAAGTTAATTTTCTTAGTCTGGAGTACATTAGAATAAAGAAAATAGTTTCAGTTTTATGCCTTGCCTCTTTGCTCATGGTCTAGTTCAAAGTTCATTTACCACTTCACTTGAAAGCTCTTCTTTTAATTGATGATAAATGTGTCAGTGAGCCTAGGCAATTTTTAATGTAGCTTCTCATGCAGTTATCTAGCCAACCCAACTGGTTTTGCTGGGCTTAACTAACTTGACATAAAATAGAGCAGTGTTTTAGTTACAGTAGGTTCTGAAAGAAGTTTATACCATGCTATACTTTTTTGATTGTCCTGTAAGTCATATATTGTTGTGCTATCAGGTGGGATAAACATGGATTAGGTCCTGGCTCCTTTCCCGGGTATCCTATAAAGGTATATTACCCCCTATTAATTTAAAAAATGACAAATACACCCTGTTAGTTCACAATATTCACACATTCACATCAGTTCTTTAGGGATGGGTGCAGATCGGGTGGGGTCGGGGTCGGGGTCAAGTCGGGCCTTGTTCTTTGTTCCCTGTTCCCCGTTTCTGCCCTCATGCTCGTCCCCGAGGTTGGGGACAATTCTCATGTCCGTCCCTAGCCTGTGGGGATAGAGTCACTCCCATATTAATTTTTTATAGAATAAATACGATTATATCTAATCTTAACATAATTTACTAGGTAAATTGATTAATTATTCAATTGTATGAAGGCTTAAGCTTAGTTAGCCTTGTTAGTTAATTAATTAATTGTTTATAAAATTAATATAATTATACTCAATCTTAACATAATTTACAAGTTAAATTGAAGAATTATTCAATTGTATGCATGCTTATGCTTAGTTAATTAATTAATTTTTCATAGAATTAATATAATTATATTCAATCTTAACATAATTTATTAGGTAAATTGATTAATTAATTATAAAACACTGTCTCCACTACAATTAATAAAATTAGTCAATTTGTAAAAGGGACAAATCCTTCCTATCATCCCAAGTTCCCAACATTGATTAAGTTTAATATTATAATGAATCGATCAATTAATTAATTAAAAGGATAACTATATTTGTGTAATTTGTAAGTCGTTAACATTAAACAATTGTATATATTCTTATATGTAAATTATAATAATATAATCAAATTTATTTTTGGGGTATGTATTATTATTTTATGATATTCACAAAATAATAATACATATATTAATTATTAGACTCTTTCATTTAAATTATTTTTCTATAAATTTAATATAAATATTATAAAAGTAAATACGTTAATTAAAACCAAGATTTAAACTTTAACTTTATATACAATATGGAAGGAAAAAAAAAATCGTAATAAAAGAACAATATGCGGGGCAGGTCTCTGAAAGGCTCGAAACGGGCGAAGAAGAAGGAAACGGGTGCAAATCCAGATGATGAGGATCAGAAGAAGTCACGAAAGGATACGAAGAAGCAGCTTTTTCAAAGGGTACGGAGTGAGGAGGATGAAATTGCTGTATTGAAGGTGTTGATTGCCTTCACCATGAAAAAAGGGATGGACCCGTATCAAGATACGAATGCTTTTCATGATTTTATCAAGAAATCGCTTCACGTGGATGTTACAAGAACTCAAGTGATGGACAAGATTAGGAGATTTCTGGTATAAAATCAGAACATTGCTCTTATTCATTAACTTTATACCGATTAACATAGAATTTGTATTTGAATCTTCCTTTGTGTCTAGATCCGTGCTATAGTGAGGACGTTTTTAAAGCTTAGATACTATTATTGGACTTTTCTGATGAACTAAAGCTTCTGGTTTTAGCGGCTTCTTAACATAATGTATTCTGACGCCATTGTTGTTCACAGGAGGCCTGCAGATTTTATATGATCGAAAGTGGCTTTGCTCTATCAGTGGCATTTCTCATTAATGTATCAGTTATTTCCGTCAGTGGTGCAGTTTGCAGTTCTTCAAATATGAATCCTGAAGATCAAGATAGTTGCAAAGACTTGGATTTAAACAAAGCCTCCTTTTTACTTAGAGTATGTAATCTGGCAACATTTGTTCGATATTTCAAATGTCTTTTTACCTAGCATTAGTTTCTAGAAGATAGTACTTTTTTCATAATTTTCATTTTCTTCCGGAAGTATACTTTGTTCTTTTTAGTGATACCAGTTTATATATATTGTTTACAGAATGTCTTAGGTAGTTGGAGTTCGAAACTTTTTGCAATTGCTTTGTTGGCATCAGGTCAAAGTTCTACAATAACAGGAACCTATGCAGGGCAATATGTCATGCAGGTATTTTATGATTCTTGTTATTGTATGTCTATATTTCTCTGGTCTATGAATATGAATATCTCAAGTAAAAATATAATCTTGTCACTTTATCTGGGCCTATTTCCTGAGGTTTTTAAGGATATGAACTTACTGGCATAAGTGCGTGTCTCTCTTCTCTGAAATGGATAATTCATTAATAATTGAATTGCACAACTGAGCATCCTTTCCTTGAGTTGGTGTTTAATTTATACTCTTTCGCTTACCTACCAAATTTTCATTGAACAATTAAGATGTTTCTTGGTCAATTTACCATCTTGATAAAGTCAATGCTCAACACATGTTATTTTCCGGAAATTACCTGATAGAACTTATGTATATGATCGTCAACTTGGTTAAAATGCATGTTTGTTGCTTTATATTTGCTTTCTGTGGAACATCTTGTTTTTTGTTTGACAACATTTTCATTTCATCCTGTTTTGTAGGGCTTTCTTGACCTGCGCTTGAGGCCATGGCTTAGGAACTTCCTAACTCGGTGCTTGGCGATAGTCCCTAGTTTAATTGTTGCATTGATTGGTGGTTCTGCTGGGGCTGGACAACTAATTATTATTGCATCGGTAACTGACACAATTTGCAATAGAAACCAAGATTAATTAAAGGGAAAACCTGGTTAAATGGTTAAATGGCTCTGTTATAGTGATTGCCTTAGATAAAATGATATATGGCAGATCTCATTGAAGTGATCTGTTGTGGCCTCTGCGTTATGTTTAGAAGACATTTGAAGACCAATATCTGTACACTTAGTTCCATTGTATTTTTGTATTTAGGATTGCATCCGCTAGAAGAATATAATATTTTATTCTTCTCAGTACTTAATTACCACAAGTCATCTCTGTTTCACATCGCTGTCAAAAGTGATTAGAAAGAAAAGCAGTTTTATTGGTGCATTTTATCTTTTAAAGCCAAACTTTTCACATACCTTAGACGTTTTTTGGCAGATGATTCTCTCATTTGAGCTTCCATTCGCACTTGTTCCGCTTCTCAAGTTTACTAGCAGCAAGGTCAAGATGGGGGCACACGCCAACTCAACTGCGGTAAAACTTTATGCTTGTTGCTTGATTTATATTTTCAAGTGGTTAAAGAGGCAATCCAAGCATTTTTGTTATCTTTCCTGCAAACACCGCTAAAACATTGTAGATATTTGTTGATGATTTTCACATGTTAAGGGATGAACATCGTTGTCTTGCATGTCATTGAGTATGGACATTAGATATGGGGAGGTTCTAACACTATAGAATCTGGAAAATATATCTGTTTTTGTTGCATTTTCCATTTCGCCTTAATTGCATGCAGGACAGCAATTAGAATCAAAGTCTAGAGCATCATCATTAGAGGGCTGATATTTCTTCTTTATATCTCTCCTGACAGATTTCATCTATCACTTGGATCATTGGTTCGCTGATAATGTCGATAAACATATACTATCTTGTAACCAGTTTCATCAAGTTTCTTTTTCATGGCCCTCTAAAACTCGTGGAAGCCATCTTTTTGGGAATATTTGGTTTTTCAGCCATTGCAGTCTATTTAGCTGGAGTAGCTTACCTGGTCTTCCGTAAAAACAAGGAGGCTACACACCTTTTGGCACTAACAACAGATGAAAGTCGACACACATCTAATGGTTCTGGTAATGCATCAATGTACACTCTCCCTCGTGAAGACATCGCATGCATGCAGTTACCGCAGAGAAGGGGAACGGATCTTGAGTAATAGATGGTATGTTAGGTGATATTAGGAAGGCAAAATGTCCGAAACCACTTTTGCTATGCTTTTTCCAAAGAAGTTAATTTTCTTAGTCTGGAGTACATTAGAATAAAGAAAATAGTTTCAGTTTTATGCCTTGCCTCTTTGCTCATGGTCTAGTTCAAAGTTCATTTACCACTTCACTTGAAAGCTCTTCTTTTAATTGATGATATATGTGTCAGTGAGCCTAGGCAATTTTTAATGTAGCTTCTCATGCAGTTATCTAGCCAACCCAACTGGTTTTGCTGGGCTTAACTAACTTGACATAAAATAGAGCAGTGTTTTCGTTACAGTAGGTTTTGAAAGAAGTTTATACCATGCTATACTTTTTTGATTGTCCTAAGTCATATATTGTTGTGCTATCACGTGGGATAAACATGGATTAGGTCTTGGATTAAGGTAGTTAGATGATGCTAACATGGATTGGGTCTTGGGTTCGTCTTGGATTAAAGGTAGTTAGGTGATACTAACATGGGTTGGGTCTTGGGTTTGTCTTGAGGGTTATAGCCAGTGTCACATAATAAACTAATATTTTCGGTGGTTTGCAAGTGTCTGGCCCGTGATAAATTGTATCAAAGCAGTCTTAGATTTTTATCCGTTATGTGGACTCCCCAAATGAAAAGAGGACAAATCCTATTATCTCAAGTTTCCAACATTGATTAAAATTAACATCATAATTAATTGATCAATTAATTAATTAAAAGGGTAACTGTATTTGTGTAATTTGTAAGTCATTAACATTAAACAATTGTGTATATTCTTTTATGTAAATTATAATAAACTAATCAAATTTATTTTTAGGGCATGTATTATTATTTTGTAAAATTCACAAAATAATAATACATATATTAATTATTCATTTAAATTATTTTTCTATAAATTTAATAAAAATATTATAAAGTATTATAAAAGTAAATACATAACTTAATTAAAACCATGATTTAACTTTAACTTTATATACAATCTCGTAAAGGAAAAAAAAATTCTTAATGAAAGAACAATAAGCGGGGCAGGTCTCTGAAAGACTTGAAACAGGCGAAGAAGAAGGAAGCGGGTGCGGATTCAGATAATGAGGATTAGAAGAAGCCGCGAAAGGGTACGAAGAAGCAACTTTTACAAAGGTTATGGAGTGAGGAGGATGAAATTGCTATATTGAAGGGGCTGATTGCCTTCACCAAGAAAAAAGGGATGGACCTGTATCAAGATACGAATGCTTTTCATGATTTTATCAAGAAATCGCTTCACGTGGATGTTACAAGAACTCAAGTGATGGACAAGATTAGGAGATTGAAGAAGAAGTATGAGAACAATCTTGGCAAAGGGAAGAAAGGTGAAGATAGGAGTTTTTCAAAACTCCATGAACGACATGCTTATGATTTGTCTAAAAAGCTGTGGGGCAATGGAAGTATTAGTGGTGTCCTTGAATCGACGACAAAGTATAACGTAGAAGCCAAAAAGAATCAAAACCAGAAAGGGAGTAGTGAGTCTTTAGCTCTTTTCAAAGCTGAGTTGAATGATGGAGCTAGGGATAGGGAGAAGATGGATATTGATAATGATAAGAAAGGGAGCCTGAGCAGTGAAAAAGAGATGATTTTGTTTGATAAGAGTGTTGGGATGGCTAGTTTGGAGGAGTTTGTAATCAAGGAGGGTTTACTTATGATTGGAGGAGCCAAAAATGCGGAATTGGTGGAAAGGTGGAAGAAGCTGCAAATTGCTCAGTTGTAGTTGTTTGTGGAGCGGAATGATTTGATCAAGAAGCAGACTAAGTTGATTTTGGAGGCCATGAAATGATCCGGTCATTGGTTGTTTCGTGGTATAATTTGTGCTTTGTGTGGTGGTTGTTTTGAGAATGACTAATTAAGCGATTAATGTTTTGTGTTTAGTGTTGGCTAATTGTGGAATTATGTGGTATTTCATATTTGTGATTATATCATTCTCTTGAAAGGAGGGTAGATTAAACTTGTTCTAGCCTCATAAATATGTTTAATGTTCATGACTTGCTCATTTTGGTGTAATCATAAATTTATTTATTTATTTACTTTTTGATGACTGGGGTGTTTACTTGTTTAGGCTAGTTTATGTACACCTTGACTAATTTTCAGGGTCTATTAATTATCCTACAAAAACTTTTATTATATCCTTCTATTCTATGTTTTAACATTAACATCATTTTCTTTCAAGATAGTTTGAAGATGGAGGTTTTGAAGAGTAAGGACAATTTTTTCCATATACGTAATTTGATTATTGTTAAGGCCAAAAATCGTCCTTAGCCCAAATAGGAAAAAAGGACTGAATGAGGAAGAGACCAGGCCCAATCCCGATGTGGCCCAATCTGGATTAGGCCCATTTGATACGAGATACAGTCGGCCCAAACCATCCAGGTCTAGGTCTCCAAATCCCAGTTCACTTCCTGGACCTATGAGCGAGTTCAGAGCCCACGACACCCACATATCACTTTCCTGTTCGAGATCACCTTCCTATTCGGGATCACTTTCCTGTTCGAGGTCACCTTCCTATTCGGGATCACATTCTTATTCGAACACTGGTAAGACAACTCACCACCGTCCTAAATCCTCTAGGGTTCGTATCAAAGTCACACTAGGACTCCTATTCCCACCAGGATTGGGAGACCAGATAGTCACTATATAAGCAGAGGCCAACCCTCTCACAAGGAGATCACATTACACCTTCATACCCGAAGCTCTTACTGGAGAGCTTCACATCATCGCCATAGTCACAGTCCCCGACTAGACTTCTGGTAACCTCTCTACTCCCTAGCCCTCACTATATTAGCCTCTTTCAGCCTTGCTGACTTGAGCGTCGGAGTGCCTACTGCAAACACCACCCCAGTGTTTTCCGTTCGCTTCACGCTTATTTCTCTACGTGTGCAGGTGCAGCGAATTGCTAGTGGCCTCAACCTCACGGGATCAGACCCCCTTTCCGTACAGGTAGATTTTTACGTCTACAGTTTGGCGCCCACCATAGGGCCTCTAGCAATCATTCGGCTCGACGAACCTTGCTACTTAGAGGAACATTCCATGGCTAACAATTCAGACAACGCTAACCCTAGCCTTGAGGACAAACTGGAGGCTCTGACTGCCCTCATGCAACAGAATTCAAACAGGTGGCCGCATTGGAAGTCGAGAACAATGCAATCCGGATCGAGAACGCATCCATCAGGGCCGAGAAACAGAAGAGAAGGTGAGTCAGTTTTACTGTCTAGAGCTTTTGCCTAGCCAGGTACCTCCCAATCGGTTCCGCGCCCCAGTTCCATCCATGCAACCTCTCCAAACCCCAGAGCACAGACCCGCGGCCTCCGCCTCCGGTAAAAGGCCTCGTCCAGTAAGTTCATCGGTGGTCGACGATTCGGTCGTGACTCACGGAGAAAAAGATATGCCAACAGAACCCCATTCAGTCGATCCACCCCAGCCTCGAGATCAAGACGCCCAAGTGACAAAAAGCCTGTACCCGCAAGACCAGTCCATTCTCACCATCCCACCTCACCTCCAGTCAACCATCCCAATGCGAACATCATTCGGCTCGGCTCAGCTCGGCTCACCCTTACAGGTTGAACGGCTAATCCAACCAAACCACCGCACTCTAGCCCACCCATCCTGACGGACCGAGTGACTATCAAACAACTCTCTTGACCATTCATGTAGGACGAAACACCAGATCAGTTACCATGGGAGTCATCCGACCGAAGGGAATGACTGGAGATCCAAGCTACCATAGTGTACACGAAGGAATGATCTACAGGCTACATTGTGCGGAATGACCCAACGAAATATACCGAGGACTAATGCGATGGCTAACCTAGTCAAACGGGATGACCTAGTTGTATCCCCCTCTCCTATGGAACAAGTACTGGCCAAGAGGCTGGCCGATGTAGAGGCAGTGATGTGGCGTATCCCAGGAATGTCGGTCCTGACCAAGAAGAGTAGGCCCTACTGTTACGCGGATTCACCCTTTGTGGATGAGATCGCCCTAGCCGACATGACCCAGAAGTTTACTATCCCTAACATGAAACTATACGACGGCACAACCGACCCGGATGATCACATAGCCTCGTACAAGCAGCGGATGTTCACTGTCTTAATACCCCGAGCACTGAGGAAAGCTTGCATGTGCAAGAGTTTTGGTTTAAGATTTTCTGGTCCAGCACTCCAGTGGTACACAAATCTCCCGAATGGTTCCATTGACTCATTCGCTTAGCTCACCGACACCTTTGTGGAGCAGTTTGCCAGCAACAAGAAACTTGAGAAGCTGTCGGCCGATCTATACAGAGTACACCAGAGGAGATGAGAGCCATTGAAAGAGTATGTCAGCAGATTCAACAACGAGAAGATTTCCATCCCTTCTTGTAACCCCGAGACAGTTGTAGACGCCTTCAAGAAGGGTCTCCTCCCCGATGGAGAACTATACAAAGAACTGACAAAGCTGGGTTGCACCACGATAGAAGACCCTCTAGCTTGAGCTGTAATCCAGATAAGGTGGGAGGAAGATGAGATAAACCGAGCAACTCACGCCAGATATGACTGAATGCAGTATGACAGGAGGCCAGAGCTCAGATCGATTGCAGGCCCTACAACATCACCAAAAAAGCAGGGAAGGGCGCCTACCAGCTCCAAACTCCCAAAGGCAAAGATATCAGCAACGGTTGGAATGCAATTCATCCCACACGCTACTACTTTTAGGTGAAATCAATCTAAATATTTGTTGTCTTTTCATTTTTTATTTAAAAAGGATGAGTGGGCCTATCCACCTCCTTCATAGGCAGTCGGTCTCATGGCCTGAATTCAATGAAGCATTATTCAGCAATTGACACCTTCGAATCAGCCCTTCCCGATTCATGAGTTTTCACACTTCAGATCGACCCTGCTTAATCAAATGTTTGTTACACCTTTGGATCAACCCTGCTCGATACACGTAATTACACCTTCGGATCGGCCTGCTCGATCCACGGATTTGCATCAAATGTTTGTTACACCTTCAGATCGACCCTACTCGATCCACGAATTTACATCTTCGAAATTGACCCTACTCGATCAAATGTTAATTTAACCTAGTTGTGTTTAGCCATGTAGCCTCAAAAGTCGAATATGCATATAAAGAGTTGTATCTGCATATTGCTGATAAAATTTATGGCCTATACCAGTGACCTTTGTAGAATATGGAGTTTCTGTTGTCAAGGAAATGAAAGGCTGGAGCCTTTATCGAATATTATGGCACTGGGGATGCTATAATCCCCCAAAACTCCATGTGGTCCCTCAGTTGTTATAGATCATCCCAAATCAGTAATTGCCTCCTGTGGGGATGCAATCTTTAAATGTTTGTAAATATCATGAACTCTATGTTTCTTTAGTTTGGGTGTTTCATTTTTCAATAGAATTAAAGTGTCTTATGAGAGAGGTTATAATGAGTGGAGTTGGTGGACATTTAATTTATCAGGTGTATTTACAAGCAGGCAATTGATAAAATAGTGTGGTAGTTGAGGATTATATTTTTTAACCATTATGAAGGGCTGGTCGCAACTAAAACTGTAACCTGTGGAATTTGTGTATCGAATCCTTAATTTAATAAAACATAGTGGAGAAGCATATTGAGTCAAAATAGGGGCATATTGAAGGTGGCATCAGGGGAGGGCCATAAGATTCCTAAAAAAATTATACTTTTGAACAGAAGGACCATCTGATAACTTTACAGGGAGGAAAAGATGGAATAGAGTGGAATTTAAAACAAGAAAGCTACTCTTGCAATGGAGTTATAATTGTTTAAGAGGAAAAAGCTAGATGTTAGCAGTTGTTTATACTGAACATGGAGCTTTGGTTGTATATTCGTCATTAATGCTGGAGGTATTTTTAAAAAATAAGAACGAAAACTGGTAACATTTATCAGAGCTAGATCTTGATGTATTTGATATGTTGTCTAATATTTATTAAGTTCATTCGGCTTTGGGAACTTCCGTGAATCCTCTCGTATTGTTAAGAATTTTAAAGTAGTTGTTCAAAATAAGGGAACAGGAATAAAGTTGAGGGTTGCAGAGCTGCAATGTAGTGCACAAGTGAAGGGGGTTTGTATTATAGGAGTTTTCCTGACTAATAATGACTAGCACTTAAAGGTTGTAGTTTCTATTAATTAGTTTCTTGGCCTTTGGACTTAGGGATGCTTACTCGTGTTTGCATTCTTTCGTGAATAGTGGTGCAAGACATTATTGGTGCCATTGGCATCAGTTTGGAATTTTAATAACAGGCAATTCCTTTTTAGATTTTGCATTGCACCAATATGAAACTTTGATTGAATGTATTAACAGGGATCAACTGCAGAAGTCTTTGTGATGTAATTGTTTACTTAATCAGAATAGCATGATATGTGATAATTTATGTGCATTCATGCAGAATACGAGTGGAAAAACTATTTGCTTAATGGGTCATGGATTCCTTGTTTCCAGTGCATATATAGATCCTGGAAAATTGTAAGTTCAGTAGTTTTTCTTTCCTTCTGAGAAACCAAAAATTACAAAGCTTCTAATCAGTATACAATCTTTTTATAATTTGTGGATAACTACAGTTGAGACGATCACGTCAGGAGCGCTATACAAGTATGAGGGGCGGATTCATCCTAAGTTGAAGGAATCCTCCCATTATTTGTTTTGGTGAACATCATTTTTTTTCTCTTAAAGTTTCCGATTATGCTTAAAGGACGTGTTCGAATGTTAAAATTAATCACTGTTGAAATTAATCAAGTGTTCATAATTATCATAAGTTAAGGAATTAAAAAAATATCTTTTCAGCCAAAGAAGTGGTACAAAAGAGATGCTGTATCAAGTGGGGCCATGTATATAGTCTATTTTATTTGTGTCTGGTAGAGATACAAGGTGAATTAGTTTATTGACGTGTGCTCGCTGTGCAATTCACAAAACAGAAATTAAGGCATGTTCGAAAAGTCCACATTAATTCCTAAATGAATTCACCTGGAGTTCGTTCTGAATTCAACATCATGTATCTTCTTTGAGAGACTTTTTTCTTTGTTGCAGTTACTTGGGACATATTAGTGGCTTCATGTGCTGCTTAATTATCAGTCCCTCGCGGCCAATCTTGGTGTGTACAGGTCTGTGATCTATAACCGGCCATATGTACTACAAAGCTAGTTTCAATGTCAGTACTGATACAACTTTTTATTACGAATGTTCTTTCTTTGATTGTAGGAAAGCATTTAGAAGAACACTGTAGAAGTGAATATTCCTAGGGTGCCAAACTCATCTTAGGGTCCTTGCTGAAATTGCTATAGTTGCATGGACATAACTGAAGGTAAGCATATCTCTCATTGCTTGTAGTGAGTAATATGAATGCTCTCATTTCTATTGCTTAATTGTCTTGAAATCTAAGCACTTATGCAAAATAGGTTGCATATCTAGACATATTGATCTAGGTAATTAGAGAGAAAATATTATTGTCCTTAATCAAACAAGGCTATGCTTATTACATATAGACTAAAAGATGCACCTAGGCAACACAGACACACAGGAAAAATAAAAATAAAAAAAAGATGCTAGTTTAAGTTTATGGTCAATTATTATACATTATAGGTTTTGACTTGCAACTCTACCACTAGGTCCTATGGTGCAAGATTAGCAAAAATTTTAGGTTCTACTGAAGATGCTATCTTTTTCCTGTTTTTTTTCCCTGGTCACAACATATCCTTGTTTTTACTCTTATTGAATTTAATGATATTAAAATTGAGATTCAGTAAGGGTTGCGTCTTTTGGTCTTGAAGCAGGTCCTTATTGGTTGGGATACTCGTCCATGAGCACACTTGCCATCTTATATACATTGCATTTTTGGCTTAATTGAGTTAATACCTATGTCGAACTTGATAGCATGGAGAAGATGAGAAATGGACTGACTCCTAAATGAAATGAACTTATTCTGTGGTAGACATACAATGAAGCTGTATAATGGGATTAATAACTTATTTAAATATGTTATATATGCACATATATGTTTGCTTGTAGTTGCAGTCAATGATAAGAGAGGCTTACTATATATGCAGCATTTCTCCATTAGTATCAATATTCCTGATACTTGCTGTTCAACATATCGACTGATCAATTCTCTATTCAGTGATTGGAACGGCCTTTGCTTTGAATATGCTCTTTAAAATCCAGTATGGATGGTGTCCTTCTGAACTGGGTTGAGTACATTGTTTTCTAGCTACAACAATATGGGGTATGTTGATAGATTTCGATATGGTATAATCTAGATGAAACTGCAAATGAATGGTTCATTGAATCTGTATCGGCTAGGAACGTGAAATTGCTTTATTAGTCTGGTGCGACAAAATATGTAAGACAAAAAAAATGAAATCAACTTAAGTTTTCATGTCTTTTGTTTGCAGGTTAGGAAGCTCGAATTTTATTGTTTCTTGTATTTACAATGGCGGATGCTTTTTGGCTGGACTTGGCTATGCAAAGCCTGATGCGAAAGAAGTTTTGTATGGCCTTTTGTTCCCCAACTCAAAGGAAATGGGTGCTACTGGTCTTGCAATTTCTTCTTGGTGCTATGGTTATGCCGTAGGTTTCATATTTCTTCCAATTCAAATATTTAAATACTAATGAAAGTTCTCATCTTGTTGTTGTGTTCATATCTTTTGTAGGCACAATCTCTTCCTGCACTCAGCCTGGTGTTCTAGAAAAATCCCAGATCTGTTCGAGGCATCAAGGTGAAGTTTAAATCTTGTAGACGGTTTGCTGGAGATTTGGCTATAACATCATTGATGTTGGAGCTAAATACATTGTTACCCTTTCCTACGCTTAAACTTCTAGGTTTTGTATTCTTCACATTATATCAGTGCAAAAGGTGTGTTATCAGTTCTCCACATCTCACATGTCTGCATCAATCTGCAGTAGTGCAATAGTATTATTGCGAGTTTTCATTTGCATTTGTATCTAGATTCATGTTACAGGTAGGTACCTTTTGGGCTTAACACAATTATAGAGAATTAACTCTAGGTGTCTGTGTGTTGCTGAGAGTATATATAGAATGTTAGGCCCTTAACAATTTAAGCTTTTAGATTAATAGTTATACAATATTTACGGACCAATGGGTGAGGAAATGTTTTTGGATTTATGTAAATCTAAATTGTTAAGGGTAGTAAAATCAGAACATGCTCTTATTCATTAACTTTATACCGATTTAACATAGAATTTGTATTTAATCTTCCTTGTGTCTAGATCGTGCTATATGAGGACGTTTTTAAAGCTTAGATACTATTATTGGGACTTTTCTGATGAACTAAAGCTTGCGTTTTAGCGGCTCTTAACATAATGTATTCTGACGCCATTGTGTTCACAGGAGGCCTGCAGTTTTATATGATCGAAAGTGCTTTGCTCTATCAGTGATTTCTCATTAATGTATCAGTTATTTCCGTCAGTGGTGCAGTTTGCAGTCTTCAAATATAATCCTGAGATCAAGATAGTTTGCAAAGACTGGATTTAAACAAGCCCCTTTTTACTTAGAGTAATGTAATCTGGCAACATTTGTTCGATATTTCAAATGTCTTTTTTCTCATTAGTTTCTAGAAGATAGTACCTTTTTCATAATTTTCATTTTCTTCCGGAAGTAACTTTGTTCTTTTAGGTGATACCATTTAATAATTGTTTAGAATGTCTTAGGTAGGTGGAGTTCGAAACTTTTGCAATGCTTGGTTGGCATCAGGTCAAAGTTCTACAATAACGGGACACATAGCAGGGCAATATGTCATGCAGGTATTTATGATCTTGTTAGTGTATGTCTATATTTCTCTGGTCTATGAATATGAATATCTCAAGTAAAATATAATCTTGTCACTTTATCTGGGCTATTTCCTGAGGTTTTTAAGGATATGAACTTACTGGCATAAGTGCGTGTCTTCTTCTCGTGAAATGGATAATCATTATATGAATTCCAACTGAGCATCCTTTCCTTGAGTGGTGTTTAATTTATACTCTGTCGCTTACCCTACCAAATTTTCATTGAAAATTAGATGTGTTTGGTCAGTACCATCTTGATAATAGTCAATGCTCAACACATGTTTTTCCGGAAATTACCTGATAGAAACTTATGTATATGATCGTCAACTGGTTAAAAATGCATGTTTGTTGCTTTATATTGCTTCTGTGGAACATCTGTTTTTTGTTTGACAACATTTTCATTTCATCCTGTTTTGTAGGGCTTTCTTGACCTGCGCTTGAGGCCATGGCTTAGGAACTTCCTAACTCGGTGTGGCGATAGTCCTAGTTTAATTGTTGCATTGATTGGTGGTTTGCTGGGGTGGACAACTATTTATTATTGCATCGGTAACTGACACAATTTGCAATAGCAAACCAAGATTATTAAAGGGAAAACCTGGTTAAATGGTTAAATGGCTCTGTATAGTGATTGCCTTAGATAACGATATATGGCAGATCTCATTGAAGTGATCTGTTGGCCTCTGCGTTATGTTAGAAGACATTTGAAGACAAATATCTGTACACTTAGTTCACTTGTATTTTTGTATTTAGGATGCATCGCTAGAAGAATATAATATTTTATTCTTCTCAGTACTTAATACCACAAGTCATCTCGTTTCAATCGCTGTCAAAAGTGATTAGAAAGAAAAGCAGTTTTATTGGTGCATTTATCTTTTAAAGCCAAACTTTTACATACCTTAGACGTTTTTTGGCAGCAGATGATTCTCTCATTTGAGCTTCCATTCGCACTTGTTCCGCTTCTCAAGTGTTACTAGCAGCAATGTCAAAGATGGGACGGCACACGCCAACTAACTGCGGTAAAAATTTAGCTTGTTGGCTTGATTTATATTTCAAGTGGGTTAAAGAGGTCAATCCAAGCATTTTGTTATCTTTCCTGCAACACCGCTAAAAATGTAGATATTTGTGATGATTTCAATGTTAAGGGTGAAATCGTTTGTCCTTGCATGTCATTGAGTATGGACATTAGATATGGGAGGTTCTAACACTAAGAATCTGGAAAATAATATGTTTTGTGTGCTTTTCATTTCGCTTATTGCATGCAGGCCAGCAATTAGAATCAAAGTCCGAGCATCATCATTAGGGGATGATATTTCTCCTTTGTATCTCTCCTGACAGATTGCATCTATCACTTGGACATTGGTTGCTGATAATGGCGATTAAACTAATACTATTGTACCAGCTTCATCAGTTTCTTTTCTGGCCCTCTAAAAATCGTGGAAGCCATCTTTGGGATATTTGGCTTTTCAGCCATTGCAGTCTATTTAGTGGAGTAGCTTACCTGGTCTTCCGTAAAAACAAGGAGGCTACACACCTTTTGGCACTAAACACAGTGAAAGTCGACACACATCTAATGGTTCTGGTAATGCATCAATGTACACTCTCCCTCGTGAAGACATCGCATGCATGCAGTTACGCAGAGAAGGGGAACGGATCTGAGTGAATAGATGGTATGTTAGGTGATATTAGGAGGCAAAATGTCCAAACCACTTTGCTATGCTTTTCCAAAGAAGTAATTTTCTTAGTGGAGTACATTAGAATAAAGAAAATAGTTTCAGTTTTATGCCTGCCTCTTTGCTCATGGGCTAGTTCAAAGTCATTTACCACTTCACTTGAAAGCTCTTCTTTTAATGATGATATAGGTCAGTGAGCTAGGCAATTTAATGTAGCATTCTCATGCAGTTATCTAGCCAACCCAACGGTTGGGGGCTAACTAACTTGACAAAAATAGAGCAGTGTTTTCGTTACAGTAGGTTTTGAAAGAAGTTTATACCATGCTAATTTTTGATTGTCCTAAGTCATATATTGTTGTGCTATCACGTGGGATAAACATGGATTGGTCTTGGATTAAGGTGTTAGATGATGTAACATGGATTGGGCTTGGTTCGTCTTGGATTAAAGGTAGTTAGGTGATACAACAGGGTTGGGTCTTGGGTTTGTCTTGAGGGTTATAGCCAGTGTCACATAATAACTATATTTTTCGGTGGTTTGCAAGTGTCTGGCCGTGATAAATTGTATCAAAGCCAGTCTTAGATTTTTATCCGTTATGTGGACTCCCCAAATGAAAAGAGGACAAATCCTATTATCTCAAGTTTCCAACATTGATTAAAATTAACATCATAATTAATGATCAATATTAATTAAAAGGGTAACTGTGATTTGTGTAATTTGTAAGTCATTAACTTAACCATTGTGTATATTCTTTTAGTAAATTATAATAAACAATCAAATTTATTTTAGGGCATGTTTATTATTTTGTAAAATTCACAAAATATAATACATATATTATTATTCATTTAATATTTTTCATAAATTTAATTAAAAAATTATAAAGTATTATAAAAGTAAATAACAAACTTAATTAAAACCATGATTTAACTTTAACTTTATATACATCTCGTAAAGGAAAAAAAAAATTCTTAATGAAAGAACAATAAGCGGGGCAGGTATCTGAAAGACTTGAAACGGCGAAGAAGAAGGAAGCGGGTGCGGATCAGATAATGAGGATAGAAGAAGCCGCGAAAGGGTACGAAGAAGCAACTTTACAAAGGTTATGGAGTGAGGAGGATGAAATGCTATGAATTGAAGGGGCTTGATATGCCTTCACCAAGAAAAAAAGGGATGGACCTCGTATCAAGATACGAATGCTTTTCATGATTTTATCAAGAAATCGCTTCACGTGGATGTTACAAACTCAAGTGATGGACAAGATTAGGAGATTGAAGAAGAAGTATGAGAACATCTTGGCAAAGGAAGAAAGGTGAAGATAGGGTTTTCAAAACTCCATGAACGACATGCATGATTTGTCTAAAAAGCTGTGGGGCAATGGAAGTATTAGTGGTGTCCTTGAACGACGACAAAGTATAACGTAGAAGCCAAAAGAATCAAAACCAGAAAGGGAGTAGTGAGTCTTAGTCTTTCAAGCTGAGGTGAATGATGGAGCTAGGGATAGGGAGAAGAGGATATTGATAATGATAAGAAAGGGAGCTGAGCAGTGAAAAAGAGATGATTTTGTTGATAAGAGTGTTGGATGGCTAGTTTGGAGGAGTTGTAATCAAGGAGGGTTTTACTTATGATTGGAGAGCCAAAAATGCGGGGAATGGTGGAAAAGGTGGAAGAAGCTGCAATTGCTCAGTTGTAGTTTGTTGTGGAGCGGAATGATTGATCAAGAAGCAGACTAAGTTGATTTGGAGGCCATGAAATGATCCGGGCATTGGTTGTTTCGTGGTATAATTTGTGCTTTGTGTGGTGGTTGTTTGAGAATGACTAATAAGCGATTAATGTTTTGTGTTTAGTGTTGGCTAATTGTGGAATTATGTGTATTCATATTTGTGATTATATCATTCTCTTGAAAGGAGGGTAGATTAAACTTGTTCTAGCCTCATAAATATGTTTAATGTTCATGACTTGCTCATTTTGGTGTAATCATAAATTTATTTTATTACTTTTTGATGACTGGGGTGTTTACTGGCTAGGCTAGTTATGTACACTGACTAATTTTCAGGTGTATATTATTATCCTACAAAAACTTTTATTATCCTTCTATTCTATGTTTTAACATTAACATCATTTTCTTTCAAGATAGTTGAAGATGGAGGTTTTGAAGAGTAAGGAAATTGTTTCATATACGTAATTTGATTATTGTAAGCCAAAACGTCCTTAGCCCAAATAGGAAAAAAGGACTGAATGAGGAAGAGACCAGGCCCAATCCCGATGTGGCCAATTGGATTAGGCCCAAATACGAGATACAGTGGCCAAACCATCCAGGTCTAGGTCTCCAATCCCAGTCACTTCCTGGACCTATGAGCGAGTTCAGAGCCCACGACACCCACATATCACTTTCCTGTTCGAGATCACCTTCCTATTCGGGATCACTTTTCCTGTCGAGGTCACCTTCCTATTCGGGATCACATCTATTCGAACACTGGTAAGACAACTCACCACCGTCCTATAACCCATTATTTTTGTATAAATACGTATCAAGGCTCGCCACTCTTCATTGTCAACAATTTCTTTCTCAACATTTTCTTATTTCGAGGTTTGTTCTGTGTCAACTGGGAATGCTTTTTTATTTTTCTTCTTGCTGTTTGGTTTCCTGGGATGTGTAACCAAAAAGTTTCTAAATTTTTATTTATTTTGGTCTTAACCCGGATAGTGAATATGGAATATCTTTGCAAGACTGCCTTGTGTAGCCATTTGCTTCGCTTTTTGGTTGGATTTAGAGTTTGTTTTCTGTTTGTTTGCTGAGAGAACGTGGGAAAATATATCAGCTTTTCCTTTTCATTTGTATTTTATTCTTGGTTTTTGTTTTTATATGTTTTTATTTTGTTTACCTGTGGTGGGTTTTTCATTTTATTGAATATAATAATTCTACTTACCTCAAACGTTCGATTTTTTTATTTTATTTTCTTTCAGTTTCTCAACAACCAAACGAAGTGTGAATTATAATCATTCTGCACTTTACATATAAATCTTGTTTATATTAAATTCAATTTATATATTCCTTTGAAGATTTTCAGTTCTGAAGTTTTTTTTTTCAGAATCGTGCTGATCAGTCATTGTATGTTTTTAAGTGCAATTTTTCACCTTTTTCAAATGCAAACTAAAACTCTAATTTATTGTTTCAGTTTTCCAAGTAGAGTAATGCCTGAATTATATTGTTCATACGATTGAAACTTCATCTTTTGTGATTGATCAGAATAGCATAAAGAAACAAAAAAGTGGCTATGGCGGCTGCAACATCTGGGCAGCCACAATTCATTGCTAGCACTGGCGGAAACCGGAGCTTTTCGAATACACCACTGATTGAGAATGAAGAAACTGACCAAATTGTCGTGCCCGATGTGAGTTTTTAATTTCTAGTATTATCATGATTCATAGTATCATTTCTGTGTTTGCTTGTAAATTGATTGACTTTGTGAAATAATTTGTTTGATGAGCCCTGAAACTTTGTGCCTTTTCAGGCTTAAGATGGGTTGCAGAAAATCTTTTTTTGGGATTTAAATCTTTATTTTAGTTGGTAATCGCATGGAAGTTTTTTGGTGTGGCTACAATTTGTGGTTGATGAAGATGGTTTGGGTTGTATTGAAAAAGTGAAGTTAAGTAAGAATAATATTGTAGTTGTTTCTTAGATACTACTTGCATAAAACTTTTTATCAACTAATATCTTACCGGCTGCAATGGTCATTATTCCGTGATAGGGGCTGCACTTAGACATGGTTTTTTAAAGTAATTTGAGTTCATCATCCCGATCATCATCACTATCATTTTACTTTTTCAAATTTTTGTTTCGTGAACGCTTCAATTGGTTGGTTGTCTCTATTATTAATTATCTTGGTTAGATATTGGAAAGGGACTTTGGGAATGTGAGTTAGAAAAGTCAATCTAGAGATAAGTCCATGTTATGACTTATTATTAAGTAATTAGCATTATCAGCTTTGAACCTAGTACTATTGATAAAATGATATCTGCTTCCATTGAGCACAAGCTGCTGAAGTCTTACCTATTCAATTTAACTTGTGGTCCTTTTTGGATATTACGTTTCGTATCTTACTATTACAAATCTGTCCAAACATCTGCATGCGATTTAGAGACACTTTTTAGTGGATTGGTTTTTTATGTTCTTTTAACCTAGTGGTTTTAGCCATGTAGCCTCAAAAGTCGAATATGGCAGATAAAGAGTATGTATCTGCTATTGCTTGATAAATTTATGGGCTATACCAGTGACCTTGTCGGAACTAGGAGTTTCTGTTGTCAAGGAAATGAAATGGCTGGCTGCCTTTACGAATTATGATAGGCATGGGGATGCTATTAATCCCCCAAAACTCCATGTGGTCCTCAGTTGTTATGATCACCCCCAAAGCAGTAATTGCTCCTGTGGGGATGCAATCGTGTTAAATTGTTTGTAAATAATCATGAAAACTCTATGTCCTTTAGTTTGGGGTTTCATTTTTCAAGGAATTAAGTGTTTATAGAGGCAGGGTGAAAAATGAGTGGGTTGGTGGACATTTAATTTATCAGGTGTATTTTATAAGCAGGCAATTGATAAAATAGTGTGGTAGTTGAGGATATATTTGTTAAAACCATTATGGAAGGCTGGTCGCAACTAAAACTGTAACCTGTGAATTTGTGTATCGAATCCTTAATTTAAATACATAGTGGAGAAGCAATTGAGTCAAAATAGGTGGGGCTTGATATTGAAGGCCGCCGCACACAGGGGAGGGCAGTAAATTAATAAAAAAAATATACTTTTCGAACAGAAGGGACCATCTGATAACTTACAGGGAGCGATAACAATGGAATAGAGTGGAATTTAAAACAAGAAAGCTACTCTTGCAATGAGTTATAATTGTTTGCAAGAGGAAAAGCTAGATGTAGCAGTGGTGTTATACTGAACCTGGATGCTTTGGTTGTATATTCTCATTAATGCTGGAGTATTTTTAAACTAAGAACGAAACGGTTATACATTCTTCAAGAGATAGTATTGATGTATTGATATGTTGTTATAGTATGTATTAAGTCATTCTGGCTTTGGGAACTTCCGTGAATCCTCTCGTAATTGTTAAGAATTTTTAATTAGTTTCAAAATAAGGGAAACAGGAATAAATTTGGGTGCAGAGCTGACAATGTAGTGCAGTGAAGGCATTGGGTTCTTCGTATAGGAGTTTTCCTGACTAATAATTTGAATAGCTACTTTAAAGGTTGTAGTTTCTATTAATAGTTTATTGGCCTTGGACTTAGGATGGCTTACTACGTGTTTGCATCTTAGTGAAGAGTGGTGCAAGACACTTATTGGTGCCATTGGACCTCAGTTTCTGGAATTTTAAAAACCGGGCAATCCGTTTTTTCCTTTTGTTAGATTGGCATTGTACCAATATGAAACTTTGATTGAATGTATTAACAGGGTCAACTGCAGAAGTCTTTGTGATGTAATTGTTGACTTAAATCAGGAATAGCATGATATGTGTAATTTATGTGACATTCATGCAGATCGAGTGGAAAAACTTATTGCCTTATCTGGGTCATGGGATTCCTTGTTTCCATGCATATATAGACCTGGAAATTGTAAGTTCAGTAGTTGTCTTTCCTTCTGAGAAACCAAAAATGACAAAGCTTCTAATCAGTATACACTCTTATATTTTGTGGATAACGTTAACAGTTGAGAGGATCACAGCAGGAGCGGCTATACAAGGTGAGTGCGGTTTCATCCTAAGTGGAAGGAATCCTCCCGATTTGTTGTGTGAACACATTTTTTTTCTCTAAACGTTGCATGATTAGGCTTAAGGACGTGTTCGAATGTTTTAAATTAATCACTGTTGAAATTAATAAGGGTCAGTTTTTTCTTCCATAATTTATCATAAGTTTAAGGAATTAAAAAATATTTTTCAGCCAAAGAAAAGTGGTACAAAAGAGATGCTGTATGCAAGGGGCCATGTATCTAGTCTATTTTTATTTGTGTCTTGGTAGCGATACAAGCGCTGAATTAGTTTATTTGACTTGTGCTGCCTGTGCAATTCACAAAACAGAAATTAAAGGCAGGTTTCCAAAAGTAAAATTAATTCGAAATGAATTACCTGGAGTTCGTTTGAATTCAACATCTGTATTTCTCTTGGAGACTTGTTTTCTTTTGTTGCAGTTACTTGGGCTCATATTAGTGGGTTCATGTGCTGCTTTAATATTCAGTCCCTCGCGGCCAATCTTGGGTTGTCACAGGTCGTGATCTATAACTGGCCATATGTACTACAAAAGCTAGTTTCAATGTCAGTCAGTAATGATACAACTTTTTATTACGAAGTTCTTTCTTGATTGTAGGAAAGCATTGCGCAGGACCACTGTAGAAGTTGAATATTCCTAGGGTGCCAAAACTCATCTTATGGGTCCTTGCTGAACTTGCTATAGTTGCAGGACATAACTGAAGGTTAAGCATATCTCTCATTGCTTGTAAGGAGTAATATGAAGTGCTGTCATTTATATTGCTTTAATGTATTGAATCGAAGCCACTTATGCAAATAGGTTGCATATTAGAATATTGATACTAGGTAATTTAGAGGAAACTATTATTGTCCTAATCAAACAAGTCTAGATTAATTCCCATATAGACAAAAAGAGCCCCCCCCCCCCCCCCCCCCCCCACCGAGCGCAACCCAGACACAGGAAAAATAACAAATAAAAAAAAAAGATGCTAGTTTTAAGTTCTGAATGGTCAATCTCTAACATTATAGGTTTGACTTGCAAGATTCTTCACAATAGGTCCTGGTGCAAGATTAGCAAAAATTTAAGTTATAGTGAGAGCAATCTCCTTGTTCCTTGTTGATTTTTCCCTGGTCACAACATATCCTTGTTTTTCTCTTTAATGAAGAATGATTTAAATTGGAGATTCAGTTAAGGGTTGCGTTCTTTTGTGTTCTTGAAGCAGGGGTCCTTATTGGTGAGGCATACTCGTCCATGCTAGCAAAATTTGCCATCTTATATACATGCATTTTTGGAATAGAGTTCATTACATATGTGAACTTGATAGCATGGAGCATTATGATGGAAATGACTGACTCCTAAATGAAATGAACTTTTTTCCTGTGGTTAGAAATACAATGAAGCTGTATAATGGATTAATAACTATTAAAATATGTTATATATGACGATTGTTTGATTGTTGTTGCAGTTCAATGATAAGAGCGGCTTAACCCTACTCTATATGCAGAATTTCTCCTTCGTATCATATTTCTGATACTCCGCTGTGCAACCAGTCTGACTGATCATTCTTTCTCTTTACAGTGATTGGAACGGCCTTGCTTTGAATATGCTCTGTAAATCCATATGGATGGTCCTGTCCTCGCCTAAATGGGTTGACGTACATTGAGTTCTATGAATTAACAATATGGGGTATGTGATAGATTTCGATATGGTATAAATCTAGATGAAACTGCAAAATGAATGGTGCATCTGAATCTGATCGGCTAGGAAGTGAAAATTGCTTTTATCTGGTGCGACTAAATATGTAAACCACCCAAAAAATGAAATCAACTTAAGTTTTACTGTCTTTGTTTGCAGGTTAGGAAGTCTCGAATTTTAATTGCTTGTTTGTATTTACCAATGGTGGATGCTTTTTGCTGAGACTTGGCTATGCAAGCTGAATGCGCAAAGAAGTTTTGGTATGCCTTTTGGTCCCCAACTACAAGAAATGGTTGCTACTGGTGCTTGCAATTTTCTTCTTGGTGACTATGGTTAGTCCGTAGGTTTCATATTTCTTCCACTCTAATATTTGTAAATTATAATGAAAGTTCTCATCTTGTTGTTGTTGTTCATATCTTTTTGTAGACACCATCTCTTCCTGCCTCAGCATGGTGCTTCTAGAAAAATACCCAGATCATGTTCGAGGGCTCAAGGTGAGTTTAAATCTTTTAACTAGTTTTGTGGAGATTTGGTCTATAATCCATGATGTTGTTGGAGCTAAATACTATTGTTACCCTTTCTATGCGGCTTAAATTCTAGTTGTTGTGATGTTCTTACAGCTTATATCAGTGCAAAAGGTTGTGTTTTCATTCTCCACTCTCTCACATGTCTGATTATCTGCAGTAGTGCAATAGTATTATTCGAGTTTTAGATTGACTTTGTATCTAGATTCAGTTCAGGTAAGTACTTTTGGTTAACACAATTATAGGAGAATTAAACTCTAGGTGTCTTGTGTTTGCTGTAGAGTAATACTAGATTTTAGGCCTCTAACAATTTAGCTTTTTAGATTAATAGTTATACCAATATTATCCGAGCCAATGGGTGAGAAAGTTGTTTTGTGATTATGTAAAAACTCTAAATTGTATAGGCGATAAAATCAGAACATGCCTCTTCATTCTAATTATAACCGATTAACATGAAATTTGTATCGTTAAATCTTCCTTTGTGTCTGATCCGTGCTATCGTAGGACGGGTTTTTAAGCTTAGATCTATTACTTGGACTTTTCTGATGACTAACTTCTGGTTTTAGCGGCTCTTAACATAATGTTTCTGCGCCATTGTTGTTCACCAGGGAGGTCCTGCAGATTTTATATGATCGAAAGTGGTTTTGCTACTGCAGTGCATTTCCATTATGTTATCAGTTATTTCCGTCATGTGCAGTTTGCGTTCTCAAATATGAATCCTGAAGATCATAGTAGTGCAAAGACTTGGATTTAAACCAGGCCCCTTTTTACTTATATATTGTAATCTGGACACATTTGTCGATATTGTCAAAGTCTTGTTTACTAGACATTAGTTTTCTAGTAAGTAGTAACTCTTGTTTCATAATTTTCATTTTCTTTTCCGAGGTATAATTTGTCTTTTTGTGATACCATTTATATAGTATGTTTACAGATGTCTTAGGTAGTTGCCAAGTTGACGAAACTTTTTGCAATTGCTTGGTTGGCATCAGGTCAACAGTTCTACAATAACGGCGACACTATGCAGGGCACATTGTAAGTGCAGGTATATTATGATCTTGTTATGTATGTCTCTATTTCTTCTGGTCTATGAATATGAATATCTCAAGTAAAAAATCATTTGTACTTTTCTGGGCTATTTCCTGAGTTTTTAAGGGATATGTAACTTACTGGCATAGTGCGTGTCTCTCTGTCATGAAATGGATATTCATTAATATGAATTGCACCAAACCTGAGCATACCTTTCTTGTAGTTGGTGGTTTAATTTTATACTCTTTCGTTTCGTTACCTACCAAATTTCATTGAACAATTAGATTTCTTGTCAAGTTTACCATCTTGATAAGTCAATGGTCAACACATGTATTTTCGCTGAAATTACCTGATAGAACTTCTGTTAAGAGATCGTCCACTGGTTAAAAATGCATGTGTTGTTGCTTTAGATATTTGCTTTCGTGTGAACATATCTTGTTTTTTGTTTGAAACATTTTCATTTCATCCTGTTTTGTAGGGCTTTCTGACCTTGCGCTTGTAGGCCATGGCTTAGGAACTTCCTAAATCGGTGCTGGCCGATAGTCCTAGTTTATCTTTTTGTTGCATGATTATGGTGGTTCTGCTGGGGATGACACTACATTATTCTTGCTTCGGTTACTGACACAATTTGCATATAGCAAACCAGACGATTATACGGGGAAAACCTGGTTAATGGTTAAATGGTCTGTATATGGATTGCCTTAGATACAAATGCTATATGGCAGATCTCATGAAGTGATCTGTTGTGGCCTTCGGCGGATTGTTGAGAAGACATTGAAGACCAGATTGTAACGTAGGTCCATTGTATTTTTGTTATTTAGATGGTTCATCAGCTAGAAGAATAGTAATATATTTCTAGTACTTCCTTACAATTACCACAAGTCATCTCTTTTCACATCGGCTGTCAAAGTGATTAGCAAGAAAAGCAGTTTTTTGGTGATTTTTCTTTTAAAGGCAAAACTTTCACATACCTTAGACCGTTTTTTGGCAGATGATTCTCTCATTCTGGATTCCATTCGCACTTGTGTCCGCTTCTCAAGTTTACTACAGTCAAGTGTCAAGATGAGGGCGATTTTGTGCGGCACACGCACCTCAACTGCGTGTAAAAACTTATGTTGTGGCTTGATTTATATTTCAAGTGGTGTTAAAGCACAATCAATCCAAGCATTTTGTTATCTTCCTGCAAACACCGCTAAAACATTGTATCGATATTTGTGATGATTTTCACATGTTAAGGGAGCACTCGTTTGATTCCCTTCATGGCATGTCTGCCGCATTATATGGGGAGGTTGCAACACTTAGACATCTGGGCAAAATATATCCGTTTTGCTTGCCTTTCATTCGCCTTTCATTGTGGGCCGCACTCATAAAAAGCTCTTGACTCTCATAGAGGCGATCATTTCACCTTGTGGGCCCTATTCTCACCTGTAACATCTCCTACGAGTCTACTGCCCTACTTGGATATTGGTTCGTCTGACTGCGATAACCAATTACTATCTTGTCACCACTTCCTCAGTTTCTTTTACTGGCCCCTCTAACCAACTGTGGAGACCTTTTTGGGAATTTTGGCTTTTCCCGCCTGCCAGTTCTATGTTAGCTGGCAGTCGTCTTACCTGGTCTTCGTAAACAACAGGGACGCACCTTTTGGCCTCCCACCGACACATTAAGTCGACACCCGATCTAATGGTTTTGGTCACTGCATCCCATGTCACTCCCTCCTCTGCAGACATCCGCCTTCAGCTACGCAGAGAAGGGGAACGGATCTGAGGCTCCTGGCTGTTAGGGTATTAGGCAGCACCTGTCTCGAAACCCTTTGCCCTCGCTTTTCCACGCCGTTCTTTTCGTCGGGAGTCCCTTAGGAATACCGCAACTCGTTCCGTTTTTAGCCTTTGCCCTTTGCTCATGGTAGTCCACGTTCCTTCCCACTTTCCACTTGGCCCGTCTTCTTTTCTGCTGATCTATGTGTCCGTGAGCTCGGGCCCTTTTTCTGTAGCTTCTCTCCCGGTTCTCTCGCAAACCCCCGGTTTTGGGGCTTCCCTCCCCTTTGCCCGTCCCTCGTGACAGTGCCCCTAGTGTTTTTCCCTGTTTTCGCTACCGTAGGTTTTGCAGAAGTTTCTCCCTCCTCTTTTGATTGTCGAAGTCCCTTTTTTGTGCTATCCGTGGTGATCCCTGGTCGGTGGACTTCCGGTAGCTGCTGTTGTCCAGCGATGGGTCCACTCGGTTCGTTGGTTACGGTTGTTAGGTGCTAATCCCTGGGTTGGGTTGGGTTTGTCTGGGGTTCCTCGCCCAGTGTACATATATACACGATTTCGGTGGTTTGCCCTGTTGCCCGGTCCTTGTCTCCCCCGCCCGTCTTCGATTCTCGTCGAGGGGGACCTCCCCCCCATCGCCCACAGAGCGACACTTCTTTCCCGTTCTCCCCCTTGCTCCCTCCCTCATCATCCTGCTCACCTCCTCTTACCGGGTACGCTTGAGCTACTTTCAGTCAAACCTACCCATTGTGTCTCTTTTTCTGTAACTCCTTAATCACCAACGTATGGTTGTCTGTCATGCTTTGTCCATATTGTCGAAAGTATTCCCTATATCCATAATACATATATTCCTCTCCTAATCTTTTCCTACCATTGCTACACCTCCAACCGTCTCACAACCTACCCGTCAACCTCACATCCCACCCCCTGCACTCCTCCGCACCTTCCTCTAACCCTCTGTACAGGCAACACAAAAATTTCCTCCCTTTCTTCCTCTGTAGGGACATCTACTCTCTATTGGTCCCTGACCACTACGCGGGGCGTTCTAGGTAAGACATTTGACCCTGTGGCCGTTAAGCTTCTCATTCTATTCACAGAGGAGGATCCTGTCCTCATTTTTCGCGGCCTCGTGTTTCTTCTTTTCGCGGTTTTCTTTGTGCACGATGCGATCCTCGCGAGTTAGAAGAAGCGCGCGACTTTTTAAGCGGGCGTTCTAGAAGCAACATATTACCTTTACAAATGGTTAGAGGCGAGTGAGGATGAAATTGCTATATTTGAAGGGGCTGATGTTGCCTCCTCGAAGAAAAAAGGGAGGACCTGTATCAAGATACGAATGCTGTTTCATGATTTATCCACGACAATCGCTTCACGTGGTATGTTACAGAAACTCAAGTGATGGACAAGATTAGGAGATTGAAGAGAAGTAGGAACAATCTTGGCAAAGGAAGAAAGGTGAAGATAGAAGAGTTTTCAAAACACTCATGAACGACATGTCTTCTGATTTGTCTAAAAAGCGTGTGGGGCAATGGAAGTATTAGTGGTGTCCTTGAACGACGACAAAAGTAAACGTTAGAAGCCAAAAAGAATCAAAACCAGAAGGGAGAGTGAGGTAGTCTTACGCTCTTTTCAAGCTGAGGTGAATGATGGAGTAGGGATAGGGAGAAGATGGATATTGATAATGAATAAGAAAGGGAGTCTGAGCAGTGAAAAAGATGATTTTGTTGATAAGAGTGTTGGGATGGCTAGTGGAGGAGTTATGTGCAAGGAGTGGTACTTAGTGTTTATTTGATTGGAGGAGCCCAAAAATGCGGAATGGTGGAAAGGTGAGAAGAAGCTGCAAAATTGCTCAGTTGTAGTGTTTGTGGAGCGGAATGATTTGCTCAAGAAGCAGACTAAGTTGATTTTTGGAGGCCATGAAATGATCCGGTCATTGGTGTTTGTGGTATAATTTGTGCTTTGTGTGGTGGTTGTTTGAGAATGACTAATAAGCGATTAATGTTTGGTGTTTAGTGTTGGCTAATTGTGGAATATGTGGTATTTCATATTTGTGATTATATCTTCTCTTGAAAGGAGGGTAGATTAAACTTGTTAGCCTCATAAATATGTTTAATGTTCATGACTTGCTCATTTTGTGTGTATCATAAATTATTTATTTATTTACTTTGTGATGCGGGGTGTTACTGTTTGGCTAGTTTATGTACACCTTGACTAATTTTCAGGGTCTATTAATTATCCTCAAAAAACTTTTATATATCTTCATTCTATGTTTTACATTAACATCATTTTCTTTCAAGATAGTTTGAAGATGGAGGTTTTGAAGAGTAAGGACAATTTTTCCATATACGTAATTTGATTAGTTAAGCCAAAAATCGTCCTTAGCCAAATAGGAAAAAAGGATGAATGAGGAAGAGACCAGGCCAATCCCGATTGGCCCAATCTGGATTAGGCCCAATTGATACGAGATACGTCGGCCCAAACATCCAGGTCTAGGTCTCAAATCCCGTCACTTCCTGGACCTATGAGCGAGTTCAGAGCCCACGACACCCACATATCACTTTCCGTTGAGATCACCTTCCTATTCGGGATCACTTTCCTGTTCGAGGTCACCTTCTATTCGGGATCACATTCTTATTCGAACACTGGTAAGACAACTCACCACCGTCCTAAATCCTTAGGGTTCGTATCAAAGTCACACTAGGACTCCTATTCCACCAGGATTGGGAGACCAGATAGTCAATATAAGCAGAGGCCAACCTCTCACAAGGAGATCACATACACCTTCATACCGAAGCTCTTACTGGAGAGCTTCAAACTCATCGCATAGTCACAGTCCCGACTAGACTTCTGGTAACCTCTCTACTCCCTAGCCCTCACTATATTAGCCTCTTTCAGCCTTGCTGACTGAGCGTCGGAGTGCCTACTGCAAACACCACCCAGTGTTTTCCGTTCGCTTCACGTTATTTCTCTACGTGTGCAGGTGCAGCGAATTGCTAGTGGCCTCAACCTCACGGGATCAGACCCCCTTTCCGTACAGGTAGATTTTTACGTCTCACAGTTTGGCGCCACACATAGGGCCTTCGCAATCATTCGGCTCGACGAACCTTGCTACTTAGAGGAACATTCCATGGCTAACAATTCAGAAACGCTAACCCTAGCCTTGAGGACAAAATGGAGGCTCTGACGCCTCATGCAACAGAATTCAAACAGGTGGCCGATATTGGAAGTCGAGAACAATGCAATCCGGATCGAGAACAGATCCATCAGCGGCGAGAGAAACAGAAGAGAAGGTGAGTCAGTTTTACTGTCTAGAGCTTTTGCCTAGCCAGGTACCTCCCAATCGGTTCCGCGCCCCAGTTCCATCCATGCAACCTCCCAAACCCCAGAGCACAGGACCCGCGGCCTCCGCTCCGGTAAAAGGCCTCGTCCAGTAAGTTCATCGGTGGTCGACGATTCGGTCGTTGACTCGGAGAAAAAGATATGCCAACAGAACCCCATTCAGTCGATCCACCCAGCCTCGAGATCAAGACGCCCAAGTGACAAAAAGCCTGTACCCGCAAGACCAGTCCATTCTCACCATCCCACCTCACCTCCAGTCAACCATCCCAATGCGAAACATCATCGGCTCGGCTCAGCTCGGCTCACCCTTACAGGTTGAACGGCTAATCCAACCAAACCACCGCACACTCAGCCCACCCATCCGACGGACGAACGTGACTATCAAACAAAACTCTCGGACCATTCATGTAGGACGAACAACCAGATCAGTTACATGGGAGTCATCCGACCGAAGGGAATGACTGGAGATCCAAGCTACCACTAGTGTACACGAAGGAATGATCTAGGCTACATTGTGCGGAATGACCCACGAAATATACCGAGGAATAATGCGATGGCAACCTAGTCAAACGGGATGACCTAGTTGTATCCCCCTCTCTATGGAACAAGTACTGGCCAAGAGGCTGGCGATGTAGAGCAGTGATGTGGCGTAATCCCAGGAATGTCGGTCTTGACCAAGAAGAGTAGGCCTACTGTTACGGGATTCACCCTTTGTGGATGAGATCGCGCCTAGCGACATGACCCAGAAGTTTACTATCCCTAAACATGAAACTATACGACGGCAAACCGACCCGGATGATCACATAGCCTCGTACAAGCAGCGGATGTTCACTGGTCTTAATACCCGAGCACTGAGGAAAGCTTGCATGTGCAAGAGGTTTGGTTTAAGATTTTCTGGTCCAGCACTCAGTGGTACACAAATCTCCCGAATGGTTCCAATGACTCATCGCTTAGCTACCACACCTTTGTGGAGCAGTTCCAGCAACAAGAAAACTTGAGAAGCTGTCGGCCGACTATACAGAGTACACAGAGGAGATGAGAGCCATTGAAAGAGTATGTCAGCAGATTCAACACCGAGAAGATTTCCATCCCTTCTTGTAACCCCGAGACAGTTGTAGACGCCTTCAAGAAGGGTCTCCTCCCCGATGGAGAACTATACAAGAATGACAAAGCGGGTTGCACCACAGATAGAAGACCCTCTAGCTTGAGCTGTAATCCAGATAAGGTGGGAGGAAGATGAGATAAACCGAGCAAATCACGCCAGATATGACTGAATGCAGTATGACAGGACGGCCAGAGCTCAGATCGATTGCAGGCCACATACAACATCCACCAAAAAGCAGGGAAGGGCGCCTACCAGCTCCAAATCCAAAGGCAAAAATCAGCACGGTTGGAATTGCAATTCATCACCACCTACTACTTTTAGGTGAAATCAATCTACAAAATATTTGTTGCTCTTTTCATTTTTTATTTCAAAAAGGATGAGTGGGCATATCCACGTCCTCATAGGCAGTCGGCTCATGCCTGATTCAATGAAGCATAATCAGCAATTGACACCTTCGGATCAACCCTACTATATCCACGGATTTGCATCTTCAGATCAACCCTGTTCGATCAAACGTTTGTTATACCTTCAGATTGACCCTGCTCGATCCACGTAATTACACCTTCGGATCGGCCCTGCTCGATCCATGGATTTGCATCTTCAGATCAACCCTACTCGATCAAATGTTAATTACACCTTCGGATCAACCCTACTATATCCACGGATTTGCATCTTCAGATCAACCCTGTTCGATCAAACGTTTGTTATACCTTCAGATTGACCCTGCTCGATCCACGTAATTACACCTTCGGATCGGCCCTGCTCGATCCATGGATTTGCATCTTCAGATCAACCCTACTCGATCAAATGTTAATTACACCTTCGGATCAACCCTGGTCGATCCATGGATTCACATCTTCAGATCGACCCTGCTCGATCAAATGTTTGTTACACCTTAGGATCGACCCTGCTCGATCCACGGATTTACACCTTCGGATCGACCTTGCTCGATTTACAGATTTTTTACACCTTCAGATCGACCCTACTCGATTCACGAATTTTTTACACCTTCAGGTCGACCCTGCTCGACCCACTGATTTACACCTTCGGATCGACCCTATTCGATCCACGAATTTACACCTTCGGATCGGCCTTACCTGATCCACGTACTTACACCTTTGAATCGACCCTACTATCGGCCTTGCCCAATTCATGGATCTACACCTTCGATCGGCCTTGCCCAGTTCATGAAGCTACACATTCAGTCGGCCAGACCGAGTGAAGGGTTCTTACACCTCAAAATCGATAAGTCATCGACCCAACCCAACAGAGAGTTCACACAACTCAACCACTAGGCTGCGCCAAAATCATAACACAAGCATACGGCTCAACCCCTAGAACATCTACGAACAAGGAAGCAATCAACAAATCATTCACCATATGGAAAAGCATCAAAAACAGAATCACAAGTACCACATAGAAGAAGCCTCAAGCGGCTAAGCTCAGAATACAATAAAAGGCACACACGCCAGGAAAGGGCATCGCAGGCCCCAAGATACATGAGCAAAAGAAAAATAAAACTAAGTGTCATCAGTGTGAGTCATCTCTCCTATTTTCGACTCGGTCACCCTATCACCAACACTCACCCAGCCTTTTACCTCCCAGTCAACCAGTTCGTACGAACGTGGCACCCTGATCTGGATCGAATCTGGAATGTGATGCATTGTCTGAAGCCTTTTACCTCCCAGTCATCCAGTTCGTACGAACGTGGCACCCTGATCTGGATCGAATCTGGAATGTGATGCATTGTCTGAAGCCGCCACACGTCATTTTCTTTAAGCACGGGCGAATAATCCCTGCTTAGAATCCAACTTTCCTGTTGACTCAGCTCGTCCTCAGAGCCACTACTAGACGAGGATGGACTACCAACTCCTTCGTAGTCTTCCCCACTCCCCCCTTGCCTGCCCGAACCACTCGGATTAGCAGCGTTTGTCCATTGGGCAACCATGTTCACACTGGTCGGTATACTTACTGGAACACCCCCTTGGGGCATCATAACCATGGTCGGGGCACTCTCGTACTCATTCTCGACAACTGCCCCAGCTTCACTAGAACCACTCGACCCTGAACCAGACATTTTTTAGCGTATCCACTCTACCCAACCGATCGACCGACTCAACTCCACCATCCTCACTCCCCAGGAACCAAGTATTGGATCTCTACTCTACCCAACCGATCGACCGACTCAACTCCACCATCTTCACTCCCCAGAAACCAAGTATTGGATCTCCACTCTACCCAATCGACCGACCGACCGACTCAACTCCACCATCCTCACTTCCCAGGAACCAAGTATTGGATCACCACTCTCCCTATACCACCGACCGACCGACCGACCCGGTCTTTTCAAACTTTAACGACTATCACCACTCACCCTACCCCACGCCACCGATCAACACACAAACTAAACATGTCTAAAGATTCAATCGCCATTCCTACCCGACTGAGCTAGCACATTGCAACACACCGGCTCCCGCAACGAAGCCGACACTCCCATGTTTCACGTCCAGGAGATTCTCCCAATCGGGGCGACTGGCTAGGAGCAGTCTAGCATATGTTCACCCTCAAGGCGATCAAGCCAAGGGGCCTCACCCATTCGGTCTTCTATAGTGGACGAGTGGGCAGCCATGGGTCAAAAGTTTGCGCATATTATATGACCCTTCGGTATCCAGTAAAGAGCGTCATGGAAACACAAGCGCAAGTCTTATGGTCCAACAAGCCAACTGAGTCGATTCCATCCCACTCGATCACCTGAGTACCCCAACCGAACGAACGTTCAATTTAACATCGTCTCCAACTCATTCGACCCGGCATGCCGAGCGGATACCCCTGTCATGGGATTTTAGTTCACTTCTCTAGTTGGCAGGACGCACCGAACGAGCACGTGAGCCCCAGAAGTCTCGTTATTTTAGTCTCTCCAACCCTTCACACCGATCGGGCCATCCTCTTAGGATGATTGCATATTCTGGATCGGCTTTGGATACCGAGCGACCCTTGACTACAAATAACCTACATCAAACTGGTCAGCTGCGCCGACAATCGGTCGTCTGGGAAGGGAGGTCGAGCATGCCTCAATCGCTTCCTACTCTCTGACTTAAGAAAATCTTAAGTCAAAGAGTAGGGGGCAAACTGTTAGGGCCAAAAATAGTCTTTAGCCCAAATAGGAAAAATGGATTGAATGAGGAAGAGACCAGGCCCAATTCCGATGTGGCCCAATCCGGATTAGGCCCATTTGATACGAGATACAGTCAGCCCAAACCATCCGGGTCTAGGCCTCCAAATCCCAGTTCACTTCCTGGACCTATGAGCGAGTTCAGAGCCCATGGCACCCACATATCACTTTCCTTTTCGAGATCACCTTCCTATTCGGGATCACTTTCCTGTTTGAGGTCACCTTCCTATTCGGGATCACCTTCCTATTCGAACACTGGTAAGACAGCTCACCACCGTCCTAATTCCTCTGGGGTTCGTATTAGAGTCACACTAGGACTCTTATTCCCACCAGGATTGGTAGACCAGACAGTCACTATATAGGCAGAGGCCAGCCCTCTCATAAGGAGATCACATTACACCTTCATACCCGAAGCTCTTATTGGAGAGCTTCACATCATCGCCGTAGTCACAGTCCCCGACTAGACTTCTGGTAACCTCTCTACTTCCTAGTCCTTACTATATTAGCATCTTTCAGCCTTGCTGACTTGAGCGTCGGAGTGCCTACAGCAAATACCACCTCGGTGTTTTCCGTTCGCTTCACGCTTGTTTCTCTACGTGTGCAGGTGCAGCGGATTGGTAGTGGCCTCAACCTCACGGGATTTGACCCCCCCTTCCGTACAGGTAGATTTTTACGTCTACAATTATATTTTATTAATACTATCGAAATCAAGCTAATACAACACAAAAGTGAGTCACATTATTTTCTTCTCACACACACTAATAAATACATTGATTTATATAAGAGTTAAATCCTAATATCGCTTAAACTTAAACTCGTAACACTGATCAATTTAAATAAAGATAACATTAACAATACTTTTGATAAAACTGATATACTTGATTTAATTTTCAACACTTTTCATTATTTCGGAGTATACTCTGTAAGAGTGTTGTATGGTAGAATCCACAATAAAAAATGGGATAAAATACATTTTACATTTATATTATCATTATCCATTTATAATTTTTTTTTTTTTTTTCATCCTTACTTTGACCCAATGAGTTGGTCAATTAATCAATGAATAAACCACTTTTTCCCACACAAAGTTTGCCTTAATGACACTTTTCTACCTAAAAAGTTTCAAAATACCACTTTCCCACGTAAACTTAATATTTAGTTAGTACCCAAAACTGATTCCGGCGGCAAAAATTCTTTCCATCGCCACCATTTGAACTTGCGGTATTCTCTCTACAAAACTCATCTCACTCTGGCACTTGATCTCTCGTTGATTGTCAACTATCGCAAAACTAGGGTTTTCTATTTTTAGTTGATTTTTTACTGATTTCAATAACAAATATTCAATTAGTCACCACCATTAGATCCACCGACCTCCACTCTGCAAAATCCCTTTTACCATGGCTCTTAGTAACTCGTCGAATGTTGGCTAAGAAAGTGAAGTGTATTTTGGGTATTAACGGAATATAAACTTTGGGTGGGAAAGTAGTATTTTGAAATTTTTTGGATGAGAAAATGTCATTAAGGCAAACATTGGGTAGGAAAAAGTCGTTCACTCTTAATCAATCATGGTAAATTAGCTATGTTGGCATTGCATTTAAAATGAAGTTTTATTTTTAGACTTTTAATGCTTAAACAACACAATTGTTTACATTTTAATAAATGAAAATAAAATTATATATAAAACTTTGATAAATTATATCATATTGCTCTCGCCATTAATTTCCCCTCTCAAAGTAGACAAAAATCGAAGAAGAATTGACTCTATAAAGTTTGAACAGAAACAGCTTATGTCCTTTGGACGGCGAAGGAACACGTAAAAAATTCAACACCTAAATTTCATTTTGTGTCCCGCAATAGCTCTACATGAATAAATATTTTATATTTAAAATTTTTGAAATTTAATTCATGAAATTAATGGGATTAGGTGATAAATAGCAAATCAGTTCGATATCTGATAATGTCCGTCACAAGAAGTTTATAATAAATTAAGGATTTGTTTGGCACCACATTCCGTTTTTATATCAAAAGAAAATGACTCTTCTAGAATTCTTTTTTTTTTTTTTTAATAAATTTATCAGTACCTGCAAAATTGATAGCAGTGTAATGTATATTTATCTAGCTCCTCTAGAATGGGAAGAAATGTGAAAATATTTAAAAGTCTTAAACCTCTATACAGATTCTTAAACGGAGTTAAAAACAATCTCCCCTCAGATTTGCCAAAAGTAACATACTCTCCAAAACAATTTTTACCAAACATGTTCCCCCAATTATGCCACTCAAATGGCAGGAGATGAACCCCCTAAGCACTTCACTTGCCTTTATTATCTCACATCTAGACCCGGCAAAAGGGGTCTATAACCGTGGGTACCCATTTAAAAAAGGGGTACGAGTTCATATTTTGACCTGTTTTCATCTAACTCGCACCTGACCCGACTTATTTATTTTGCGGGTGGATTGGGTATACCCGCTAGAGGTGGACGGGTCCGGGTACCCGCCCAAAATCAAAAGAACTAGATCCGTAATCGGAACAGGCTGGTTCCCTTGATTTGGAACCGAAACCATTTGTTTTGGTTACTAAAAACCTGGAACCAGAACTTATGTTGTAGGTTTCAGTTCTGAGTACCTGGGCAAATATCAATTATCCCCCTTTTTTTCAAAAAATGACAAAAAACCCTTCTAAAATTACAATTACACCCCTAACAGTTTTTTGAAATGACTAAAAGATACAGCTTGGTGTGTGCTACAATACATAATAAGCAATGGGATAAAATGCTTTTTACATTTTTATTATCATTAAAGTGGGTGTCATTTGTGCTTTGACTAATTTACTTTGACAAGATGAGTTGAATAATATCCCCAATCGGTTATGTTTTTTTCCATCCTTATTCTGATCCAATGGGTTGGTCAATTAATCAATCATGGTTAATTAGCTATTTTGGCATTGCATTTAAAATAAAGTTTTATTTTTAGACTTTTAAAGCTTAAACAACACAATTATTGTTTACATTTTAATGATATTTGTTATTACGAAATAATATGCTGATGTCATCTTCACCAATCAAGACTCAACAGACTTCTCCAACAATCAACGTCCTCAGGGGATATTTTATATGTACACCTGTCTCAACCTCATTTAATTTGAGGATATGTGTGAAAACTCTTAACAAATCAAGATGAAGGAAGATCTTCATAGAATCAACAAATCTCTAACCATTAACAACTACCAGAATCTGTCTATAGATTTGCCATTTTTGGCCAGATCCAGATCCACGATGGATCTGGCCGAAAACGGTCATATTGACACATAACTGGTCAGATCTAGCCAACTGTACGTTGTTCTAATGACTGTCGGCTACCGTCCGATGCTGGTGGGCAACGACTGGCTGTCCTCTTGCTGGCTGGGGTGTTTTAGTTCATTTTTAAACTTTTATTGTGGGGGTGTTTAGCTAAATTAACAAACATAGGGGGTTAAAAATTAGTCTAAATATTTTCAGAAAATGTACATAACAACTATTTTGTCTTAAAAGCCTTTTTAAAAAAATGTACCAAGAAACTATTCAACATTTTATCAAACTCTAATATATTTTTTAAATATTTTACCAAACACATTTTCAGATTTGATTTAATCAACTCAACCTAAAACTTTCATAATAACATTTTTCAAAAAAATGTAACAAACAGGCCTGGACCTTTTTACATAAGATTTTTATTTGATTTTTACTCTACAAAATTCTAAAGTGTTATAATCAATCAAATGTAAATATTTTTAATTCTTTCAAGTTCCAAATAGTAATATATTTTGACCACTGGCCTCAACATCAAAATATTGACTTCCCTCTTGAGTATACGTCATATCAACATTTGAATTATCACACAAGCATTGATAGAACTTGTTTGATAACTATATAGTATTTACTATTGAATAACTCTCTATGAATAAAACTGAATTAAATATTTTTGCATATCTAATTATAACTATTAAGTATTTGTTTTTACAAATTTTAAATATCTGAAAACTAGTATTTTTATGTAATTATCCTTATTAATGTTAAGTATGATATATATTTATATTTTGTATTACAAATCATGAATTTGATAAATATAACAAAAATATTTTAATTTTGCAAATTAATAATTTGATTCTTTAATTGCGTGTATCCTTTATAATTTATATTCGCTACAGCTAAAGTAAAATAAGAATGTGAATCAAATATGCTAATTGAGATTAAAGTTTTAAGGGATATGATTGGAATTAAAAATTTAGAATAGAGAATATTTTGAGAAGTCATCTAAGACAAATAACTAAGTCTTTAGTCTTTAGTTAAAAGCCAAAAAATTTAGCTTTTTCCATTAAGAGGAATATAACCGATTTCTAGTCTTAAGTGTTAAAACCAAATGACGAATAAATATCCAGCTTTTTAATTCAGTACAATCAAATGATTAGACATATAATTTATTACACGAAAGTAAAACTTTTCCAACTTCACATTCTTGAAGATTAATTTCAAAATTATAAGACATATTCTATTTTCCAATATGGAAGTATAAACCATTAAATTTAATACTTTTATGTTAATGCTGATTTCTTGAATCCTTTTTAGTTATTTTCATAGTTGATGATTGTCCATTTCAGAATCCTTTTCTAATCTCTTGGAGGGATAGGTAGGTGACCCTTCTCTTGGAGGCTCTTAACGGCGTCGTATAGGCATTGTTTCGCCGGGGTAAACTCCAATCCTAAATCCTTCAGCTTTTTGTTTGAGAACTTGTAGGGCTTTACTCTTGGGTTCTTCTCATCTGAACATCTGCAATATTTCACAATGGAAAATGTATTTTCATTAGTAAATTGAAATGAAATTTAAAGTAACAAAATTATTTTAAAGATTTTACAAAAATAATGGAAAACTCACTTGGTGGGGGTGGGATATTCAGGGAAGAACTTGGCCAGAATCTCCACCACTTCGCCACGGTGGAGGATGCTTTCCGCACAGAGGTATCGGCCAGAGGCGGCCGGAGTCTCGTAAACAAGAATGTGGGCAAGTGCCACATCCTTAACGTGAACATATGCCTGAACAGAATTAGCATAAGTCTTTGCGGAGCCAGTTAAATACTTGAGAATGTGAATAATGCTAGCATTGATTGTTGGTTGCAACAGCGGTCCAAGCACCAGAGATGGATTCACCACCACCAAATCCACCCCTCTCTTCTTAGTTTCCTCCCACGCCACCTGCTCTGCCACAGTTTTTCCATAGCAATACCAGTTCTGTAAAAATAAAAAATATGTATATCAGTATAAAAGTAGGACTGAAATCTTCAAGCATATTACGTATAAAGAGATTTAAAAAAAAAAAAAAAAAAAAATTCAAACTTTAATATACAACTTTTTTTTTTGTTGTTTTTTTTTTTCAGTGTTATTAAATGTGTTTTGAGGACACACATTAAAACAACTTTTAATTATGTATAATATATAAATATGTAATTTACCTTAGTGTCCTTGCAATAGTCAAGATCACTCCAACAGGACTCGTCCACAATGACATCAGGGCTCCGATTGGGGTTCATGTAAACAGCACCAATCGTCGACGTGAACACCAGGCGCCGGACTTTAGCCTCGGCGGCTGCATAAATCACGTTTTTTGTTCCAACCACCGCCGGCTCCACATTATCCTTCATCATTAAAAATTAACTTAGTCAAAATCAACATTTTTGAAAATGAAGTCAATGGATTTACCAATTTTGTCTTTGTTCTTTAGTTGGAGGAAGCAGCCACCAATATTTTAAATAACTTTCATTCTGCTGTCCTACTCATTTCAGATTTTTTATTTTTTGTAATGTAGTGTATCGCACTGGTTATATTAAACGTTAAGGATAACTTTAAATTCTTAGTAAATATCATTTAGAAAATTTTGTATTCGAAGTGATAATGATTAGAAAATTCTATGTTACAAGACCTTGTGAAAGATGATTTTTTTTAGAATATATTATTGGATGATTTGTGTGTATGCTGTTAAATACAAACTTTTAACAAGTTCTTTCTTGATTTACCAATATTTCTAACACTTTCTCGCCAACCAAACAGCAACGAGAAACAAGAAAATTGAGCTAAGATAAACGAACTCACCGGAACGTCGGACACGCTCACAGGCGAAGCAGTATGGAAAACACCATCACAGCCACGAATGGCTTCCTTAAGACCTTCATAATCAAGAAGATCAGCTCTGCATAGAATCAATCTTTCTTTTGCTCCTTCAAGCTCCCTCAAATGATCATTCTTCGGGTCATCTATAACATAAAAACACATAACAATAACACAATCTTTCAGAATTTCCCTGGAAACAACTTCACCAAGAAAATCAAACAATCGTGAATTAATACTTGAAAATCAATTAATAAAGTAATAATTACCAGGATTCCTGACAGTCCCTTTGACAGTGTATCCTTTTTTGAGTAGAAGCTTAACAATCCAGGAAGCAATGAAGCCACCGGCGCCGGTAACACAAACAGTTTGGCCGGAAACTGGAGAGCTATTAACGGCAGGCATATTGCTTTTATGTGTTCGTTTGTGCAGTTGAGAAGATGAAGATGAAGCTTAATTTGCTAAGAGTCGAGAGAGATTTTGTTTGGAATGGGTACGTGCATGTTGTATTTATAAGGTTTTCAAAGGTTAGTAAAGTTATGAAGTTGAATTATAAAATTGTATTTTCCATCTATATATTTTAATAAGTCAGCCATCTTAAAACATTTTATTTAATCATGATTAGTATCATGAACATAAGAACTTAAATTTACCCAACTTTGTTATCAATTCATGATTAGTATCACGTTCAAAAATTACAACTAAATAAAGCTGTTAATATTTAATGGCTTATGTTCTATTTATGACAATTTTTTATAGAAATTTTTAGCAATAAATTCGTAAGGATTTAATGGTTTAGGACCAATTACAATTTTCGTATCACATTCGTTGTATTGCATAATATTATTGATAAAAAAAGAAAAAGTTTGTGTCTAAATTTAAATTTAAATTCTAAGTTATGTTTGGTGGAATTTAATTTTTAATCCTGAACTGAAAATAATTAGACTTATAATTGCACCGCTGACTGATTAAATTGCAATTTGCAATTCTCCTAATAACATAAGATTTTAAGAGAATAATAGTTACATTCCTTTCTAATTAAAATTTGTAGCTGCATGTGGGTATTTTTATCAAATAGATTCTCAAAGTTTAAAATTTTTATAACTGATATACGAAACACTTTCTTATAATCCACAACGTCAACATAATAGAATTAATAATTAAGTCAACAGTAATTAATATAATAATGTAATTAATTAAATTGAAGTATCTAAAGATAAAGATTCCAAATCCCAAAGAAAACACAAAAGAGAATAGAGTCATACGCGTATGGAATAAAATTGCTGACTTTTCAACACTGGAACTTGAAATAACGAAGAAAGAACATCCAACGCATGTGGAAAACACAGCAGTAATAGGAAATTAAAACTACAAACGCATGTGTAAAGTATGCGGTTGTTGAGAGGAAAAGAGAAATTAAAAAACGATTATATGGGTATCTGTTTCAGAAAACGAAGTATTATAGAAACTTCGTTCCATTATCGCACGGAAGAATATCATTAATGTTTTTGAATTTATCATTTGAATGACAATTTTCACGTATTTTTATCAAATAGATTCTCAAAGTTTAGATACATTATTGCCCTAGCTTTGTTACAATGTTGTTAGATTTACAAAATATTTTCTTATAACATTAAAGTTATCATTTAATCCATCTAACACCCACGTCAACATAATAGAATTAGCAAAAAAGGCTGAAAGAGTATCAATAATACACCAAATTTTAAACAATTTAGAGTCATTGTTTAAAACTTTTTTATAAACAACGACTCTAAATTGGAAGCCGTTTCTCTTGGCATTGCATTAAAACATTTTATTTAAGTTATGTTTGCTTGATATAATTTGCTGGAATTTAATTTTTAAACCTGAAGTGAAAATAATTAGACTTATAATTGCGCTGCTGAACAATTAAATTGCAATTCTCCTAATAACATAAGATTTTAAGAGAATAATAGTTAGATTCCTTTCTAATTAAAAGATGCTCGAATAATTAAAATTTGTCGGTTGCTATAGCAACACATGGCTGCATATAGGGCTGTTTTCGAGCCAAGCCAAGCCGAGTTTTCAGCTAAATGAGCTCGGCTCGTTAAGGGAGGAGGCGAGTTCGAGTTCGAGCCGAGCCAGACGAGCAGCTATTTCTTGGCTTGGCTCGAACTCGTTAAGGGAGAAGAGATTTCGAGCTTGGCTCGCGAGCCAGTTTAACAAGCCGAGTTCGAGTCGGCTCGTGAGTCAGCAAGTACATATACACAAGTGCAATACATCCACTTCGCATTAGAAATATATAAAAAACTAAACAAAGTTATGTTTCGCAACCATCAAAATTGACCTAGATTCATCAGTCACATGCTACATCTTCCATCCTAATCGTTTCATGCAGTAACTTTCATTTAGATTAAAAAAAAAACTTACTAAAGGTTGGAATCAAAAGGCATCGACGATGAGATTGATGACAAGAACAATGGGCAACACCAACATGAGTGCGACAGCGAGAATAAGGCGGCGACAACAATGACCAGACGACGATGACAACAATAAGAAGGCAACAACAGTGGGTGACAACGACGATGATAGCGTGGTGTTAGGTGACAGCGATAGCGTGGTGTTGGGCGATGGCAACAGCCTGGTGGTGGATTGGGTTTCAGTGTTTCACAGCGAGAGTTGAAGGGGTAGATGGAGTATGCGACGCCGACAACACTCCGGCGAATCAGATGGTATCAACGGCAACGACGAAGCACACAGAAGACGATTGGAAAATCAGTTGAAAATTGTATGGGTTTGGTTTTTTTGGGGCAAAAAGGTTATGTCGATAATTTTAGGGATTTTAAAATCAGGGGGGGTCTTTGTCATTTTTGAGAACTTTTTGTATTTGAGATTTTAGTTTAATCCCCCATACTTCAGAAAACCCTAAAAAAAACCCCACTTACTCGAGCTAGGCTCAGCTCGCGAGCCTAACGAGCAAAAGGAGGCTCGAACTCGGCTCGTTCTCTCTCATAAACTGAGCAGAGCCGGCTCAAAACCATACGAACCAAGCTGTTAATGAGCCAAACTCGAGCCAAGCTGAGCCGGCTCGCGAGCGGCTCGGTTCGTTAACCAGCCCTAGCAGCATATAAGCATTTATTTCAGAAAACGAAGTATAATAGAAACTTCAATTCCACTATCCCAAGGTATATATATACACTTGGATGATAATTTTCACGTATTTTTATCAAATAGGTTCTCAAAGTTTAGAAATTTAATTGCTGATACACTTTTGCCCTAACTTTGTTGCACTATCTTTAGATTTACAAAACACTTTCTTTCTCAAATAATACTGCCTAACCCGTGGGAGGTGAGCTTATTTTCGAGTAAACAACTTTTTCCTACCAGTCTTAATAACACTTTTCCACCCAAAAAGTTTCAAAATACCACTTTTCCAACCAAAATTTATATTCCGTTAATACCCAAAATATACTTCACTTTCTCAGCTGGCGTTCAGCGAGTTACCAGGAGCCAGGGTAAGAGGAGTTTGGTCTAGTGGAGGCCGGTGGATCGAATGGTGGCGACCGATTGAATATTCGCTGCCGGAATCAACCATAAATCATCTAAGAAAAAAAAACTCTAAGTAGACGATAAAGAGGAGAAAAAAAAAGTTAAAAGGCGGGTTTTGACTCGCGATAGCTTTAGCACACTTGGCTGCATTTTGGTGATAATTTGTTACGCCGAACGAAAGTCAAAATGGGTTCTCTAGCTGCACCGAAGGGGTCTTAGGAACCGAGCTGAGGGGAGAGTTGTTGTTGGGCTTGACCGAGGCATATGGGACTAACTAACTTTTCTCGCGTACACAGAAGATTCAAGGTGAGGCATGCAGAGCTAAATGAGAGCTAATTCGGCCGAGCAATTACCACGGGCGTTGGTATAAAAAGAAAGAGGGAGAGTGTGTGAGAAGAGAGAGGGGGAAAGGGAGAATTTATAAGTGGAGAAGAAGAAGGGTGGACAGTGGTAGTTTCGTGGGATTTCTTAATGATTTTTTGTTTTGGATCTGCAGTAAATAATTTGGGTTGGATTTGAAGGATTTTTTGGTAGTGGGAACCGAAAATGCAGGTTCTGCATTTCTTTCCTTTGAGCAGTGTTTGGATGGTGAGAAAGTCTTTTTGGTTTTTAGAGAGGCTTACTGGCGAGAGGGGCTGTTGGTTTTTATGTTTGACTTTTGGCAGACTTTGAGAAGGTTTACAAAGGTTTTGGGAGGGGAATCTGATTCAGTTTTTCTGAAGGGGAGTAAATGTAGTTGGGTTTTTCTCTTGTTGGCGTTGGGAGCAAGGCTGATGCTTGGAAAGATGGATTGCAATTTATGCTTCAGAGGGGTGATTTCCGTCACATGATATTCTGCCAAACTTCACTGGTAATTTGATGGTCCCTCACGCTCGGTTGGGTGAAGATGTGGAGATTGACTGAGGTGTGTGGGATTATAAGAAGAGGATGTTGAAGTAAGTAAAAGAGAGAGGAGAAGAAGAAAAGATGCGAAGAATATGCAGACAGAGAATGAGAAGCGTGACTTGTGTTTTGATGCTTCAAGGTATCATATTACACGCTGAATAAATGTAATACGCATAAAACAGATTATGAAATGCCGAATAGATATAATATGACGTGAACAGATAAACCAATGAAGAAAAGTAAAGAAAAAATTCTCTTATCATGATGGAACTTTTCAGATTAACGATATTAGTCGAAGGGAGTTCCGTGTCTCCTCTCATGTTGCAAGTTGTCGTTGGAATAACGATTGTCAGAGTCCCTACGGTGGGCGCCAAACTATATATGCAAAAAATCTACCATCATGAAAATGGGGTCTGATCCCGTGAGGTTGAGGCTACTGACAATCCGCTAGACCTGCACACATGAAAGGACAAGCGTGAAGCTTCTGGAAAACACCAGGGTAGTGTTTGCCGTAGGCACTCCGACGCTCAAGTCAGCAAGGCTGAAAGAGATTATTTGAAAAGAATTAAGGAGATGAAGAATTACCAGGAGTCTTGTCGGAAGCTAGGACTACAGCGGAGGCGTCGGGTTTTCGGGAGTAAGAACTTTAGGAGCAAATAGATGGTTTTGAGTAGTGTAGATTGACTATGGGAGATTACATGCCTAATGAGAGGGCAGGCCTCTATTTTTATAGTGAACCCAAGGGGTTGAAATCCTAGTAGGACACTAAGTCCTATTTTGGGAGATAATCTCTATCATGAAAGAGATATAATTTCTTGACTTTATCAGATTAAGTTTGATAGTTTGAGTAAGATTTGGAATCTTCGTAGGACACTAAGTCCTATTTTGGGAGATAATCCCTATCATAAAAGATATATGATTTCTTGACTTATTCAGATTAAGTTTGATAGTTTGAGTAAGATTTGGAATCTTAGTAGGACATTAAGTCCTATTTTGGTAGATAATCCCTATCATGAAAGAGATATAATTTATTGACTTTATCAGATTAAATTTGATAGTTTGAGTAAGATTTTGAATCTTAGTAGAAAAGGAAATAGAATCGGATTCTGGTTTTCTATTTATGGACTGTTGCAGGCTAATGGGCTGAAACCCAGTTTAGCTTAACTTATAGGATAACCCAACTCATAAAGTAGGTAGTTCACAAAGTGATTTTAAGCGTAAGCTCAATCGAGATTGGGTTGAGGCATTGGGCCATGACATGTTTATTTCGTTATTGGGCCTCGTCAAGCCCAAGACGATTTTTGACTCTAACAGAATACACGTCAAACAACACCACCTATAAAGAAATGAGCCGAACATTTTGATCTATTAATTGTATCGTATAAGTTCCATTGGAAATAAGTATCCCAATTGACCGCACGAAATGATCAAAGTTTTGGTTGACCATCGTGGAACACTATTTTTAGTGCGTTTTCCACTAGGCCACCCAAATGATTATAAAGTTTTAATCCATGGAGCGGTATAACTATGACCACCTCCTGCAGTCAAATGAATTGGATCAATCTGATGTTATTTTGGATTGGACTATAACCCAATCCAATGAATTGGGGTGGGTGAGAATCCATTGAGTTGGATTTTTTCCCATCCTTATACTCTAACAGTGTAGTCTGTATTTAGTGCGGAGTGGCCTCCACGAAATAGTAACATATGTTGACGATTGACCTCAACAACAAAATCTTGACTTCGCGTCTTCGCCCTTACTTGTATGTCATATCAACATTTGAAGATTGAAATATCACATAAGCATTGATATAGAACTTTCATTGTTGCTTAGCCATAAATAAACACTCGTTAGCTTGAAAAATAATTTACAATATAATGTTTGGTGTAATATATATACAGTTAAATCTTGATAAATTAATATCCTTAGAATCATGAAAATTTATTAATTATCGATAAATTATTTAATCGTATAAATTAATAAATTATTAATTTATCGAAATATTCTTTATTTTCTTTTTCCAAAATATTGAACTTAATACATGTACATATTATGTATAATTAATGTGGTATAGAAAATAGTTGTTGGAAATATTTCTATACTAGAACATTTCTCGCGTAAAGATACAGTCAAAACAATAATCAGATTGCATAATTCTCTCTTGCGATAAAAGAACACTACACTAGAGTTTCTTAATGCACTAAAAAATTTAGAGATTATCAAGTCTAAGAAGACATCAATTTCAAGAAGAAACAAATAACATTGGAGTCATATTTTATAAAAAACTCTTAATTAAGCCATGTATATATATGATTTTAATGCATAAGGAAATTATTAGTTTATATATCAAGTGGTACCTATGTGTTTTTTTTTTTTTTTTTTTTTTTAAATGTATTGTCTTATAAATTTAGTGATATATCAATTTATCACATTGATCCCAAGTCGAGACCGACCAGAAATATTAATTATCAAGGTATTAATTAATCAAGCTATATAATATATATATATATATATATATATATTAATATATATATATATTATATATATATATATATATAATATATATATATTATTATATTATATATAATAATATATATAATTTATCACATTGACCCAGTCGAGACCGATCAGAAATATTAATTAATCAAGGTTATTAATTAATCAAGCTATATATATATATATATAACTAATTTGATTCAATAAATAAAAAATAAATTTACTAAATAATAAATGGTTAACTGAACTGATTTTGAATCTTTTACTTATATGTATTTAAAATTTAAATTAATAAAAGATAACATATTTCATATTAATTAAAATAATATCAATATTTGGTATTCATTTGTATTATAATAATAGTTATTATTTAAGAATTCATTTTAATTATTTAGTAAAATGTTCACTCGAATTCATTTGTATTAAAATAAAATTTCTGAACATAACACGATTAATTTTTTAGCTAATTATTCAAATATTTTAAATAATATGTGGTCTTTATAGAAGGATAGTTGAGAATTTTAAATATAATAATTTTTATTATATATGTACATAAAATTCTAAATTTAGGGTATATTTTTGGGAAATTTAGCTCACCAACCAAACTCTTATAGTTGCAAAAGTTTTGACTTACAAAACTTTGTATTTTTTACTCTCAATTGAAGAAAGGTTTGTTGCTTTCACCTAATACAATCAAAGTGTATTTGAAAATTTTAACAATAAAAAATCGATTTATATGAATTAGGACACTAACTTTTTGACCTCACAAATTTCTGGTTTTCACTCATCTTTCTCTTGTTTTTAAATTTAATTCAATTCTGTACTACTAACTATTCATGACTTTGAGGCCAAAGTTTTCTACCTGCCACTCAATTTTCTAATTTCTCCCCATTCAAATAATCAAAATCCAATTTGTCTTTTGTATTAATAATATAAATTAAAATAATCTATTAATTTCCTATACTGCTGTGTTTTCCACATGCGTCTGTACTTTTAATTTACTCTCAACAACCGCTGGATGTTCTTTCTTCGTTATTTCAAGTTCCAGTGTTGAAAAAGTCAGCAATTTTATTCCATACGCGTATGACTCTGTTCACCTGCATTCTCAACTGCCAGCACTCTCTGTTTTCTTTGGGATTTTGAATCCTTATCTTTATATACTTCAATTTAATTAATTACATGATTCTATTAATTAATGTTGACTTAATTATTAACTATTGATATGTATGTGCCATATGCAATGCCAAGAGAAACGGCTTCCAATTTAGAGTCATTGTTTATACAAATACGTGAAAATCTATTTGATAAAAATACGTGAAAATTGTCATCCAAATGATAAATTCAGAAACATTAAAGATGTTTATGATATTCTTCCTTACGATAATGGAACGAAGTGGGGTAGCTGGAATCTCTCACAATAGTCACACCACCATCGGAAATGGTCGATAATTCACTGATCTGACTTTTTTCGGCCAGATCTGGCCATCACTAACGGCCAAAGATGGAATTTTCCGACCGTCGATGGCCACATCCGGCCTTAGATCTGGTCCTTTCTGGCCAGATTCGTGATGGATCTGACCGGAAAAGGCCATATCGATCGAATACCCACCAGATCTGACCGATATGTGTCCTTAAAAAAAATTTCGACCAGATTCCGGTGGTGGTGGCCAGAATCTGGTATTGCAGGTGGTAGGGGTGTTTTTGTTATTTTATAATATTTTATTATATTAGGGTGTTTATCAAATTAGCAAACCTAGGAGGTTTTTTTATAAATTTTAAAATTTTACCTCGTAATACTCCTCTATCCAACTACCCGATATTATTCCCAAAATCATATCCAAAATAATAAACCAAATGCATAATACTTCATTTTCTGAAACAAATACCCATATGCAGCCATGTGTTGCTACAGAAACCGACAAATTTTAATTATTTGGCTTTTTCTTTTTTTATTGCCAAATTATTTGAGCATATTTTAATGAGAAAGGAATGTAACTATTATTCTTTTAAAATCTTACGTTATTAGGAGAATTGCCATCTAATCATTCAGGGCGCAGTTATAAGTCTAATTATTTTCAGTTCAGGATTAAAAATTAAATTCCAGCAAATTATTTCAAGCAAACATAACTTAGAATTTAAATTTAAATTTAGACAAAAACTTCTTCTTTTTTTTTTTTTTATCAATAATATTATGCAATACAACGAATGTGATAAGAAAATTATAATTGGTCCTAAACCATTAAATCCTAAAGAATTTATTGCTAAAAATTTATATAAAAAATTGTTATTAATATAACATAACCCCTTAGGTTTGTTAATTTAGCTAAACATCCCCTACAATAAAAAGTTTATGAATTGATAAAAACACCCTCATCCACTCACATTTGCCAAATTCCGGCCACCACCACTAGAAGATGGTCAAAATCTACCGTAATGGTGTACGACTGGGTAGATCTAGCCGGTTATGCATCAAAATGGTCTTTTCCGACCGAATCCACCATAGAGCTGACAGGAAAATGTCAGATCTACAACCAGATCTGGCCGTTGACAGCTAGATATGGCCACATCTGGTTGTTGATGGTTTATCTTGGCTATCGTTGATGACCATATGTGGCCAAAGATCTAGCCGTCAACGGCCAGATCTTTGACCGTAGATCTAGCCTTTTCTGGCCAAATCTAAAGTGGATCTAGTTGGAAAATGCTAGATTGACGTACTACCAACTAGATCCAGTTAGTAGTGCGCCATTACGGCAAATTCTGGCCACCTCCCGATGGTAGTGACCAAAATTTGGCAAATGTGGGTGGGTGGGTGGGAGTGTTTTTTTTAATTTATAAATTTTTTTTGTTGGGGGTGTTTAGTTAAATTAGTAAACCTAAGGGGTTTAAAAATAGTTAAATAGAATATGATTGAAATTTGAGAATAGGAAACAAATATTTATTTTGGCATTAAATAAAATGTTTTAAGATAGTTGACTTATTAAAATATATAAATGCAAAACACAATTTTATAATTCAACTTGATAACTTTACTAACCTTTGAAAACCTTATAAATACAACATGCACGTACCCATTTCTCTTGCCTCATTCCAAACTCTCGACTCTTAGCAAATTAAGCTTCATCTTCATCTTCTCAACTGCACAAACAAACACATAAAAGCAATATGCCTGCCGTTAATAGCTCTCCAGTTTCCGGCCAAACTGTTTGTGTTACCGGCGCCGGTGGCTTCATTGCTTCTTGGATTGTTAAGCTTCTACTCGAAAAAGGATACACTGTCAAAGGGACTGTCAGGAATCCTGGTAATTATTACTTTATTAATTGATTTTCAAGTATTAATTCATGATTATTTGATTTTCTTAGTGAAGTTGTTTCCAGGGGACTTCTGAAAGATTGTGTTATTTTTATGTGTGTTTATGTTATAGATGACCCGAAGAATGATCATTTGAGGGAGCTTGAAGGAGCAAAAGAAAGACTGATTCTATGCAGAGCTGATCTTCTTGATTATGAAGGTCTTAAAGAAGCCATTCGTGGGTGTGATGGTGTTTTCCATACTGCTTCGCCTGTGAGCGTGTCTGACGTTCCGGTGAGTTCGTTTATCTTTGCTCAATTTTCTTGTTTCTCGTTGCTGTTTCGTTGGCGGGAAGGTGTTAGAAATATAGGTAAATCAAGAAAGAACTGGTTAAAAGTTTGTATTTAACAGCATACACACAACTCATCGAATAATATATTCTAAAAAAATCATCTTTCACAACATGCATTATCATTTTGAAATTCTATGTTACAAGGTCTTGTAACATAGAATTTTCTAATTATCACTTTGAATACAAAATTTTCTAAATGTATACTAAGAATTTAAAGTTATCTTAAAATTTAATATAACCAGTGCGATACACTACATTACAAAAAATAAAAAATCTGAAATGAGTAGGACAGCAGAATGAAAGTTATTTAAAATATTGGTGGCTGCTTCCTCCAACTAAAGACAAAGACAAAATTGGTAAATCCATTGACTTCATTTTCAAAAATGTTGTTTTGACTAAGTTAATTTTTAATGATGAAGGATAATGTGGAGCCGGCGGTGGTTGGAACAAAAAACGTGATTTATGCAGCCGCCGAGGCTAAAGTCCGGCGCCTGGTGTTACGTCGACGATTGGTGCTGTTACATGAACCCCAATCGGAGCCCTGATGTCATTGTGGATGGTCATGTTGGAGTGATCTTGACTATTGCAAGGCACTAAGGTAAATACATATTTATATATTATACATAATTAAAAGTTGTTTTAATGTGTGTCCTCAAAACACATTTAATAACACTGAAAAAAAAAAAAAAAAAAAAGTTGTAGTTAAAGTTTGAATTTTTTTTTTTTTTTTTTAATCTCTTTATACGTAATATGCTTGAAGATTTCAGTCCTACTTTTATACTGATATACATATTTTTTATTTTTACAAACTGGTATGCTATGGAAAAACTGTGGCAGAGCAGTGGCGTGGGAGGAACTAAGAAGAGAGGGGTGGATTTAGTGGTGGTGAATCCATCTCTGGTGCTGGACCGCTGTTGCAACCAACAATCAATGCTAGCATTATTCACATTCTCAGTATTAACTGGCTCCGCAAAGACTTATGCTAATTCTGTTCAGGCATATGTTCACGTAAGGATGTGGCACTTGCCCAACATCTTGTTTACGAGACTCCGGCCGCCTCTGGCCGATACCTCTGTGCGGAAAGCACCTCCACCGCGGCGAAGTGGTGGAGATTCGGCCAAGTTCTTCCCTGAATATCCCACCCCCACCAAGTGAGGTTCCATTATTTTTGTAAAATCTTTTAATAATTTTTGTCACTTTAAATTTCATTTCAATTTACTAATGAAAATACATTTTCCTTGTGAAATATTGCAGATGTTCAGATGAGAAGAACCCAAGAGTAAAGCCCTACAAGTTCTCAAACAAAAAGCTGAAGGATTTAGGATTGGAGTTTACCCGGCGAAACAATGCCTATTCGACGCCGTTAAGAGCCTCCAAGAGAAGGGTCACCTGCCTATCCCTCCAAGAGATTAGAAAAGGATTCTGAAATGGACAATCATCAACTATAAAATAACTAAAAAGGATTCAAGAAATCAGCATTAACATAAAAGTATTAAATTAATGGTTTATACTTCCATATTGGAAAATAGAATATGTCTTTAATTTTGAAATTAATCTTCAAGAATGTGAAGTTGGAAAAGTTTTACTTTTGTGTTAATAAATTATAGTCTAATCATTTGATTCATTACCGTTAGCCGTCAAGTTCTTAACGCAAGCACAAAGCCTATAAAAAGATTGAATGTAATTTCGAAGCATACTAAGTTAATTCTGCTTTGAATTTTGAAGTAGTGAAGTGTGTTTTATAAATTTTGTGCCTCAGTAAATTTAACAATATACTAAATATTTGTTGTTTCGATCAATTATTTTATCCTATCCAAGATCATATGCGAACCCACGACGGCTATAGCGATGTTGACGTAAGGAGGAAGACGTCTCAACTCCGGTTATGACTTGGCCACGACAAATGGCTTTCTGGTGTGGAAACTCCCAGCAAAAAAGAAAAAATTAATATTAATAGATAGTCAATGTTGTATGGCTAACCATCTGAAAGTGCAGAGGGAAAACACAACTTTATGGAACTAACCCTATGAAAATGAAAAGGAAAAGCACCAACCCTAGGAAAATACATCCATTCTTGTCAAACTAATACCATTCGAATATTAAAAGGAAAAACTTTTATTCGATCAATAAACCGCAAATCAGCACATATGTAATCCATACGAATGCGCAACATTAAAATACATAAAGAACAAAATTAGAGAGTAGCCAGTGACCATGATCTTTAATTTCTTTCCCAATTTAAATTTTAAAATAAATTGCTTAACAAATATATAGCTGAAAAAGCCTTCCACTCTGGGAAGTATTCATGGTGTTACTATTGTCGACATAGAACAGTTAAAAGCGCACTAATCCTTAAAACATTGTTGCATTAGTATATATATCTCTATGATGTTTAAACATCTATGTTCCCTATCCTTATTTTCAAAGAGTACCTTTATCAACAGTAATTAAGCAAGATTTTCGATGGACATATTTCATTCTTTTACCTAGTTTAAGACCAATAAAAACATTGTTTGCAGGGATTGTACTAAATTAAAAACCTGAGGACCGGCCATATGACCGGGTCAAGGCTCGGTCCAGGTATAAAAACATTGAATAAATATAATTAATAAATCTTTATTTTGTTGAATGAATTTAAGAATTTCAACCTTTCTTTTTACAATTTTCCCAATATTTTAATTTGTAGAAATAGTCTTCGGAACTGCTAAAATAAATTTTGCAATCACAATGCAGTTTTAAGAAAAAGGTGATATTTGGTAACTTGTCTAATAATTATATAGTATTGACAATTAAATAATGTCGAATGAATAAAACTGAAAAAAAAAAAAAATATGATATGTTTGTATGTAATTTTTAAAATCTGATTAGAAACACTGTAAATAAGTCTTTAGTCTTCGGTTAAAAAAAAAAAAAAAAAAATTAACTTTTTCCACTAAATAACGAGGAATATGACTTATTCATTTTGCTCTTATAAAGTTTTAAAAATTTGTTTCTAGAAAATTCACTTTCTTCTTATATAAAAATAGAGAAATTTGGTGCCAAACAAATCCTTTAATTCATTAAACTTGTTGCCACAGACAATATCAGATATTGAATTGATTCGCTACTTGTCACCCAATATCCCATTAATTTCATCTATTAAATTTCAAAAAATTAAAATATAAAATATTAATTCATGTACAGATCTTGGGGGACACAAAAGAATTTAGTTGTTGAATTTTGTTCCTGTTCTTGGGCGTCCAATTAATATAAGGTCCCTCTGTTTCAACCCTATAGAGTCAATTCTTCTTCAATTTTTGTTTACTTTGATAAAAGAGAAAGGGACAATTACTTGAAACAAAGCGAAAACAAAAAACCCTTTTCTCAATTGTAATATAGTTCTAATAATAATAGTTATATTAAAAGAGCTCTTTGGTATATTACTCAAAAAATCCTGAATTTGATTTTCCTTGATTACTAATAAAAAGGGTCAATGAATGATTACTCGGGCTATTAACTTTAAGGTCTTAAGAGATTAATTGAGGTACGTATAAACTGGTTCAGACATTTATGGAGTGCCAAAAAAAAAAATATATATTACTTCCTTCAAGTCTCAATCCCAACAACCAACAAATTTTTTGCTAGTTCTTAATTAAGTGAAAAGAATCTTTTCGTAAGAAAGATTGGATTTGGTGGAGACAAAATCTTCAACGTGTTAGGTTACAAAACCTCATACAAAACCAGAAATATTGCATAAAATAAAGTTGACAAACAAGTACGTAAGATGGATTTGTGAGAAATTTCAGCAAAAGTGATATGCAGAAAAAGCCTCGTCACTAAAAATATTATTAGAGAAGTTGAAGAAGGATGATGGAAGGCTTATGTGTATATGACTTGAGCATCGATGGTGCAACAACCTTCTGATGGCTTGTGGCCCAGTGAAATTAAAAACTTGGAGAATACTCAATATTTTTATTAGACTGGAGCACTATTTCCCAATCAAATTGGATAAAGAGATTTTAGAAAAAGTTTGATAAAGCGATATCTTACCAACCATCCATAAACCCTAGCCATTTGTAAGTGTTTTATTCATTCATCTGACTTCCTTCTCTACCAACTGGAATATGCAAAATCGGCAAGAAAAATAAAATCACTGGATAGCCAGTGGTTAACTAAGACTATTATATGTATTATTTAAAATATTATAAATTTAATTCATCTCGACTGTTGATAAGGGTGATTACTGAAGCTCTTATCCGATCGATAGTTTCAAAGTCCTAAGAAATTAGTTGAGGTGCGCACAAACTGATTTTGAATTTTAGAGTTTATAAAATTAGTGATCAATACTCACCTTTGATTCGCACATTAAGAATTTCAATATATTTATATTAAAGATTGAAATATGATAGATGATTTGAAATATTCAATCTATCAAAGAGTCTTTTTTATTATTTTTGCTATACTGCTTGAACAATTGCTTAGGAAGACCATGCTTTTGGTTGTACTACTTTCATAGGCATCAGACAGTTGAAGTTTCATTCTCAAATGATGTATAAAATTTGAACAAATCGGGAGGTAACAATATATCATACAACCAATTAATTACAAGGCGAGTGCACACTGCACACGCTAATGTAACATCATTGATTAGGATATATTTAAAGTTCTAGATACAATCTCATAAAAGCATGATAATTTTTTTTTATGGTTTTCAGAGTTTCTAACTCATTTTACTAACTGTTTAATAATGTTTGATTTAAAAAAAAAAAAAAAAAAAAAACAATAATAATTGTATCTTAGGTGGCTTAGTGGTTCGATATGGACTCTTGGATGTATTATTCAAGAGGTTATGAGTTCGAGTTCCTCTTCAGTTGCTATTATGGATAATCATCGGAGCTCTTACTCGATATGTAGTTCTAGGATCCTGGAGAATTAATTGAAGTATACGTAAACTAGTCTGAACACTCCAGATCACACAAAAAAAAAAAAAAAAAAATCGTATCAAGCGATGTCAGATTATATTTCAACATCAAGTAGGTGGGCAAAATCTAAATGAATTTAGAATACAAATTTGTAGTGGGTAATAGACAGCAAACCCAATTAATATTACCATTTCAAAGAAAAGCATAAACCCTATAAAGCAAAAGTCAAAATACAAAACGAAGAAAGTAAATTTCATTGACTACAAGTCAAAGAAAGAGGCACAAATGATTAGGTTACATTAGAACTGATTGTTTAATTTACTCAACCAAAGTTGAATCAATTCCACTTTTTCTCCCAGGTCATTGTATTGATTCTAATTGTTTAAATATAAATGATGTAAAATTTCAAGAAGACATGAATATTTTATAAGTGAAACTTAAAATTTGTTAATATTAAATACGACTGTTGTGATTAAAAAAAATAAAAAATGACTCGAGCCCAGTTCACTAAGCTCAATATGCGTGATAAAGCCTAAAATGTGAACCCATTGGATTTATAGGAAGCTTGATGAGAATGCCCAACACTTGGATGAATTGTAGACAATTTCACGTCATTTTGTTGACATTGTAGCAAAATGAGGATGTCTGTTTTTTTTTTTTTTTTTTTTTGGGTTGACTAGGAGTGTTCGAGTTAACTTATCTTAACTAATCTTCTAAGATCTTGAGACTTTCGATCGAGTAAGAGCTCCAATAGCTACCCTTATTAGCAACCGATGAGAGCCTCGAAATCAAGACCTCTTGAGTAATATACTTAAGAGTCTCTATCAAACTGCTCAACCACCCAGAGATAGTTAAATGAGGATATATATTGTTAATTTTTAAAACAATCTATTCTACTGGTGGTTATTGATGAATGGTTATGGATGATTTTTTTAAAATTAAAGTAACAGGTTAATAAAAGAGAAAATGTGGGATATATAATAACATGTGTTATTATGTCGTTAAACAATCTCACTCTCACCACACTAAAGAAGTGAAACGACAAGATTATAACATATAAGGGTGTGTTTGTTTTGTTATTTTGGATAGGATTTTAGGAACAATATTAGGCAGTTGAATAAGGTAAGTATTATGAGGTAAAATTTAAAAATTAGCATAAAAAACCCCATAGGTTTACTAATTTAACTAAACACCCAATATATAAAAATTTTATAAAATGACAAAAACACCCCCACCCCCCCATCGGGCCGAAAAATGGAGTTACGACACAAATCAGTCGAATCTGACAGGTAAGGCATCGATATGACATTTTTCGATCAGATCCATCACGGATCTGGCCTGTAGAGGCCAGATCTGGCCATCGACGGCCGCAAAAGGCTAGATTTAGCCGTCGTTGACCATCAACGATAATTATTTCTTTGGCCATTGTTGACGGCCAGATCTAGCTTTTTTTTGTCAGATCCATTATGGATCTGATCGGAAAAGGTCATATCAGTGAATTAACGGCTAGTTTTAGTTGTTTCTATGCAGTTGTGATAGGGTGGTTGTCAGAATTTGACACTATGAATGGGTGACATTATTTTTGTTAATTTTTAAACTTTTTTAGGGTATTTAATTAAATTAATAAACTTAAGATATCTAAAAGTAATTAAAAAAATAAAATAGTATTTCTTAAATAATTAAACAAATAAATACTTTATAAATAGGATAAAGGATAGGGTATAAAATAATAAACAAAACGGAACGTAAATTTTTCTCCAAAGAAATTGACAAATTGCTTCTATCATAACGAAGATGAGCCTTCCACTTGTCAAAACATTGGACCCTTTCTTTAAATGAAAAAAGACTGTTTAACCTCCAAGATTTGACCCTTGCACTATATATGATGCAGAGCTCAATTAATTCCATGTTCACCATCGTGGCGTCAAATCCATGGCACAAATCAAATTTGGGTTAGCCCATTACACATGTGACACACAACCCTAGACAAATCTTCTCAAGGAGGAACCCACTCTAATGGCCAGAATGCCATTAGGATAGATCTTGACACTTTAAAAGCTTTCCACATCACTAGCTTAACACATTAAAATGAATCATTTATTTGACTTAAACATCAACGGGTACCATTCTATAAATGCCAAAAAAGGAATGCGATTAGGATAAGATCGATCTTCACACCTAAAACCTACTTTCCATTATTAGCTTAATAAATTCAAATAACAATCATTAATTTTCTTATAACTTAATAAGGTGCAGTTAAAAAAATTATTGTTTGATTTACTTATCCTTAGTGTAAGTAATATAGAGATAAATTATACACTATATTAATAATTAATTAATAAAGCATGTCAAATCTAAGGTATAGATATTGATAAATGAGATAGACATAGTTTCATGCCAAAAAGCTTTAAATATGTTTGAAAACCTAAAAATATTTTAGCTTTCAACAAGAATATACCATACTAGCAAATTATTACATACGTGTAAGTTCAAAGATGTAGTAACAATTTTAAACCGTAAATCATTATCCCAAACAATTTTAAATAAATATTTTATTTCATCTTAAACTTTTAATATAACATAAGATATGTGTACGTATGTGCCACAACTTCAATAGTTGGTGAATAAACCCTAAACTACCAACCGACATTTTTTTTTTTTTTTTTTTTTAAGTAGTTACTTTGAAGGAATTTATAAGATAAATAACGCTTTTTTCATAGTAATATTTTTATCCAAAAATTTGAAATCTATGAAAGTTATATATCCAGTACATTTTGAATGATACTATACATACAAATACAAAGTTTTACTTATAAAGCAACACAGTATGAATACATTAATATAAGGGTGTATTCGGTTAGGGGTCTAGGAAGATTAATCCTGTAATATATCTTTTATTACGGGCATTAAGTTGTTTGGTTGTCAAGTAATAAAATATTATAGGTAATCATGTTACCTTTTCAACAGGTGTTATTAAAAGATTACAAAGTAATTCACTATTTATGCCAATTTTACCCTTAATTAAAAAATACTTTGGACACAAATGCCCTCATATTTCTACCAAATAACAATTAGCCCAACTATGCAAAATGACTTCTATAACCTCATAAATTATTTTTTTGGACAGAAATGCCCCTCACTATTTATATAATACCACCCACAATTATTTAGCCACTACAATGAATTAAATCATTGAAATTTAATTCATCTCGACTGTTAATAAGGGTGATCACTGAAACTCTTATCCGATCGATAGTTTCAAAGTTCCAAGGAATTAATTGAGGTGTGTACAAACTGGCTTTGAATTTTAGAGTTTATAAAATTAGTGATCAATATTCATCTTTGATTTGTACATTAAGAATTTCAATATAGTTATAATAAAGATTGAAATATGATAGATAATTTGAAATATTCAATCTATCAAAGAGTTTTTATTATTATTTTTGCTATACTGCTTGAACAATTGCTTTGGAAGACCATGCTTTTGGTTGTACTACTTCCATAGGCATCAGACAGTTGAAGTTTCATTCTCAAATGATGTATAAAATTTGAACAAATCGGGACGTAATAATATATCATACAACCAATTAATTAAAAGACGAGTGCACCCTGCACAAGCTAATGTAACATCATTGATTAGGATATATTTAAAGTTCTAGATACTAATTTAAATACATACAATCTCATAAAAGCATGATAATTTTTTTTTTTAATGGTTTTCAGAGTTTCTAACTTATATTACTAACTGTTTAATAATGTTTCATTTAAAAAAATAAAAATAAAAATAAAAAACAATAATAATTGTATCTTGGGTGATTGAGTGGTTCGATATAGACTTTTGAGTATATTACTCAAGAGGTCATGAGTTCGAGTCCCTCTTCGGTTGCTATTAGGGGTAGCCATCGAAGCTCTTACTCGATATGTAGTTCTAGGACCCCAGAGAATTATTTGAAGTATACGTAAGCTGATCTGAACACCCCAGATCATACAAAAAAAAAAAAAAAAATTGTATCAAGCGATGTCGGATTATATTTCAACATCAAGTAGGTGGGCAAAATCTAAATGAATTTAGAATACAAATTTGTAGTGGGTAATAGACAGCAAACCCAATTAATATTACCATTTCAAAGAAAAGCATAAGCCCTATAAAGTAAAAGTCAAAATACAAAACCAAGAAATTAAATTTCATTGACTACAAGTCAAAGAAAGAGGCACAAATGATTAGGTTACATTAGAACTGATTGTTTAATTTACTCAACCAAAGTTGAATCAAATCCACTTTTTCTCCCAGGTCATTGTATTGATTCTAATTGTTTAAATATAAATGATGTAAAATTTCAAAAAGACATGAATATTTTATAAGTGAAGCTTAAAATTTGTTAATATTAAATACGGCTGTTGTGATTAAAAAAAAAAAAAAAAAAAAAAGAGGACTGTAGCCCAGTTCACTAAGCTCAATATGTGTGATAAAGCCTAAAATGTGAACCCATTGGATTTATAGGAAGCTTGATGAGAATGCCCAACACTTGGATGAATTGTAGACAATTTCACGTCATATTGTTGATATTGACTATTGTAGCAAAACAAGGATGTCTTTTTTTTTTTTTTTTTTTTTTTTTTGGTTGACCAAGAGTATCCAAATTAACTTACTCGTACCTCAACGACTATCAGTCGAGTAAAAGCTCCAGTGGCTACTCCTATTAGCAATCGATGAGGGACTCGAAATCAAGATCGCTTGAATAATATACTTAAGAGTCTCTATCGAACTACTTAACCATCCAGAGATAGTTAAATGAGGATAGGATATATGTTGTTAATTTTCAAAACAATCTATTCTATTGGTGGTTATTGATAAATGGTTATGGATGATTTTTTTTTTAAATTAAAGTAACAGGTTAATAAAAGAGAAAATGTGGGATATATAATAACACACGTCATTATGTCGTTAAACAATCTCACTCTCACCTAGGGCTGTAAATGAGCCGAGCCGACTCGTCTTGACTCGGTAAAAGCTCGTTTAGAGCTCGGCTCGAGTTGACTCGACTCGAACTTAGTTTGTTAACCGAGTCGAGTTCGAACACAGTGAAGCTCGGCTTGTGGGCTCGCGAGCCTGGTCCGACTCGAGTAAGCACTGTACACTTACACAGGGTGCTTTGGTGATTTTTTAAACGATTAGGTATTAAACTGATATTTTCCAATAAAAAAAGTTTAAAAAAATGACAGTTCCCCCCTCCCAAAGTGCAAATTCTTATAACACGATACACCAAAATCCTAAATCAACTTCAGTTCCCAATCCCACTTGCCCTAAATCCCAGATCGCAAACAAAGCAAGCAAGCGAGACTTCAATGGGTCTGACGGCGATAGATCTACGATGCAAATCCGATTAAGAAGACGTGGTTCACGGCGAAGAGTTGATGGCGATAGCTCTGCGACGCAAATCCGATGAAGAAGACGTGGTTCACGGCGAAGAGTTGATGGCGACTAGGAGGTGTGTTGGTGCTGCCGCAAATGAGAAAGTGTTGTGGTTTATTGGTTTTAGGGATTAAAAAATTGGGGGGGGGGGGGGGGGGGGGGGGGCGGGGGGTTTGTCATTTTTTAAAATTTAGGAATCACAGCTCGCGAGCCTGTTCGAGTCTCAATTCTGAGGCTCGCCAGGCTCGAGCTCGACACTGTTGTAAACAAACCGAACTCGATAAGCCAAAAGCTTTTACAACCCTGCTCTCACCACATTAAAGAAGTAAAATGACAAGATTATAACATATAAATTTTTCTCCAAAGAAATTGACAAATTGCTTCTATCATAACGAAGAAGAGCCTTCCATTTATCAAAAGTCAAAATATGGGACCCTTTCTTTAAATGAAATAAGAATGTTTAACCTCCGAGATTTGACCCTTCCACTGTATATGATGCAGATCACAATTAATTCCATGTTCACCATCAAATCCATTTCACAAATCAAATTTGGGTTAGCCCATTACACATGTGACACACAACCCTAGACAAATCTTCTCGAGGAGGAACCCACTATAATTGCCAGAATGCCATTAGGATAAGATCTTGACACCTTAAAAGCTTTCCACATCACTAGCTTAACACATCAAAATGAATCATTTATTTGATCAATCTTCACACCTAAAACCTACTCTCTATTATTAGCTTAATAAATTCAAATAAGATCCATTAATTTTCTTTGTTTATTTGCCTCTCTCTCTCTCTCTCTCTCTCTCTCTCTCTCTCTCTCTCTCTCTCTCTCTTTATATATATATATATATATATATATAGAAAAAAATTTATTATAACTTAATAGAGGTGTAGTTAAAAGAAATTATTGTTTAATTTATTTATCCTTAGTGCAAGTGGTATAGAGGTAAATTATACATTATATTAATAATTAATTAATGGAGTATATCAAATCTAAGGTATAGATAAATAAGATAGATATAGTTTCATGCCAAAAAGCTTTAAATATGCTTGAGAATCTAGAAATATTTTGGCTTCAACAAGAAGGTACCATACTGGCAAGTTATTACATACATGCAAGTTAAAAAATGTGGTAACAACTCTCATTTGGCTGTTTTCAACCTTCGATCTAGCCGGTAATAGCCAGATCAACGCACGGCTGCCAGATCCAGCCGATCATGCACTGTTTTAGCGGCGGCCCACGGTGGTAACTACCAACTAGCAATCGTCTGCAGTAGTTCGGGGTATTTTGTTAAAATTTAAACTTTTGTTGTTGGGGTGTTTAGCTAAATTCTCAAATGTAAGGGGTTAAAAGTAATCTATCTAAACAAAATAATAATAGTAATAATAATATAATAATATTATTTAAAAGGAAGGGCATTTCAGTAAAAGCCTCTGCAAATAATATTTATTCCTCCCAACCAAACATTTTAATTATTTATACCCACCAATCTAACTGATATAACATTCCCCCATAATCTTCAAGATAATCTATCTCATTGGTAATCCTATCTTTTGGGGGCGTTTGAATCATATAATGTTTTTTTATCTTAGTAATAAAATTATCAGAAAGAAAGATTACATTATAGATTACCAAGTTTAAATTATTATTGTGCTTGGTTCAATTGGGATGTATTAATAATTAATCTATTTGGTTGACAATAATAGCAAATGTCCTAAAATACCCTTTTACTAGAATGCCCTTGGGATGATTACTTGTATTACTAATTAATCTGTTTGGTTGGCTGTTAGAGTAGGTGTCTTGATTACATTTTACAAAAATGCCCTTTAGATGATTACTAGGTATAAACAATTAATGCGTTTGGTTAATAAAAGAAATAATCAATTAAAAAAATTCTTTTTCTTATATTTTAGCCAATTATTTTATTGTTAAGTCATTGTCAAGAGAAAACAGATGGAGACGAAGACTCGAGGTTGCTGCGGCGAAGATGGTCAACCAACGACAAAAGAATGAGGGAGAAGTTAGACTAACGAACGCAAACAAAACTGAAAACGAAAAATACGGTGGAAAGAGAGCGAGGGACTTACCAAAAATGGCGAATGGAATGCTGTCTAGATCAAACAGATGGAGACGAAGACCAAAGGTGTTGCGGCGAAGATGGTCGACCAACGACTAAGGCAAGAGCAAGATCTTAGACTAACGAATGCAAAACAAACCCAAAATGAAAAAAACAATGGAAACAAGGGCATTTGACTTCTCAGAAAATGGCAATCGGAGTGATGAAGTCGCGAACGAGATCAAGAAGAAGAAAACTAGTGGCGACGATGCAGGTTTAAGGCAGAGTCTCAGTTGAAATGTGTATTAGGGCTGAGAATTTTTTTTCTTTTATATTGTATTTTTAGTGAAATCAAAGGGCATATTGGTCACAATATGCAAATTGTGAGGATAATATGGGCACATCAATATTTCGTGGCATTTATGAAAATATTGATAATAAGCAAGGCAATTTTGTCCGAAAAATTAAAAAACTAAGGACAAACCTGTTTTCTTGTGCAAATTGGGTGTTTTGTCATTATTAATAAAGCCAAGGATATTTTTGTCCCCATTGTCCACTGTTTTGGGGCAAAATTGGACAGAAATTTGGATTACCGGAGTAATATTTTAATAACACCCTCCCCCCAAGTAATATTATTCCCGACGATTTACCCCCAATTTGGCACTGTTTGACTTTTTTTTCCGGGAATTTTTTTTACAAAACAACAAAATATTGTTATCTACCCAATTTAAAATATATTACCCCTGTTATATAATACAAACAGCCCCTTTCAACAATAAAACATTCTCCAAACCAAACACACCCTAAGAATAATATTATATGTATAAACTTTTTATATAATATTTTGCATACAAAATTATAGACTATAGTGATTCAATGAGTGGATGTGTATAAATAAAAAGTTAGCATAATAAATGTTCAATAAATATGGATCAACAATAATAATTTGTATATAACACTACTATATATATTAGTATAAAAAAATCAATTTAAAATTGAACAATAAAAGAATATAATGTCACATTTTTTTATACACAAACTTTGTACACACGAGGTTATATTTGTGTATGTTGTTACCATAATATTAATATGTAATATTTCTGTAAACTTGCACTCAATTGTATGATTGATTATAAAGATCTCCCATGTTAACTGCTACATAATATTAGGATTAAAATGTGTGTTGATAAGGTTCTTTTTAAAGGGCATGCGTCCTAATCTTCTTCATCCAAGGGAGACCCAAGGAGAGATCCATAGATACCGTAGGTCACCCAAAGGAAGTGATCGCCCATCATCCAAAGAGGTGATCACCATTGCCAAAGGGAAGTCCAACCCTATCACCTAATACACCTTAAGACCCATAGCTCAAGCGAGAATCCTCTCATAAGCAAGGACGAACCCATGAATTAAACAACTTTAAGGAGGCAAGTTCAAACTAAAATAATATAAATTTTCATGATAAAAACAAAGTCAATAGTATTGTAACTCATATATGGAAAAAGTAAATGACTTGATCAAATATAAAAATATTATTACTAATACAACCTAATCAAAATAAAAAGAAAAATTAATGAAACTTTTTTTTAGTAAGGTCACCAACCCTCATTTGGCACTAAATGGGCCCGACCATGTTTATGGGTGGTCGCCTATAGCTAAAGGGAGAACCCTCTTGTGCATGGTCACATATAGCTAAAAGGGGAACACCTTTACGGGTGCTCCTAGGGTGTAAAAAAGTTAAGCTAAGAATTTGGTTGTTCGAGCTCGGCTCGGCTACTATAGTGTCAAGCTCGGGCTTGAACTCGAGCTCGACCGAGTTTGAGATATTGAGTTCGAGCTCGAGCTCAACACAGAAAAAGCGAGCTGGTTCGAGCTCGAACAAACCTCGAGCAACATCTATTCGATCCACCAAGGTTGAACGACTTGAACCCAACATCACCGCCTACAATTCACAGAGCCAACTTTTCTACAAACAATGCCTTCTCAAATCTCCATTCTCTTCCAGTAAACCAAACCAACCTTAAACTAGTAACGACAGTACCATTCTCAGATTTCCATTCTCTTCCAAATGGGATGTTTCAATTTCGGTTCTTTCTCTGATATCGTCATTAACGCAATGGATCCGCTTACCACCTCTATCATTTGGTAATTTCTTCCATGATTTGAGTCCAATGCTTCATAGCAACAAGAATTTCCTGGAGGGTAGTTTGATGCCAAGTCCTTCAAGCTTTCTCTCAACTCACATAATGTCTCCAACTCCATCGATAGACCTATTTAACAATTTCCTTGACTATTAGGTAAAGGGGGAAAAGAAAAACATTTTCTTTTTGTTTTGTTTTGTTTTGTTTTGTAGGGTAAAGATTAAAGGTTAAAGAGGAGGATTGGTTTTAGTTTTGGTTTGGTGTTGGATCTTTGAAATCGATGAAGAAATGGAAGATGAAGGAGATAGAAGGGGACGAAAGTGAAATTCTAGAGGGTTTGTTTTAGAGCATCTCCAAATGACTCCTTATATAACCCAAACTCTTTATTATAAAGAGTTTGTCTATAAAAACAAGAGTTCAATAGACTCTTTATTCCTTAAATATACATTAAAGAGTGAGTTTAACTCTCTACATCTAGAGAGTCAAATTTCACTCTCTATCCCAATTTTATTTAAAAAATTACAAGTTTCTATGCATTTTATTATTAATTTTCTCTCCTATTAAGTGTCTCTCTTATTTATTAAGTCTAATTTAAAGAGTCCATTGGATTTGAATACAAATTAAGTTCTTTATATTTACAAATTAATGAAAATACTCTTTATTTATATGAAATATGCTCTTTACAATAAAGAGTACCATTGGAGATGCTCTTAGTGGGTTAGAATTTAGATTAGAAGAAAGTGCATGTTAGAGAAATGTTAATGGGTTTGTCTTTTCATATTTTAATTACATATAGCCCCTATTGAGTCGAGCTCGCTGAAGCTCACAAGTGGCTTGGCTCGGCTCGGCTTACACCCCTAGGTGCTCCCCCTAGGTTAAAAGGTCAAGGAACACTCCTATCAATCCTATTCTCTACAAAATTGCTCAACGTTATGATTAAGGACACCATGAGATCGCCCAATGGTTGGATACTCATCCAAAAACTTCACCATATGGTTCTCTCTTACACTCAGTTGTCCGGTTACGTTGATGCCTTCCAATTATTCCTTTTAGCCTACTTGAGCCTCGCCCTATTGTAGGCTATACAATTAATTATGATGAGTTTCGTCTAAAAGGAAACACACAACTTTATTCTAATCCAAGTCCATAACTAATAACCTTAAGGGTACATTTGGGTCAAGGGTATTTGACATTACTCTAGCAATATTATCTTATATTACTTACATTACCATGTTTGGTTGTCAAGTAATAAAAAATTCCAGTAATCTTCCAAAACAAATAGTAATTACTGTTGGTTATATTATGGGTGGTAATCTGAATACCATCATTTTCTTAGGTATTCTAAGATTACTTAGAATCTTAATTTTGTTACAATTTTACCCCTAACTGTTAATTTTTTAACAGTAATGCCTTTGTTCTTAACACAATTTACAAGAATATTCATGGACTATTTTATCTTTATACATAAGATTTTTAGGACATTATTACCCTTGAACTTAAACCAAATTACCCAAGACAGATGGCCGGATTTGGCCACCATCGCTAGCAGCCACTACTGTTCAACGTTGCCGAAATGACGTACGACCAATCTGATATGGCCGTTTTCTATTAGATTTATGGCTGAAAATGACCAGATGACCATGGATCTGGCCATTTCCGACCAGATCGATGGTCGTTAATGGCCATATCGACGCACGACTGGCCATATCTGGCTGGTCATGCATCATTCAGGTCACAGCAGGCTACGATCGTAGGTGGTGGCCAACGGCCAGCAATGGCTTAGGTGGATGAAGGTGTTTTTGTTAAAATTTAAACTTTTATTGTGATTGTGGTGTTTTAGCAAAATCTCAAATGTAGGGATTTAAAAAATCTAAATAATAATAATAATAAATAATAGCAATTCAGTAATCTATATAACATACCCACCAATTTATTCCTCCCAACCAAACATATCAACATAACATACCTACCAATTTATTCCAATCTAACCAAATACATTTAATATAACATTCCTAGTAATCTTCAAGATAATATATCTTCTCATTAATACAACATACTTTGAACCAAACACATCCTAAAGGTTACTTCTTTAAGTGAACACTTTCTATCTTGGGACGAGAAATGATTGTGATCCAAACCTCAAGTGAATTGATATCATTAACTCTTATTCTTAACATTCTCTATAATTTTGGTGTACTTTTTCTCATATCTCTCCAAATCCTAGCATGTTGATCAACTCCTTTACTAACTTGAGCACCGGAGAATTCAAGCCGGCAAACCTCCTTACCGGTTCTCTCTTGATGAACTTTAATTGATCTGCTTACACTTTCAATTATAAATAGTTCGTTAAAGTTTATAATGTATTAATTATGTTCTACTCGTGCGTGGTTTGTGTAATTAGATATATTTAATTGCTTTTAGTTCAACTAAGAGTTATAAAACCACACTTCAAGTAACATTACCAGTTGCCTTTGTTTAATAATTAAGTTGCATAAATTGGATTTAGGTAAGGTGGGAACTTTAATTCTTGATTAATTGATGTTAAATAATTTCCCTAATCTCAAATGTTCATAAGAAACATTTCATAAATAAATAAAATATTAACTGAAACTCAAATTCATATGAGTGATTAGATTAAAATAACATTTTATTTTCAGTATTCATTAAGTTTAACGCACATGAATAACGAGTATGATTAATTTTAGGATAAACTTCTTTACCTAATCCTAACATTAATTTTAGAGTAAACGACTTTTTCCAACCCAAGGTTTGCCTTAATAACATTTTCCCACCCAAAAAGTTTCAAAATACCATTTTCCCACCCAGAGTTTATATTATGACCAATCTGTGGCTTCCGGCATCTTTGCAATCTTATGCCACCACCATTCTTTTTCCCAATCACCAATCACCACTCACCAAAACCCCTCAAACCTTGCTCCCGCCAATCGCCGGCAATTGAACAATTTTGAAAAAAATTTGGGTGCGAAAGTGTCATGAAGGCAAACCTTGGGTGGGAAAAAGTTGTTTACTCTTAATTTTAGGATAAACTAAGTTACCTAATCCTAACATTAGTTAGTCCCTAAATCGAATTTATATATTCTAAATTCTTTTAGATTTTCCTTCGTACCAAAGATTAGACATATCTTAATAAGAATAGGGATGAATTTAAGTTAAATGTGGAAAAGGTGAGGGACGTCCATGTAAGGTGTCATTAGTTCATTGGCAAAATAGTAAAGAAGCCTTACGTGTGAATAATCTGACGACATCAGTCATCATTTTATATCATATAATGTAAATCAATTAAAATAACCAATAAAATTATCGTCAACCTGGCGTCGTTTTAAAACATAAAATATAATATTTTCTTAAATTTAAATGCCAACTTTAAAAATCAAAACATTTGTGAAAGAGAATGAATTAAGAGAGAAAGAATTACAATTAACATTAAAAAATGTACTTTTTTATTATTTTATATCTTAATTATTAATTAGATAAATTAAATATAATGAAAGGTTTTTTATTTGATTTGTATCTAAATTTAAATAATTTATGTTTATTTTAGATGTACATATTGTGATTTGCGAATAATATAATCACATAATCAAATATATTCCTAACATAATAATAATTAAGTATTTTTGTCACATTTTCCATGAATTTTTCATGGCAATGAGCAGTGAGCACTATCCCCCCCTTTCGGTGACTTTAGACCATTTATTTAATCTACTATTTCCTTTTCTGTTTCTTCTAATCTATTGAAGAAATTAGCTAAAAGTTAGAACAAAATTTTACACAATTTTATCTAGCGGGCAATAAAAGCAATTTTTTTACCCTTTCCTCAAACTTCTAAATTCTAATAAGATTTAAGATATAGATTTCAAACATAATCATAATTTTTTTTTTTTTAATCTATAATTTTTTTTTATTTTTTTTATGATTAAGAGTGTTTGGACCAGCTTACGTGCACCTCAACTAATTTCTAGGATCCTAAAACCATCGGCCAAATAAAAGTTTTAATGGTAATCTCTATTAACAACTGAAGAAAAATTCGAACTCATGACTTTTTGGATAATACACTCAGAAGTCTCTATTGAATTACTCGATCATCTAGGAGTTATTTATTTATTATTGTTATTATATGATGAGAGCATGAGAAACATGTCAAAGAACAAGAGACATGAGTGGGGTGGTCCTAGTCCTACAAAAAAGTTGTGGCTCAAATGCGACTTCCAAAGAGTTCATATGTTTTTTGTATTGGCCTCATGTATATACGTATTCTTTAAGATTTCGTCATTAATTAATTACTTTATCTTCTGATTTCCCTTTTTCTTTATTTTATACTATTAAGGTCCATTTAAAAGAAAGAATATTAATTAAAACCCTTTTCAAATTAATGAAGATTGAGGAGTCTTTTTCATATAATGTTTAGATCATTTATTTAAATTTGCAAATCTTTTGGAGAGACTTATTGATGATGAAATTTTAAATTTTAAATATAAATGATGAAATTTTAAATTTTAAATATAAATGATGAAATCGTAATATATATATATATATAACCATAAATGTATTAATTACTTTATAAGAATTCATATTTAAAAGGTTGAAATGCTATAATTAGTAATACTACGGCAATAACCCTCTCTCACAAATTTTTTCTTACAACATTGACGTGACAGTTCGCAATTAATTAGTAGGATCTATGCGAGACTTGTTGTGAACTGATCAATTGTGAGCTGTCACATCAAAGTTGTGAGAGAAAATTTGTGAGAAATAATTGTTGATGTGATATTTTTCAAATCATAATAATGAACGTAAAAAAAATTAAGTAAAAAAATTAAATTATAATATCCTGATCAAAATTTAAATACAATAACACCAACCCACATATTTACTTAAAATTCTTACCGGTGGTAGGTGAGTGGGTGAACTTTTCTTTCCTTATAAATAGCAACACTAGTATCTTTGTTTTCTTACCTCAACTGGCTTCCCATTCTCAACAAAAATTCTCTTTTATTCTTCTTTGTCTATCTCAATCCCAATATGCCGGTTGACAGTGCTCCAGTTTCCGGCCAAACTATTTGTGTCACCGGCGCCGGTGGCTTCATAGCTTCATGGATGGTTAAGCTTCTCCTCGAAAGAGGGTACAATGTTAAAGGAACAGTCCGAAATCCTGGTAATTAATTTCTTAATTTTCATGTATGTGAATTTCTTGTTCAGAAATTGTGTTATTATGTTCATGAGTGCCGTTATGAATATGTATATAGATGATCCGAAGAATGGCCATTTGAGGGAGCTTGAAGGAGCAAAAGAAAGATTGACTTTATGCAAAGCTGATCTTCTTGATTATGAGAGTCTTAAAGATGCCATTAATGGGTGTGATGGAGTTTTCCATTCTGCTTCGCCTGTGACAGATGATCCAGTGAGTTAATTCTTTTTTATTTTCTTACTTGTTTGTTTTTTTCTGTTTGGTTGCCAAGAAAATGAAAAAAAAAAAACACATTGAATATGTAATTAGCCTAAATTGAAAAAAAAAATACATATTAACTTCTTATCATGATTGTTTTTTTTGACAAACGAAACCACTTATTTTCTTGTGGGTTCCACGATACTCTTTTCTCCTATTGCGGTTGGTGAGAACTCTCCATGTTCACCTAAAATTTTATCTCATTCCACTAACTTTACGCCGTCTGTTAAATTTTAATTGCACTATTCTTTTATTTTATGTTGCCATATATATTTTTAGATTATAGTTTGGTTTATAAAGTGGGTTTGGCTTTATGCTTTTCTGATACGGAAATATGATTTGTTTTCTTTAATGATCAAGGAACAAATGGTGGAGCCAGCGGTGATTGGAACTAAGAATGTGATTGTTGCTGCGGCCGAGGCCAAAGTCCGGCGTGTAGTGTTCACATCCTCGATTGGTGCTGTATACATGGACCCCAATCGGAGCCCTGATGTTGTGGTTGATGAGTCTTGCTGGAGCGACCTTGAGTTCTGCAAGAACACCAAGGTATCATTAGTTAGTTTAATATTTAGCATAACAATACGTGAAAATCNCTTATCCTAATCTGATTAATTGGAAATAAAATAAAATAGAGTCCTAATAAAATAGGAAAGTGGTGTTTCCAGCTGTAATTTTCGTGTAGCATGTATGTCTTCAAAACGTGCAATAATAGACTGACTTGCATGACAAGTCAGAACGTCGGCAATACAGGTGCGTCAACTTCAAGCCCGATTACAACCTTGATGCAGAGAGAATCTCTCCAAACTAAAAACATGAAAGTTGTAGATATATTTCTTAAGGTTCCACACCATTTTGAATCATATCAATCGGAGCTCGGATGAGAGAATTATGCCCAGATTACAAAGCAGTGGCGAAACTATCCGAATTCACCTAATTAGCTCCGTTTTGCAATTAACACCTCCATTTGCTTCCTAAATCAAAATAAAGTAATAATGAGTACAATTGGGCAACAATACGTATAAAAGACTAAACATTAAGAGGGTTAAATATGACATTTTTCATTCCCATAAAAAAGCATAAGCTATCACCCTACCTAACTGCATCAATACAACACCAAGTCCTTGCAATGAGGCATCTGTATAAATATCATAATCTACACCCTCTTGAGGTAACACTAAAATGGGAGCTATCGTTAAATTTTTCTTCAAATCTTGAAAACTGTCTTCACAGGCAACTGACCATATAAAAGAAGTTCTCTGTTTGGTAAGAGCTGTCAACGGCTTAGCCAACTGGGCAAACCCTGCTACAAACCGACGGTAGTAACCTACTAATCCCAAGAAACTTCTCACCTCTTTTACTGTCTTTGGCCTTTGCCATTCGAGGATTGCCATCACTTTACTAGGATCTACTGAAATTCCCTCCTTGGAAACAGTATGGCCCAGAAATATCACTTGATCTAGCCAGAATCACACTTCAAAAACTTGGCATACAACTTCTTTTCTCTCAATCGCTGCAGCACAATTCTTAAATGTTCCTCATGCTTTTCTAGCGACTTAGAGTAAACCAGGATGTCGTCTATAAAGACCACTAGGAACTGATCCAAACAATCATGAAACACCCGATTCATTAAGTCCATAAACACTGCTGGGGCATTGGTTAACCCAAAAGGCATCACCACAAACTCATAATGCCCGTATCTTGTCCGAAAGGCAATCTTAGCTAGCTTTGCCACTTTTACCTGATGATAACCCGACCTTAAATCAATCTTTGAAAATACTGAAGCTCCCTTCAACTGATCAAAAAGATCATCTATTCGAGGCAACATGTACTTATTCTTTACTGTCACTTTATTCAACTCTCTATAGTTAATACACATCCGTACTGACCCTTCTTTCTTCTTTACAAAAAGAATTGGAGCTCCCCAGGGGGAATGACTTGGTCGGATAATGCCTTTATCTAAAAGCTCTTGGAGTTGCTTCTTCAATTCCTGAAGCTCAGCTGGGGCCATTCGATAAAGGGCTTTGGAAATCAGTGCTGTCCCTGGTGCTAGTTCAATACTAAACTCTACTTCTCTTTTCGGAGGCAAACCCGGTAACTCTTCCGGAAACACATCTAGAAATTCCCAGACTACTGGCACACTCTGTAACACTGGTTGTGGGACATCTTTACTTTGCACCACATGGGCAATATACCCAGAGCACCCTTTTCTTAGCATCTTTCCAGCCTTCAAGCTACTAATCAACATGCTCAACTGATGACCCTCTCCGAAACTAAACTTATCTCCACTATCGAGATTAAACCTCACTTTCTTCTTCCGACAGTGAATTTCTACTCCATACCTCCCTAGGAAATCCATGCCCAAAATTACATCAAAGTCAGGCATATCAAACACTATTAAGTCAACCGATAACTCTCGGCCATGGATCATTACAGACTCTCTTGACAGCATCTCATGGGTCAACACACTAACCCCATCAGGCAACTCTATCTTAATGGGCTGACCCACTCTAATAGGTTTCAAACCTAATCTTTCTATCATCCCATAAGATATAAATGAATGAGTGCCTCCGGAATCAATTAATGCATAAAGAGGAACAGCATGAAATAACAGCTGACCAGTAACAGCTGACGGACTAGCCTTTGCTTCACCATGCGCCACGGTAAACACCCTGGCGTTAGGACCTCTCGAAGTTTGTGCTACAGATGGAAGAGAAGCTTTACAATCCTTCATCAGATGCCCTGGCTGCCGACATCTATAACAGACATTACGGCCCAACTCTCTCAGGCACTCTCCCGGATGAGTCCTCCCATACTTAGGACATGGGGGAAACTCTACTGTTCTTGGCCGTTTATTCTGCCAATCTTTTCTGTTCTTCCTTGGCTGAAACTTCTTCTTATTATTCCTCACTTCTCTGTTTCTTGTAAATTCAGATCTTCCTCTGTGTGGAGCGGGCAATGCTTCACTTGGTCCTGCTAGGGTGATTTTATTCTTGAAAATTTTTGCCCTCATTGCTCGCCTTAAAGCCTCACTATAGGTTTGAGGGGGATCGGCACCCATCATGATATCACGAGCTATCTCCGGCTTCAACCCGTGAACAAACTTATCTCTTCTCAATCCTGGAGTACTGACTATCCCGGGTGCAAACCTAGCAAGGGAGTTAAATCTCACTGAATACTCTTTCACCGTACTCGACCCCTGCTGTAAACTGATAAACTCTTAGACCTTCTCATGCACTCGGTCTTCCCTTCAAAAAGTCCTCTAAACTCGCCCCAAGGCATCACAGAAACATCATGAGAGTCTTCCTTAATTCCCACCAGATTCAGGCATCACCCCAAAACAAGAAACTGGAGTACCAGATCTTCTCCCGGTCTGTCATGGAAAACATTGCCGTAGTTCGCTCAACGGACCTAAACCATTCTTCTGCTACAAAAAGGTCCGTAGTACCTTTAAACTCTGACGGCTGATGCTAACTTGAGAGCCCATAAATCGGCTCAATCCGATTCTGCCCTATCGGTGGAACCGTCCTTTCTCTTTCTTTTCTAATAGGCGGTATTTGTACAGGGGTTTCCACTCTTCCCGATGCAACTCTCCCTTGACTTTCTAAAACTTGTTGCACAATACCTTGAACTCTAGCTTCATCCAAGGGAAGGGGCGTGGATTCTGGCAGGTTAGAGGTTTCCCCCGTACCAGTTGTCTTCTTACTACTTGCCCGAGTTCTACGCATCTACAAGACAACCACATTTATCAATTCCAAAACACACTTGAGTAAGGAAAGGATAACTTACAACGGTCAGCTAAGGACCGTCATGGCGGCGAGAATGGCACACTGTTAAATCCCAAAATCTTGGCTCTGATACCAAAAATGTAACACCTCTTTTTCTTACTAATATACTCAAACACATACATACATAGTATATGAAATAAGGTTGGGCCCAAAATTTTTCTTTTATTTATAAAACATAATTCTTTACATATACAAAAGTAGTATACACAAATCTTATACACAAGGGACAGTGGTGCATTTTCTCTCCGCTTCGTGACGTCCATTTGACCGCCGCTTACCTATTTCATGCAAAACATGGAAAAACAACGGGGTGAGCACAAAAAGGCTCAGTAAGTAAATCCTCTACTACTTATCCTTGCAACTTGTTCTTGGTTCTTTCCTTACTCTAATCTTACTCTTCTTCATTCTTTCGGTTCTTTTTCTTCTCTTTCTTTGTTTCTAGTTCTCACTGTTCTTTGCTTTCTTTCTAATTCTTTCTATTCTTTCTATTCTTTCTTTCTTTTCTTTCTATTCTTTCTATTCTTACTCACCATGATGAACATCATGGTAATATGCATGAATGCAATGCACTCACAATAATGCATAGAAATGTATTTTCTTTCTTTCTTTTCTATTCTTTTCTTTTCTTACTCAAGCTTTTCTTTTCTTTTCTTTTCTTTTCTTGTATGCTTGAGTTTTCTCATTCTTATTCTTATTCTTATTCTAGCTTATTCTTCCTCATTCTCATTCTTATTCTTATTCTAGCTTATTCTTTCTCATTCTCATTCTTATGCCGATCGGACTCGGTTGATGCGTGGATTTGGAACTCTGGCCATGTGAGTGAGTACAATCCTCATCTACATGCACTCTTACGAACTGTACAAATTCTTTCTTATTCTTAAGCCACTCAATTAAGGTCGCGTGCATGTAGGACTTTCTTCTTGGTACAACCCTCATCCACATACACTCTTACGAATCATACGATTTCTTTCTTCTTCTTATGCCACTCAATTAAGTTGACGTGTATGTGGGACTTTCTTCTTATCACTCACGAGTTCCCCTATCACAACAACCTAATCTTTTCTTTTCTCTAGCACTCTCTTTCTTAAATTCTTTAGTGCTATTTCTTTCTTTCTCTTTATTCTTAGTATTCTTTATTCTTTCTTACTCATGCATATGCAAAGATATACATATGGATGGTATATGCTTATGTTCCTTTCTTTAGTGCAATCATGTAACGCAAATATGCAGTGTTGCACAAAAATAAGTTCTCTACTCATGCATATGCTTCTCTCAAGCATTTCATCGAACAATAAGCATGCATAATCAAACTCTACTTTAACTATAGTTCTATTTCTTTCTTGGACCATCCATATATGGAGTAAAACTCCTCCATAATGATTCTAAACCTGTCAAGGAAAGGCACTTCAAAATTCTCTACTCAAATTCTTCTCAAATTCAGCCAAACTTCCATTGGCCATCCCAACCTTGACTCTACTTCTCATGGCTCAAAACAACCCTTCATCAACCCAACAACTCATCCACAATTACAATCTTAGCAATCAATCTCACCATTATAAGTATATAAATACAAATCAAGTCATATAAATACACATCAAGTCATTTGATTGCTTAAATCTTAACTTGGGTTGGATTTACTTACCTTTTTCTTAAATTCTTCCACAAAAGCTCTCTAACTTGTTGGACTTGCTTCTTCTCTTAATTCCTAGGCATAAACTTAATAAGAACTCAACCCGTACTCAACTTAAATATATACTAGAGCATGAATCCTTGCCTCTTGATGCTTAGGAACAACTCTCTATCAAGATCTAACTAAAAGCCCTCAACAATACTTGGAAGATTGAGTGAAGAGTTGAGAGGAAATGGAGAATGGAAGAGGCGGTGGAATGAGAAAAATGAAAGAGATTTAGAAGACTATCCCTTAATATCTCATAAACTAAGCCTTCCTTCCCATTTTACCCTTCCACTTCCTTGAAAATTCCATCCTTATCCTTTAATTCTTTACACTTTCACCCCCATTCTAAAACATTTTCCATGAAATTTTCTTGCAATTTACTCCCCACTCTGCTTTCTTTTTAGGGGTAGAATGGTCACTTTACCTTTATTGAAAATTTCCTTGAAACTTCACTAGAAAAATCTACCGGTTCTTCGCCCCAGAGAAGTTTCTTTCTTCGCCATGGTGAAGAAATACAGAGCGTGCGACGCTTCTTCTTCGCCGAGGCAAAGTCTGCACTCCCAAAATTCTGCAAGACTTCACCAAAATCAGGGCATCCAGACCATTCTAACAACTTAAATAACATGTCCATTTAACTTAGGCCAATAAATAGAATTTAAAAGCAAATGAACATGAAGATGTACCTTAAAGTGGATGTTACATCACCCAAGCCCAAAGGTAACTCAAAAATCAATTTCATTTTCATTATCAACTCTCACACATCAATCATTCCAAAAACCCATTAATCTCAAAACCCGGATGAGCACATGCACAAACTTCACAAACAAAGAATTGATCTCAAAATTTAAAAAATATAATATAATGTATAGAATCAAATTCCATAGGCTCACTTTTCAAACTACTCTCCACTAATGTAGAATGATCACACTACAATTCTCATTTACTTTCTCTTTTATAAACTCTCTATTTTCTCTTTCTCATAACTCTTTTCTACTAACTCTCTTTTGTAAGTCACGACCTTATCTTACCGGAGGCACGGCCGGGACTCGCTCCCGCTCTCCGTGACTTCTACTCATTCTAGCCAATCGAACTCGGTTATGCATGGATTTGGAACCTTTGGCCATGTGAGAATAACTCTCTCTCTCAGGTACTCTCGGGTATAGCCCTCATCCGCATGTACTCTCACGAGCCACACCACTTCTCTCTCTTATGCTCATGCCGCTCTCTCAATGCGGCATACATGCGGGAATACTCTACCCTCACTCATAGGTTCCCTATCGCACAACCTACTCTATTCTCTTGTTTAGCACTACTTTCTCTTTGTTCTCTAGTGCTCATTCTCTCTTTCTCTCTATTCTTAGAGTAGTTCAAACTCAATTTCTCTACTCTTTCTCAAACTAACACTCATAGTGTAGCTTTTACTCCAAAATCTCTACTTTCTCTCAAGCTATAACTCAATTCACAATTAAGGCATATGGATGGTTTATGCTCAATAATGAAATTAGGAAATGTCAATATGCAATGTAGCAAGAATTAAGGTTCAAAATTCATGCTCATATTTCTCTTAGACATTTCATCAAACAATTCATGTGCATGCAAAATCTCAACTATAATTACTACTCTATTACATTCTCTAGCCATCCAAATTGGGAGAAAACTCCCTCAAATAACTAGAAACCCTATCAAAGAAACACTTCCAAATAGGTTTACAACAAACTCTCTCCAGCTTCATCTATCAACCCAACTCAACATCATAGAAGTTCAACACTTCTCATACCCAACATAATCAATAAGAAATAATTACTAATCTTATCTCATCTCATCTCAACAACATTAAACCTACACAATCTCTACTCAAATGAATTCTTAAACCTCAACTTAAATTGGATTTACTTACCTTGTGCAAAAGTGACTTCTCTAGCACTTTTCCTTTCCCTTGTTGTCTTGTCTTCTCTATACAACTCAAAACAACAACAACAACAATAACCAAATAAGACTTCAATACAACCTTAGCAAAACTCACATCTAAAGCAAGAATACTTACCTTAGGATGCTTTAGATGAAATCTCTACTCAAAATTACTCAAAAGCTCTCTTAAATCCCTTAGAAATCTTGGAATAATTGAAAGCAAAAATTGAAAGAATTGAGAGAATGGATATGGCGGTGGAGAAGAATGAAATGAAGGGTTTATTACACTTAACCCTTTTTAGCTCATGAGAAAATCATCACTTCCCAACTTTGCCCTTGCTCTTTCTTGAAAATTCCATCTATATCCTTTGATTCATTACACTCATACCCCCATACTAACCTATTCTCCATGTAATTTCCTTGCATTTCACTCCCCACTTTTCCTGCTAATTAGGGGTAGAATAGTCATTTAATCCTTATGGAGAAATATCTAGAAACTTCATTAAACTTTTCAACTGGCCCTTCGCCGCGGCGAAGAAACTTTCGTCGCTCCGGCGCAAAAATACAGAGTCGACACCGCCTTACTCAAAGCCAACGTCGCCGCAGCGAAGACTATTCTTTGCCCCGGCGAAGATTGCAAATCTAAAATTCCTCAAATCTCAACCAATTTCAAGGCAAACACTCAACCAACTCAATATACAAACTCAATTAAAGCTGAATCAATAAACATTTAAGCAAAACAGCAAATCTTAAGTACGTACCTCAAGTGGAGCGTTATAGAAAATCAAGGCTAAATGTGTTTAATAATGGCTCAAAGGGGTAACTAGCAATAATTTAAATAAAGGGTTGGCTTGAAAGGCTCAAACGATCCAAAGATAGCCTAAATCATATCCTAAGTAAGGTGCATTCTAGGATTTCGCATCAAGTAGTTATCAAGTGAGTTCTAGAATTTGTTGAGATCACAAAAATGTCTATAAAAATTCATACATAACAAACATCACTAAGCCTTAAGACTAACCAACCAAATCATACCATATAGCATGAGAGTCTCAAACTAGATGAAACTAATTATTCAAAATTACCCTTAAACCTAAGCAACATTTAGCATCTTCTAAATATTACATGTTATCACAATTATAATCATATCATTGACATACAAGTTAATTCGAAAAACTAAGCAAAACAATTTAATCCTAAAATCATGCAAAAACTAAAATAAAAAAATTCACCCAAATTCGTAAATTTAACAAAACTAAATAGGAATAGGAACCTTCCCTCACCCCCAACCTAATATCTACATTGTCCCCAATGTAGCAAAAGGAAAAGAGAAGGAAAAGAAAAGTTACCCTCCTTTTTAATATTGAAGTGTGAAGACACGTGAAAGTACGATCACCACTCTTGTTTCGCTCCATCAACTGTATCAAATTCTATCAAAACAAAGAAACTCGTAGTGTACATCATTGGCCACACACATCACTAGTCAAATATAGGAATTAGAGTAACAAAACACAAACTAAACGAAATCTTAAAAAAAAAAAGAAAATGAAAATGGAAAAGAAAATGAAAATAAGATAAAAAATCAATGGGTTGCCTCCCATATAGCGCTTGGTTTAACGTCCTTAGCCCGACGTCATCACTTTCTCAACCATATTCTCCCTTGTATTTAAAGTGTTGCGGAGCAGGTCTAAGCTTCAAAGTAGGATCCTGCACAATGAATGGTAGAAGCTTCTCATTAGATAAGGGAAGAGAAATATAAGAAAGAGCATACCTTGGATTTTTCTTTGGAAGAAAATTAAGCAATGCGATAATCGCTTCTATTTCCTTTCCTATGGCAATGTCTTCTTTAGACTTTCTAGGTTCCTCGGCCACCCAACCATCCCATATTGCAACATCCAATGGATCTTCACTCTTAGGATCGAACATTTGCCTAAGTGATTGTTTTGCTTCTTTGGAGTCAATAGCCCTATCTCCCTTATTATTGGGTTTTTTCGCTCCATCTTGAATAAACTCATCTTTAGTTTCGTCAGCGTTGATTGGTTTCATATGAGCTTCTTCAAGTTGCTTCCCACTTTTCACTATTACAGCACTAACATTCTCCCTAGAGTTGATCACAGGTTCTTGCGCCTCTAGTCTTCCAATGGTAGTAGCCAATAGACTAACTTGGCTCTCCAAATTCTTGATTGACATTTTTGTTTCTTGTTGGAACTTGAGATTGTCTTACTGAAATTGAAGAGAGCTAGTTGCTAATGAGTTTACCAAGTCCTCCAAAGACTTACCTTGAGGTTGGGAAACATTTTGGGGTCTTGCTTGGTACGGTTGTGGAGCTCGTGGGTAAGGAAAACCAGGTGGATTATTAGTGACAGCAGCTTGTTGATTTCCTCCATAGCTAAGATTAGGGTGATCCCTCCATCCTAGATTATAGGTATTGGAGAATGGATCATACCTTTGCCTTTGTTGTCCTTGGTATCCTCCCATGGCATTTACTTGTTCTGCATTTGTCTCTTGAAGGGTAGGACACATATCGGTAGGATGTCCCACATTGGAGCAAATTCCACATTCTTCACTTGTCCAATTGCAATTTCTTGCACAAGTGCAGTCAAATTATTCAATTGTTGCTCAAGATTATTGGATATCCCTACTTCATTTACCTTCCTTGGTGGTGGATCGGATCGAGTACCAAATTGTTAAGAGTTTGCCGCCACGGTTGCAATTAAGTTCCTTGCTTCTGTAGGAGTTTTATCAACTAACGCACCTTCACTTGTTGCATCTATCATGCTCCTCTCCATTGGCATCAATCCCTTATAAAAATATTGGAGAAGTAATTGCTCACTTATTTGATGATGCGGACAACTTGCACACAATTTCTTAAACCTTTCCCAATATTCATATAAGTTTTCCCCATTGTATTACCGAATCCCACAAATTTCTTTCCTAATGAGTGTGGCTCAAGATGTTGGAAAATACTTCTCCAGGAACAACCTCTTCATCTCATTCCAAGTAGTTATGGTCCCGGATGGTAGGTAATAAAGCCATTCCTTAGTGCTATCTGCTAAAGAAAATGGGAACGCCCTTAACTTCACTTGTTCCTCCGTTGTTCCATCTGGTTTCATACTCGAGCACACCACATGGAACTCCTTAAGGTGCTTGTTTGGATCCTCTCCCACTAAACCTCTGAAAATTGGTGGAAGATGAATCATCTCAGATTTAAGCTCAAAAGCTCCCCGTGTCGTATCATTGTATCGAATGCATAAAGGTTATTGGTCAACGGTTGGTTCAACCATCTCTTTGAGAGTTAGATTAGCCATTTCCTCTTGATCAGAAAAATAAGAAGAATCACTTGTGAGTGGAAGATCGGTATGGATTGCTTGATCGAGAGTTGATCTATGCAAAGGTTGTTTCGAATGAGTAATAGGTAGATTTAGATCAGAATGCAAATTCGATCTCAAATTGTATCGCGAGCTCATTCACCATAAACACCTACAACTAAAAAACAAAGAACAAATAAAAATTGAAAAATAAACAAAAATTAAACAAATAATTAAGTTAATGAAAATCCCCGGCGACACGGTGCCAAAAATTGATGCGTGCAAATGCAACACCTAATTTTACCTCACTAAATTCTAATGCAAAGTCGTGTACTAGCAAAGAGTAAGTAAGGGCCTTTCCCGTAGAGGATTTGTGAACTCAATTAATTATCTACTTCAAATAGGGTTTGTCACGAATTATAAAAACTCAACAAAAACTATCAAGCTAAAATTAAACAAAGTAAAACAATGAAACAATCATGAAAGAGATAAATAAGAGAAACTAGATTGACGGTTTATTCGCCACCACTAGACATGAATTACATATAATAAAAGCACTCTTTAACTTTCTACCCTCTTTATCACATTAGCTCATAAAATACCAAACGTTGATAAGTTCTATCTCTCCTTACTGAGTCGTTGGATTAGACACGGTCATAACCCAATTCCCTATTTATTAGATAACCTAGGATACGATCTCTAGATTCAAAGTAATAAAAGCATTAAGTTGCGAGAGACCTACTGAATCAAGGCTAAACTCATATGGTCGATTTAGTTATCTTGAGTGATTACCCCCCATGTATGCAGGCATACACTTTACCACTAGTTATTTAGGTTAATAAAGTGATTTTCTACTAAACAACCTAAATTGGCATTAATAAATTAATCCTAACTATTTAATTGCGCACTTAAACAATTAAGACAATTTATCTAAACCCTATTCCCAACAAAATAATCACATAACCAAAAGGGATCAAAAGATAAATAGATGCAGATTTTATTAATCACAAGACATGTCTAGGGTTTTGAAAACACCCTCAATCACAAAAGAATTAGTTCTTCATGAATGAATATGAGAACATCATTGTATTATTCATAACAAATAATAATAACAAAGAAGAAGGAAAACTTAGTGAAACTTGGTTGGATTAATGAAGTTGATGATGATCTCCTCCAATTCTTCTTCTCCAAGCCTTCTTTAATCTCCCTTTTTCTTCAGTTCTTGAATATCTTTGTTCTCTCTTTTTTTTACCTCAAAAATAATTCCCCTAAAATAATGCTAAAAGACTTCTATTTATATCCCACAAGGGTTAGGGTTTTGTTTTCCTTAATTCTAGTTAGTTTAGGACTCCTAAAACCCTATTTTCCTAGTCAAAAACGGAGGAAAAGTTCCCAGCTGTCATGACTGTGCCGCGGCATTGTGCTATGGCACAGTAGCTATTGGAAAAAGTGTGCCGCAGCATAGCAGCTGCTGGTCTTCTTCCCGCATCATTCCACTGTTCTTCAGAGATGGTGATTTGTGAACTCGATAACGATGAAATTTGGAAAAGTGGTAAACATATGAAATATAGCCCTTTGAATCAGCTTTCCAACAGTCTAAGAATCGTCGTAATCTAAGTTTTAAAGTTCAAGACATTCTCAAGCTGGGATGTAATCTAGAATCTTCTTTTTACTTCAACTTCCATAACTTCTTCAATTCAACTCCGATTCTCGATCCATTTGTTTCCAATCGTCAAAAATTCTCTCGCCAACATTATCTCTCATCTGAATATTATTTCTGAGCCTTATTTCCTGAAAACACAACAAAAGTACCCGTGATCCCGAAAAGTACGTTTATGAAAAATTAAGTTAATTCATGCGAATTAATCCTAATTTCCCACAAATGATACCTATAAACCACTAAGTATAAGTGTATTTTCAAGCACTTATCACCTCGTCAGAACTTTTGAACATGCTGAGGATTGTAGAGTAGGACTTGAAAAAGTCCAAGCATGTTTTACTGGTTGCTGCCAGTAAAGTAAAGGGTAACGGCAAGCCCAAGGCCAAGCCCAAACCTAAGCCCAAGCCCAAGCCCAAGCCCAAGCCCAAGCCCAAGCCCAAGCCCAAGCCTAAGCCCAAAGGATAGGTTGCTCTTAGGCCTGAGAGTGGCATAGGGAAGGGCAACGTAGTCTGCTTCTTTTATGGCAAGCCTGTTACTGGAGGAAACATTGCAAGGCTTTCCTTGCAAGCAAGAAGAAGTCAGATGCTACGACTTCAGGTATGTTTATGATTGAGATTGAATTCTCTTCCTCAACATCTTGGGTCATTGAAACAGGATGTGGTACTCACATTTGCACTGATGTGTAGGGACTAAGGCAGAGTAGAGTGCTCGCCAAGGGAGAGGTGGACCTACAAGTTGGAAATGGAGCACATTTGGCTGCATTGGCTGTAGGGACTTACTGTTTATCTTTGCCTATGGGCTTGTTGTTGGAACTACATAACTGTTATCATGTACCTTCTATTTCTAGAAATATTATTTCAGTAACCGCTTTGGATAATATGGGGTATCATTTTGAGATATCTAATCGATTGTTGTCCTTTAGTTTGAATGGTATTCTATTTGGAATTGCAAGGTTATATAATGGATTATATGTTCTTGACTTAAACAATAAAGATATTCTCAATATTGAAACCAAGAAAGCTAAACATAGCAATCAAAACTAGACATATCTCTAGCATTGTAAATTGTGTCATGTTAATAAGACCCGCATTGCAAAACTTCAAAGCGATGGAGTTTGGACCCTTTTGACTTTCAGTCATTTGAGGTATGCTAGTCATGCCTGTTAGGCAAGATGACCAAGTCTCCTTTCACAAGACAAGGTGAAAGGGCTACTGAGCTATTAGGCATCATCCATAGTGATGTATATGGTCCATTAACAGTTGAGGCCAGAGGTGGATATTCACACTTTATCACATTTACTGATGATTTAAGTAGATATGGTTATGTCTACCTTATGAGACATAAATCTGAAGCCTTTGATAAATTCAAGGAATTTAGGAATGAAGTATAGAATATGTTGGGCAAAAGTATAAAAGCTCTTCGGTCGGATCAAAGAGGTGAATACTTTTACCCAACATTTTCAGAGTACCTGAGGAAATATGGGATAGTATCAAAACTCACCCCTCCTCATACACGAGTTTTGGACCCTTTTGACTTTCAGTCATTTGAGGTATGCGAGTCATGCCTGTTAGGCAAGATGACCAAGTCTCCTTGCACAAGACAAAGTGAAAGGGTTACTGAGCTGTTAGGCATTATCCATAGTGATGTATATGGTCCACTAACAGTTGAGGCCAGAGGTGGATATTTATACTTTATCACATTTACTGATGATTTCAGTAGATATGGTTATGTGTACCTTATGAGACATAAATCTGAAGACTTTGATAAATTCAAGGAATTCAGGAATGAAGTACAGAAGATGTTGGGCAAAAGTATTAAAGCTCTTCGGTCGGATCGAGGAGATGAATACTTAAGCTCAGGGTTTTCAGAGTACCTAAAGGAATGTGGGATAGTATCACCACTCACCCCTCCTTATACACGAGTTTTGGACCCTTTTGACTTTCAGTCATTTGAGGTATGCGAGTCATGCCTGTTAGGCAAGATGACCAAGTCTCCTTTCACAAGACAAGGTGAAAGGGCTATTGAGCTGTTAGGCATCATCCATTGTGATGTATGTGGTCCACTAACAGTTGAGGCCGGAGGTGGATATTCATACTTTATCACATTTACTTATGATTTCAGTAGATATGGTTATGTCTACCTTATGAGACATAAATCTGAGGCCTTTGATAAATTCAAGGAATTCAGGAATGAAGTACAGAATATGTTGGGCAAAAGTATTAAAGCTCTTCGGTCTGATTTAGGAGGTGAATACTTAAGCTTAGGATTTTCAGAGTACCTGAAGGAATGTGGGATAGTATCACAACTCACCCCTTCTTATACACCCCAACACAATGGAGTGTCAGAAAGAAGGAACAGGACCTTACTTGGCATGGTTAGGTCCATGATAAGTTTTAGTGATTTACCTACATTGTTCTGGGGTTATGCCCTACAGACTGCGACTCACGTTTTGAACCATGTGCCGTCAAAGTTCGTGGATAAGACTCCATATGAGCTATGGAGTGGGCAAAAGCCTAACTTGTGTTATCTAAGGATTTGGGGTTGCGAAGCTTATGTTAAGAAATGGACTTCGAACAAGCTGGGCCCAAAATCCTGTAAATGTATATTTGTGGGGTATCCAAAGGGGACCAAAGGATACTACTTCAACCACCCAGAAGAGTGCAAAATTTTTTTTGCTCGATTTGGTGTCTTCCTAGATAAGGAATATTTTCTAAGAAGTACTAGTGGGAGAAAAGTAGAACTGGATGAAATTCTAGAACCATAAGATATAGTAGACGAAGGACGGATGATGTGCCATAGGAAGTGGTTGAGCATCATGAGGAGGTTAGTCCACAACTAGTGGATCAAAGTGAACCACCTCAGGTAGCATAGGAGCTATGTAGATATGGAAGAGTATGCCATGAGCCCGAGAGATACGGTTATCTCGTGACACAATATGGTGACGTACTAGTCCACCAAGACGATGAACCCAGAACCTACGAAGACGCTATATCGGACCCAGATTCCGTTAAATGGCTTAAAGCCATGAAATCTGAGATGGACTCCATGTACCAGAACCAAGTATGGTCTTTGGTGGAACCACCTGAAGGGGTAAAACCCATAAGGTGTAAATGAGTCTTCAAGAAGAAGACTGACATGGATGGCAAAATGCATACTTATAAGGAACGACTAGTTGCCAAAGGTTTCAAATAAGTTCATGGCGTTGACTATGAAGAAACCTTTTCGCCGGTTGCCATGATTAAATCCATCTGGATTATGCTTGCGATTGCTGCGTATCATGACTATGAGATTTGGCAAATGGATGTCAAAACATCTTTCCTGAACGGAAACCTTGAAGAGGATGTGTATATGACACAACCCGATGGTTTCGTTCTTGATGGGCGAGCTAATAGGGTATGCAAGTTGCGAAGATCTATATATGGACTCAAGCAAGCTTCAAGGAGTTGGAACATTCGTTTTGATGAAGCCATAAAAGAATTCCATTTTATCAAGAATGAAGATGAGCCCTATGTTTACAAGAAAATGAGTAGGAGCGCAGTAGTATTCCTAGTGTTGTATGTCGATGACATACTTCTGATCAGGAATGATATACCAAACTTGCAGTCGGTAAAGACTTGGTTATCCAAGAGCTTCTCCATGAAGGACTTAGGGGATGCAACCTACATCCTTGGAATAAAGATCTATCATGATAGATCACATAGATTGCTTGGCCTAAGTCAGAGTGCATATATTGATAAAGTACTGAAAATATTCAGTATGGAAGAATCCAAGAAGGGATTTCTTTCGATGTCACATGGTGTTTATCTCTCTAAGGAATGATGTCCTAGAACACAAGATGAGAGAGATATGATGAAGAGGATCCCATATGCATCAGCAATTGGATCCATCATGTTTGCCATGCTATGTACTCGGATTGATGTCTCATGTGCTTTGAGCACTTGTAGTAGATATCAATCGGATCTAGGTGAGCATCACTTGATGGCTTTCAAGAATATTCTTAAGTACCTAAAGATGACTAAGGATATGTTATTGGTTTATAGAGGGGAAGATGAGCTCACTATAAGAAGATATAGTGATGCTAGTTTCCAAACGGGCAAAGATGATTATCGATCGCAATTAGGGTTTGTATTTTGTCTCAATGGGGGTACAGTGAGTTGGAAGAGCTCCAAGCAAAGCATTGTAGCTGATTCTACAATGGAGACTAAGTATATTGCATTGTTAGATGCGGCCAAGGAGGCAGTCTGGATTAAGAAGTTCGTTCCTGAACTTGGTGTGGTTCCCATGATTGTTGATCCTATGGACATCTATTGTGACAACAATGGAGCAATTGCTTAAGACAGGGAACCACAGTCTCATCAAAAGTCCAAACACATACTCAAACAATTCCATCTCATCAGAGAGATAGTTGAGAGGAAAGATGTGCAGATCAGTAAAGTGCATACTGATGACAATCTTGCAAATCCACTGACAAAGCCTCTGTCGCAGCAAAAGCATGAAAGGCACTTGAGATCGTTTGGTATTAAATACATGAATGATTGGCTATAGTGCAAGTGGGAGATTGTTAGAGTAGATGCCTTAAAGCCAATCAATTATTGTAGAATTGACTCTTTGTAATAATGTTCATTAATCAATAAAAGGCATTTTATTCTATATCGCGTAAATCATTATTATTGCAATATGTATTGATATATGTCCTTAGAATGGTAGAACCGTGACGAGGGTATCAAGTGTTTCAAATCTTGATAGTGAGAACCCTATGAGCACATATGGTGGCCATTCTAGAAACGTCCGTAGCCCCAGTATTATTCTGAAGTAAGGGCACAGATAATACGGTAAGGCTATCATAGTGTTGAATGACTCTGTCGAAAGGCAGTGACTAATCTCACTTGTCAAGGTTGTTTGGTGACAACCTGGTGCAACACATGGGTGCTTCCTGTAGGCGAATACACCACAGCAAGTTCACTAGACTGACCCACCAGAGGATTCCATATGGATGGTAAACCCAGTGTCTATGGACCAAATCCTCTAACGAATGGTGGTGCATGTGATCCTTAGACTTGAGATCACCCTTGTGCACCAATTGGTGCAGTTTGACACTAGCCTAACGCAGTTCTATTCAGAGATGTCAATACGGTGGTGATTGGCTACATCAAGGAGTGTATCAAGACTATGGTGGATAGATAGAGGATTCATCACTCCCGGGTACAGGAGAAGTTATCTCACGGCACAATTCAGTAAATGACAATGACACTAAAACTGTGGCCATAGTGGGATTGAGTTGCTGCTTTATCCAGTTTATAATACAGGTCATTGGTCCAGTAACTAAATACACAATATCGAGAGTAACCGAAGGTTGACACTATTTTCCTGGCTTGGTCTTGTCGAGATAACGGATGATGAAAGGATCGAATTGTACGGTAATGATAGTCCGAGAATTATACAGTTTTTATTAGGCTTTTAGGCCGGATTTTAGATACTTTTTAGTTCATTTATGCTTGAATTGCTACTTAATTCTTTACATTTTGTGTTTCAGGCCAAAATGGACATTTTGAGAAAATAATGAGTGAATTGGAGTTTCTGGACTCAGAAGTAAGTGGATCTCAGAAGTTGGGAGAGTTCTGAAGCAGAGTAAAGCATTATGAAGCTTGTTTCCATGGGAGAGCATCGATGATTAAAGCAAAGAAGCAAGCGGAGGGCAATTCAGTATTTCAGAATTCTTCATGAAGATTCGCCGCGGCAAAATTAGTCACGCACAAGAGTTACTTTTACTTCGTCACCGCGGCGAGATTTCTTCTTCGCCATGGTGAAGTCTGCAATTTTTAGTTTCTTTAAAATGCACAATTTCAATTTTAGGCAAAGTCTTAGGTTTTTGGGCAAGGTATAAAAGCAAAACTTTACCATTTTGAGGGGGGATCGTGTTTTCCTTAGTCTGGAGCAGCTTTTTCATCTTCTTAGTTTAGATTTGACGAATTTGTGTTGAAAAGTGAGAAGATTTGGGACTGAATCTGGTGGATTCTTCAACTAGGGGAGATCTCTTGTCTTTTCTCTCATTCTATTATGTTGAACTTTGTGTTTATTGTTTTTCTTGCTTATTGTATTGATTTAGCTATGAACTAACCCATTTTGGGTTAGGGTTTTGATGTAGTTCGGATTCTCATGGATTGAGCAATTGATTTTTATTATTTTCATATGCTATTGCATGGGTTGTGTGGTTATTCTAGATTTATTGCTTTTACTTGATGAACATGATGAGATTGAGAAATGAGTCATGTTAAGCTTCTTGGGTAATCGCCATTGTAGTATTGAATGCTAGAGATAGATTTAAGAATCAATGAAATCAATCTAGGATTCTAGGTGCTTAATGAACTTAGAACTATTAATCTTCAAATTATTGGGTGCGGAAGTTTAATAGGGAAAAGTGGGAAAACATAGCCTAAGAAGGTATGTTTTACAATTTAGAGAATTCGATTTACAATCAATGCATGTGAATATAGAAATAGCATAATATGTAGGTTTAATCCATATAGTCCAAATGAAATCAAAACCCTACCCATTGTTTAAATTGATATTACCTTGTTTCTAATCTTGCTTTCATAATTTAGTTTTGAATATTTAGAAATTTCTATTTTAGTTTTAAGTTTAATTTTCTCCCATTAATCCAAACAAGTTCGATTGCTCCAACTTGAAAACAGTAGAAAACTTAGTGCTTAGCAACCAATCGTTATGGGAACGATACTCACTCATCACTTTATTACTTTGTGCGACTAGTGCCCTTGCTATTTATGCATGTTGTAGTAAATACGCATCAAGTTTTTGGCGCCGTTGCCGAGGATTGAGTTTTGTGTTAACATTAAAATTTTCTTGTGTTAGCTAGATTGGAGCTTTATTTTTGCTTAACTGTTGTGTGTTTAATTTTTGTTATTCTTTTAGTTTGGTTTGTGATCTCACTCTTTCTATTTTTCTGTGTAGTTTATGCAAAGAGCAAGACGTCAGCCAGTGGTTCCTGTTGATCTTGAGATTGAAAGAACCACTCGAAGACTTAACAGAGAAAGAAGAGAAAGAGAGGCCACAGTTGAACCAGAAGTCATAGTTGTAAAGATGGCAGAAAAGAGAACACTAAGGGAGTTTTCAGTACCCTCAATTGATGCTAGTGGGTTGAGTATCACTAGACCAGCAGTACAAGCCAACAACTTTGAGATAAAGCCGGCAATCGTCCAGATGATCCAACAGTCAGTACAGTTCAGGGGAGATTTGAAGGAAGATCCAAATCTACACATTGCCAATTTTCTGGAGATTTGTGATACTTTCAAGTCAAACGGAGTGTCAGATGATGCCATCAGATTGAGACTATTCCTATTTTCATTAAAGGATAAAGCTAAGGGATGGTTAATAGCATTACCAATAGGAACGATTACAATCTGGAATGATTTAGCACAGAAGTTCCTGACCAAATTCTTTCCTCCAGCAAAATCGATAGTTGAGAAATGATATCACATCGTTTCTACACAGAATCATTATATGAGGCTTGGGAGAGATACAAAGAATTACTTAGAAGGTGTCCACATCATGGGTTGCCAGTTTGGATGCAAGTCCAAACATTTTATAATGGATTGATGGTGAATGTGCAAACTATGGTGCATGCAACCTCGGGAGGAGCACTACAGAATAAGACTTCGGAAGAAGCTCACGAGTTGCTTGAGGTTCTGGCAAGCAACAATTATCAAAGACCTAATGAGAGGGTGCAACCAAAGAAATCTATGGGTCTTTATGAAGTTGATGCATATACAGCCATTTCAGCCTAACTGACAGCACTTCAGAAACAGTTGGGAAGTATGAGGGTAAACTCTATTCAAACTCCTCAACTAACTTGTGATTTTTGTGCAGATAATCACTTGAGCAGTGACTGTTAAGTGGGGAACACGTTTGCTTCATCATCGTCATCATCGGAGCAGGTTAACTACTTGGCAAGAAATCAGAGGCAACCAAACAATCCCTATTCCAACACATATAATCCTGGTTGGAGAAATCATCTGAACCTGTCTTGGGGCAATCAGAATCAACAGAACCAACAAAACAATCAATGGAACCAAAGAGCATTGCCAACTAACCAAACAGGGGTGAATAATCAACCAGGAGACCCAAGAGTGACAAAATTGAAGGACATGTTTGGGAAGTTTATGCAAGAGACCATAGGTTTTATGAATGAGATGAGGACGAATTTCAGAAATCAAGGGGCGTCAATTCGAAACTTGGAGGTATAGATGGGGCAGTTAGCTGAAAAGCTAAATGAGAGACCACATGTGTCTTTACCAAGCAAGACAGTGACTAACCCACGTAAGCAAGCAAATGCAATAATTTTGAGGAGTGGGAAAATTTTGGAAGAGGTGGAAAAATCAAGAGAAGAAGAAAAGCCACCAAATGAAAAGGAAGAATCTAATGAGGAAGTAGATGAAGAGATAGTTGCTGAAGAGAAACCATCCAGTTCTAGGGAAGAAGAACAGAAACGGGAAGTGAGGCAAAGACAGAAGAAAGAGAAATTGCAATTCCCCTAGATACCACCAGAATTGGCACATCACACTCCTCTTGTGCCGTTTCCTCAAAGATTGAAGAAAAAGAATCAGGATAAGCAGTTTTCCGAATTCATTGAAATATTTAGAAAATTGCATATTAACATTCCTTTTGCAGATGCATTGCAACAGAGGCTGAGCTACGCGAAATTTCTTAAGGAGATTTTATCAAACAAAAGGAAGTTAGAGGATGAGGAAACAGTGATGCTCATGGAGGAGTGCAGCGCCATTCTCCAAAAGAAGCTACCCCCGAAACTCAAAGATCCAGGGAGTTTTACTATTCCTTGCGTTATAGGAGATATTACTTTTGATCGAGTTTTATGTGATTTAGGTGCTAGCATCAATTTAATGCCTTTTTCTGTTTTCAGGAGATTGGGAATTGGTGAAGTGAAGCCAACGACCATGTCGTTGCAACTTGCGGATAGGTCCATTAAATATCCAAGGGGTATAGTGGAAGATGTGTTGGTGAAGGTGGACAAGATTATCTTTCCGATAGATTTTGTTGTATTGGACATGGCGGAGGATAAGGAAATACCTCTTATTTTGGGCTGACCATTTTTGCCATGGGAAGAGCACTCATTGATGTGTAAGAAGGAAAGTTGATGTTAAGAGTTCAAGATGAAACAGTAACATTCAATGTATTTGAAGCTATAAAGTTTCCATCCGAGTCGGATTCGTGCTTTAGTGTTGATATGGTGGATAAACTAGTAGCGAAGGTCATTGAAGAGAACACTCCACACCTACCTCTAGAAGCGTGTATTGCCCAATCAAGAATAGTAGAGGTAGAGGAGTCGACAAAGAATGAATGTGCTAGATTGTTGGAAGCACTTCAGTCGATTGATGAGAACCAAGATCTTGAATTTGAGGAATTTGATTTTGAGAAAGAGAAGGCAAAGGAAAGAAATAAGGAACCTCCAAAGCTTGAATTGAAACCCTTACCTTCCCACCTCAAATACATGTATCTTGGGGAATCGGAAACATTCCCTATAATCATCAGTTCAAAGTTGAGCAATTTGGAAGAAGAGCGATTGATTTGGGTTTTGAGAGAACATCGATCAACAATTGGATGGACTATTTCGGATATTAGAGGCATCTCTCCATCTTTTTGCATGCATAAGATACTCATGGAGGATGATATCAAGCCTAGAGTTCAACCACAACGAAGATTGAACCCTTCAATGAAGGAAGTGGTGAGAAAGGAGGTGCTGAAACTTCTAGATGCGGGAATAATTTATCCTATTTCTGATAGTCCATGGGTGAGTCCGGTGCAAGTGGTTCCAAAGAAGGGAGGTATCACAGTGGTAAAGAATGAGAGCAATGAATTGATACCAACTAGGACGGTCACAGGCTAGAAAGTGTGCATTGACTACCAGAAATTAAATGAAGCGACACGGAAAGATCATTTTCCACTTCTATTCATTGATCGGATGTTGGAGAGATTGGCAGGGCATGCTTATTACTATTTCTTGGATGGTTATTTAGGATACAATCAGATTGCCATCAATCCTGAGGATCAAGAGAAGACAACCTTCAATTGTCCCTATGGCACCTTTGCTTACTGAAGGATGCCCTTTGGTTTGTGTAATGCACCAGCCACATTTCAAAGATGCATGATGTTGATCTTTGGAGATATGGTGGAGCGGTTTATAGAAGTCTTCACGGATGACTTCTCTATTTTTGGTTTGTTGATAATCCGTAAATTATACAGTTTTTGTTTGATCTTTTTGTCGGATTTCAGGTACTTTCTAATGCATTTTTACCTGAATTGGTGTTTAATTCTTTACTTTTCGTGTTTCAGGTTAAAATGGACTTTTTGAGCGAATAAAGACAAAATTGGATAGTTTTGACTCAGAAATGAGCGGATTTCAGAAGATAGGAGAGTTCCGAAGCAGGACAACGCACGGTGAAGCTTGTTTCCAAGGAAGAGAGCCGAAAATCGAAGAATCAAACGAAGAAGCAAGCAGAGTGGCAGTTCTGTAAATTTCAGAACTTTTGAAGGAGCTTCGCCCCAACGAAGAAATTGTCTTCGCCGCGGCGAAGTAAGATAGAGACGATGTGGAATTTCTTCATTCTTCGCCGCAGCGAAGAATTCTTCTTCGGGCGACAGTCAACTTATTTAGTTTTGTAAACGCACAGTTTCGTGTTGTGCGTGTTTTTGGCTGGGTTTTTGGACTAAGTATAAAAGAAAAACTTAACCTTTTGCCAAGGAGCTTGAGCTGTTAGGTTTAGCCGTCTTTTTACACTTTTCTTAGAGTAAAGCTTTTAGTTTTTCGGATTGTTGAAGGGAAGATTCAGATTTGGACTAGAAGATTCATCTTTTGGGGNGACCTAAGAAAGAGTAGGAAACTTTGTGTATGCAATTACTCTATGAGTAGAGAACTTGGTGGATGCAACTACTCTAAGGGTAGAGAGAATGAAAAATGCTAGAATAGAGTGAATGAGAAGAGTAGTAGAAATGGGTTGATGCTTTGTGATCATCACCCGACAGTTATGAGAATCGGGTTGATGCTTTGTGATCACCACCCGAATAGCCATTAGAGATGGGTTGATGCTTTGTGATCATCACCCGATAAGTATTAGAAACGAGTGGATGCTTTGTGACCACCACCCGTTAGTTATTAGAGAAGGGGTTGATGCTTTGTGATCATCATCCGACATTTATTAGAAGTGGGTTGATGCTTTGTGATCATCACCCGACAGTGATTAGAGACAGGTTAATACTTGGTGATCTCGTTACCCGAAAGTCATAAGGAACGGGTAGGTGCTAGGTGGTCTCCACCCGATAGTTACGAAAACCGGGTAGGTGCTTCGTGATCCCTACTCGGTAGTCACTAAGAACGGGTTGGTGCTGTGTGAACTCCACCCGATAGTCATGGAGAGTGAGATGGTACTGTGTGAATGTCATCCGGTCGTACCTCCGGTAAGATGAGGCCATGACGTTTAGTAGAAACAGAAATAGAAACAGAAATAGTGTAAGGAAAGAATTAAGAGTAATACATACGGGGACAGACAGATAGAGGGTTTTACTTACTGAGCATTATTTTGTGCTCACCTCGTTATTTTTCCTTTGTGGATGCAGGATCTAGGTGATAATGCAGTCGGAGGGCGTCGGCAAGCGAGGAGCAATAGCTACACTGTTTCCCCTGTTTTGTCTTTTAAAATGACTTTTTGTAAACAATACTCTTTGTGTATAAAAGACATATGACTTATAATGAAAAGAAAGTTTTTTGGGCCCAATTTTCTATTGTTATTATGCATGCATTGTATTAGCTTACAGCAGTTGTTACGCGTCCTGTTCGGAAAGTATGGGGTGAAACATAGAGTTGCAACACCTTACCATCCACAGATCAACGGGAAAGTGGAATTGTCGAATAGAGAACTGAAAGGAATTTTAGAAAAGACAGTTAATGCATCTAGGAAAGATTGGTCATGGAAATTGGATGATGCATTATGGGCCTACCGAACTACATTTAAGACTCCGATTGGTATGTCTCCATTCAAGATGGTTTATGGGAAGGCATGTCATTTTCTGGTAGAATTGGAGCATAAGGCCTATTGGGCAGTTAAGCAGCTCAACATGGATTTACGAGTTGCTGGGGAAGAAAGGATGCTGACTTTGAATGAACTCGATGAGTTCTGTCAAGAAGCTTATGAGAATGCTAGAATGTACAAGGAAAAGACCAAGAAGTGGCATGGCAAGCATATCCGGAAGAAGAACTTTGAAGTGGGTCAGAAAGTGTTGTTGTTTAACTCTAGACTTAGGCTTTTCCCAAGAAAACTTAGGTCTAGATGGTCTGGACCCTTCATAGTTACAAGAGTTTACCCATTCGGAGCGGTGGAGGTGTCACATGAAGAAAAAGGCACATTTAAGGTCAATGGCCAGAGGTTGAAGCCATACATCGATGGAGTGATGAGTTACAAGTCAATTCCTCTCCGGCTTGACATTCTGATATGAGAACTTGAAAGAGTCGAGCTTTCTGGCTATAAACAAGTGCTCCTTGGGAGGCAACCCAAGTGTTTTCATTTGTTGTTGTTTATTTTTAATTGTTTAGTTTTCTTATGATTTTAGATGAAGTCTAATTTGTGTGTTTTCGGGTGTTTCAGGTGAATTATCAAATCAAGGCAGAAAATGGAATTGTCTAGTTTGCGTCGCAGCGAAGAAGTTTCTTCGCAACTGGGTTAGTTTCAGGGTTTTGAAATAAAGAACTTCGTCACGGCGAAACCTGGTTTTTATAAATACTTTGCGCGACCTTTCATTTTCACGAAACTTTTCAAACCCATTTGAGAGAAAAATTTTCCACCTTCAATCTAGATCCTTCCCAGTGATTTCCCAGCAAAGTTTCTCACTCCTTAACCTTTCTAAACACCAAAACAACTCGATCAAACAAAGATTATTGAAGAAATTTGTGGTTTCAAGAAATTTGGGGTTTTGCAATCTTAGATGATTTTGACTAAATTAGTGGCAAATACTCCCTAGTTTCGGTAAGATTTCAAGTTCCCTAAGCTTTTAATCGCAAATTTTTTAGTTTACAGTTGTGGATCTGAAAATTTTGATTGTGATTGAGTTGTGAAATTTTTGTGATTTTATGCGTTGATTGTGTTGGAGGAAGTGTTGATTTTGCATTGTGTGATATTGAGCTGTGTGGGTCTTGAATTTTGGAGTGTTTGGTTGAGTTTGGAAAAATCGCAGTTTGGGGGTCTAAGTGCAAATTTTGGAAGTGTTGTTTTACTGCAGGATTGATTGTGGTTGTTCATAGGGCATTTAGGGTCGAATTTTTAAGTTGAATTGTTGAGTTGATTACTAGTTTGGAAAAATGCCGCTCAAAGTGTTGTCCAAGGGTAAAGGTAAAGGAAAGAAAGTGGACAACCGGTTTGTATGTGACAAGGCTCGGACACGCTATGAAAGGGCAGCCCAAAGGAAAGATAAAGGATTTATTCCTGAGCGTGGATTGATAGCGAGCCAGGTTATGGATTGGAGTCGAGGGAGACGATGGGAACTATTTATGAGTGCACCTGCGCAAGCGGATGTAGAGCCTCTAGTGAGAGAGTTTTATGCCAACCTCCCAAAGTGTGAATCTGGTACTGTTTTTTTTAGGGGTACTGATGTGGCATTTACTGCAAAGGTCATCAATGAAGTTTATAACCTGCCTAACATTGACCAGAATGATTATGCGGATTTTAGGAAGACATAATTTGAGGATGATATCATTCTTCTAGTCATTACAAAACCGAACACCACTTGGGAGGTTTCAAAAGAAGGGTAACAAGAGCATCAAGGGAACTAATTTGACACCGATGGCTCAGTTGTGGCAGTACTTTATTAGTGCGAGGATGATGCTGGAAACGCACTATAGCACGGTGACTTATGAGAATGCATTATTGCTCTATTCTATTGCCATAGGAAAGAGTATAGATGTGGGACAAATTATCCTGAACAACATTCAACATGCAGCTAAACCAGGGCGAGGGAGTTACCCTTTCCCACATCTCATTACAGCTTTGTGTACTCGAGCAGGAATCGAGGTACATGATGATGAGCCACTTATCCATGCTGCCCCAATCTTCGACTCAGATTATTATCACAAGCATCTTGAACGTCCCGACGATGAGCAACCAAGTGTAGGGACAAAACGACAAAGAACCACACAAGGCACTGCCACATCATCCAGTTCCACAGCCACTATGAGGGAAATGATGCAACAGATGATGGGTCAGATGAGACGTATGGCAAAACGTCAGGATTGGTTGGCAGAGCAGACCCAGATGATGTATGACATGCAGAAGAGTAGCTTCAACAAGCTCAACGTTGATACTGCAAAATTCCAATGGGCTGACTGGGATTCAGATGAGTGGATGGGCTCCAACTCAGGAGAGGACGACACCGAGGGAGACGAGGAGGCCGAAGAATGAGCACTTGAGCACCTGTTTTTGTTTTTAATTTTTCTTTGTTTTTGTTGTTTTTGTATTTCATTTCGAACATTGAACTCAATTGATACTTTGTGTTTTGGATTGTTTTAGTTGTTTAATTTTTGTTTTAATTTCGTAGTTGATGTAAAGACGAGATTAAGGCTGTAATATTTTCATATTAGTTAGTGAATTTTTCTAACACAATGGACACCACAGTTTTCAATTGTTTTTACAGATGTTGGGGATGAAAAAGTCAAGGAATGGGTGTGCACACTGTTGAGTGAAACTTCAACTTCACGGATTAATCAGGGACCTATCTCATACCTTTGTCGATTTTGTTTTAGGGAACTATCTCATACCTTTGACGATTTTGTTTTTCTACTCCTAATTTGTGCATAATGTGACATTGGAGACAATGTCATCTTTTGTTTGGGGGTGGGAAAATTTTGAGAAATTTTTTTTTTTTGTTTAGTTAATTTTGTGCTTTTGTTGTGTATGCCAATGATGAATTGTATAAATCAATGATGAGATTAGGGTTGTTGGGATTTTATTGTTGAAAAATGTTAAGCATTGCTTCAAGTTTATGTTTATTGACTGAATTTTGATTGAGGTTTGTTGAGTGGTTCAACCACCATTTTCATTTATTTCGGCATGCTTAGATTCATTTTATGTGGTTAGGTAAAGTTTGATATTGTTGGTGGACTCTAGAACCTAGTAGAGAAATGCTTGAGGTGAAATTCTAGGAATAGACATTGTTGAGGAAATGATTTAGGCATTTTTCGGAACGTTTGAGCATTTCCAACCAACCCACGAATGAATTGTTCCTTAGTCACTCACTTGAGCCTTATGAGATTATCATTGCTTTTTTTATTTATTTTGCAAACGGAAAATTTTCCAATCCAACTACCCTAAACACTTTATCATACCCTTTAGGAGAATTTTGGACCCAATGCAAACACAAAGAAAGGAGTTGTGTGAATGAACTAAAAGAATAGTTTGGGGGTTGTGAGAAGGGCAAGAAGAATAAGAGAGGTAATTAACCTCAATTGTGTTTATAAAAAAAAAAAAATTTAAATTATAATATTTAGTTCGAGAATTACATTACAATAGCAACAATAAGAATTGTTCATGGTTAAAGGTTGTTAAATGGTTGACATTTTGAGTGATGGTTGAGAAAGGAAGTGGGAGTTGGATTAAGTCTTAGTGTTTGCTTTAAGGAAACCAAGTTCTCTTATTTGTTTGTCCTTTCCTTTCCTTTGGAGCCTAATGTTACAAGCTTGCAAAGACCTTTTGATTCTTAACGATGTCTAATCCTCATTAGTGGAGAGTAGTTTGATATTTAGGCTTATGGAGTATGCTGCCATTTGATAAACTTTACATTTCTGTATAAAATAATCCAGGAAGTCGTAAAGTGGATTGAAGTGGGGATCACCTACTAGGGGGACCAATAGAGAAAGATAGTCGATGCAACTTATAACTTCTTGGAGTGTTGAACATTTTTCTAGTAATAATTTTGCAACAATCTTTGAGACTTGTATAAATTCTAGGCAATTCGTTGTGTTGAGTTAAGTCTTATGTTTTTCTTTTTAAATTCTTGTTTATTTTGCTGTTTTGCATTTGTTTGGGCGTTTGTTGTTTTTCTTTCATTTTGTTTTGTACCTGATGCTCGGGGATGAGCATGTCTTTAGTTTGGGGGTATGTGATAATCCGAGGATTATACTGTTTTATTTAGGCTTTTAGACCGGATTTTAGATACTTCTTAGTTCATTTATGCCTGAATTGCTACTTAATTTTTTACATTTGTGTTTCAAGCCAAAATGGACATTTGGAGCAAATAAGGAGCAAATTGGAGTTTCTGAACTAAGAAGAAGCGGATCTCAGAAGTTGGGAAAGTTTTGAAGCAGAGTAAAGCACTATGAAGCTTGTTCCCATGGGAGAGCATCAAGATCTAAGATTCAAGCAAAGAAGCAAGCGGGGGGCAATTCTGTAATTTTAGAATTCTTCATGAGGATTTGCCGCGGCGAAATGAGTCATGCACAAGAGTTACTTTTACTTTGTCGCCGCGGCAAGATTTCTTCTTCGCCGCGGCAAAGTCTGCAATTTTTCAGTTTCGTTAAAACGCACAGTTTCATTTTTAGGCAAAGTCTTAGGTTTTTGGGCGAGGTATAAAAGAAAAACTTGGCCATTTTGAGGGGAGTCGTGTTTTTCTTTGTCTAGAGCAGCTTTTTCATCTTCCTTAGTTTAGATTTGACGAATTTGAGTTGAAAAGTGAGAAGATTTGGGATTGAATCTGGTGGATTCTTCAATTAGGGGAGATCTCTTGTCTTTTCTCTTATTTTAATATGTTGAACTTTGTGTTTATTGTTTTCCTTGCTTATTATATTAATTTAGCTATGAACTAACCCATTTTGGGTTAGGGTTTTTATGTAGTTTGGATTCTCATGGATTGAGCAATTGATTTTTAATTATTTTCATATGCTATTGCATGGATTGTGTGGTTATTCTTAATTTATTGCTTTTAATTGATGAACATGATGAGATTGAGAAATGAGTCGTGTTAAGCTTCTTGGATAATCACCATTGTAGTATTGAATGCTAGGGATAGATTTAAGAATCAATGAAATCAATCTAGGATTCCATGTGCTTAATGAGCTTAGAACTATTAATCTTCAAATTGTTGGGTGCAGAAGTTTAACAGGGAAAAGTAGGAAAACATAGACTGAGAAGGTATGTTTTACAATTTAGAGAATTTGATTTACAATCAATGCATGTGAATATGGAAATAGCATAATCTGTAGGTTTAATCCATAGAGTCTTGATGAAGTCAAAACCTTACCCGTTTGTTTTAAATTAATGTTACCTTGTTTTTAATCTTGCTTTCATAATTTAGCTTTGAGCATTTAGCAATTTTTGTTTTAGCTTTAAGTTTAATTTTCTCCCATTAATCCAAACAAATTCGATTACTCCAAATTGAAAACAGTAGAAAACTTAGTGCTTAGCAACCAATCCTCATGGGAATGATACTCACTCATCACTTTATTACTTTGTGCGACTAGTGCACTTGCTAATTATGCATGTTGTAGTAAATACACATCAAGCACATGTGGCTGCATTGGTTGTAGGGACTTACTGTTTATTTTTGCCTACGGGCTTGTTATTGGGACTATATAACTGTTATCACGTACCTTCTATTTCTAGAAATATTATTTCAGTATCCGCTTTGGATAATATAGGGTATGATTTTGAGATATCTAATGGATTGTTGTCCTTTAGTTTGAATGGTATTCTATTTGGAATTGCAAGGTTATATAATGGATTATATGTTCTTGATTTAAACAATTAAGATATTCTCAATATTGAAACCAAGAAAGCTAAACATAGCAATCAAAACAAGACATCAAGACATATCTCTGGCACTGTAGATTGTGTCATGTTAATAAGACCCGCAATGCAAAACTTCAAAGGGATGGAATTTTGGACCCTTTTGACTTTGAGTCATTTGAGGTAAGCGAGTCATGCTTGTTAGGCAAGATGACCAAGTCTCCTTTCACAGTACAAGGTGAAAGGGCTACTGAGCTGTTAGGCATCGTCCATAGTGATGTATGTGATCCACTAATAGTTGAGGCCAAAGGTGGATGGTTATGTCTACCTATTGAGACATAAATCTGAAGCCTTTGATAAATTCAAGGAATTCAGGAATGAAGTACATAATATGTTGGGCAAAATTATTAAAGCTCTTCGGTCGGATTGAGGAGGAGAATACTTAAGCTCAGGGTTTTCAGAGTACCTGAAGGAATGTGGGATAGTATCACAACTTACCCCTTCTTATACACCCTAACAAAATGGAGTGTTAGAACGGAGGAACAGGACCTTGCTTGACATGGTTAGGTCCATGATGAGTTTTAGTGATTTACCTGCATCGTTCTGGGGTTATGCCCTAGAGACTGCGACTCACATTTTGAACCGTGTGCCATCAAAGTCTGTAGATAAGACTCTATATGAGCTATGGTGTGGGTGAAAGCCCAACTTGTCCTATCTAAGGATTTGGGATTGCGAAGCTTATGTTAAGAAATTGACTTCGAACAAGCTGGGCCCAAAATCCTATGAATGTATATTTGTAGGGTATCCAAAGGAGACCAAAGGATACTATTTCTACCATCCAGAAGAGCACAAAATTTTTGTTGCTCGATCTGGTGTCTTCCTAGAAAAGGAATATTTTCTAAGAAGTACTAGTGGGAGAAAAGTAGAACTTGATGAAGTTCTAGAACCACAAGATATACTAGACGAATGATAGGATGATGTGCCACAGGAAGTGGTTGAGCATCAAGAGGAGGTTACTCCATAACTTGTGGATATAAGTGAACCACCTCAGGTAGCACAGGAACTACGTAGATCTGGGAGAGTACGCCATGAGCCCAAGAGATACGGTTATCTTGTGACTCAACATGGTGACGTACTAGTTTACCAAGACGATGAACCCAAAACCTACGAACGCTATATCAGATCCAGATTCCGTTAAATGGCTTACAGCCATGAAATTTGAGATGGACTCTATGTACCAGAACCAAGTGTGGTCTCTGGTGGAACCACCTGAAGGGGTAAAACCCATAGGGTGTAAATGGGTCTTCAAGAAGAAGACTGACATGGATGGCAACATGCATACTTATAAAGCACGACTGGTTGCCAAAGGTTTCAAACAAATTCATGGCATTGACTATGAAGAAACCTTTTCGCCGGTTGCCATGATTAAATCCATCCGGATTATGCTTGCAATTGCTGCATATCATGACTATGAGATTTGGCAAATGGATGTCAAAACTGCTTTCCTGAACGGAAACCTTGAGGAGGATGTGTATATGACACAACCTGATGGTTTCGTTCTTGATAGTCAAGCTAATAAGGTATGCAAGTTGCAGAGATCCATTTATGGACTCAAGCAAGCTTCAAGGAGCTGGAACATTCGTTTTGATGAGGCCGTAAAAGAATTCGGTTTTATCAAAAACGAAGATGAGCCCTGTGTTTACAAGAAAGTGAGTGGGAGCGCAGTAGCATTCCTAGTGTTGTATGTCGATGACATACTTCTGATCGGGAATGATATACCGAACTTGCAGTCGGTAAAGACTTGGTTATCCAAGTGCTTCTCCATGAAAGACTTAGGGGAAGCAGCCTACATCCTTGGTATAAAGATCTATCGTGATAGATCGCGTAGGTTGCTTGGCCTAAGTCAGAGTGCATATATTGACAAAGTACTGAAACGATTCAGTATGGAAGAATCCAAGAAAGGATTTCTTCCGATGTCACATGGTGTTTATCTCTCTAAGGAATTGTGTCCTAAAACACAAGATGAGAGAGATAGGATGAAGAGGATCCCATATGCATCAGCAATTGGATCCATCATGTATGCCATGCTATGTACTCGGATTGATGTCTCATGTGCTTTGAGCACTTGTAGTAGATATCAATCGGATCCAGGTGAGCGTCACTGGATGGCTGTCAAGAATATTCTTAAGTACTTGAAGAGGACTAAGGATATGTTCTTGGTTTATGGAGGGGAAGATGAGCTCACTGTAAGAGGATACAGTGATGCTAGTTTCCAAACGGACAAAGACGATTATCGATCGCAATCAGGGTTTGTATTTTGTCTCAATGGCGGTGCAGTGAGCTGGAAGAGCTCCAAGCAAAGCACTGTAGCGGACTCTACAATGGAGGCTGAGTATATTGCATTGTCAGATGCGGCCAAGGAGGCAGTCTGGATTAAGAAGTTCGTCATTGAACTTGGTGTGGTTTCTACGATTGTTGATCCTATAGACATCTATTGTGACAACAATGGAGCAATTGCTCAAGCTAGGGAACCACGGTCTCATCAGAAGTCCAGACACATACTCAGACGATTCCATCTCATCAGAGAGATAGTTGAGAGGAAAGACGTGCAGATTAGTAAAGTGCATACTGACGACAATCTCGCAGATCCACTTACAAAGCCTCTGTCGCAGCAGAAGCATGAAAGGCACTTGAAATCATTTGGTATTAAATACATGAATGATTGGCTATAGTGCAAGTGGGAGATTGTTAGAGTAGATGCCCTAGAGCCAATCAATTATTGTGGAATTGACTCTTTGTAATAATGTTCATTAATCAATAATAAAAGGCATTTTATTCTATATCGCGTAAATCATTATTATTGGGCCCCCGTGAGTGTATAAACTCTCTCTTGGGTACTCTGGGTATAGCCCTCATCCGCATGCACACTCACAGGCTACACCACTTCTCTCTCTCATATCATCCACTCTCTAATGCAGCGTACATGCGGGAATAACTACCCATAACTCACGGGTTCCTCATCGTACAACCTACTCTATTTTCTTTTTCTCTCTTTCTCTTAATAAAGTTTACACTCAAAGTGCTCTACTCTTTTTTCTCAATGTATTAATGCAATGATGACATCATGCTCATAATGCACTCATGAAATGCAATTATGCCATGTGCAATAATTAAGGTTCTCTACTCTTACTCATGTCTTACTCAAGCATTTCACATACAACTCATGTGCATAATAAACTCTACTTACTCTATAACTCTTCTCCCCTATTTAATCATCCCAAAATGGGAGAAACTCTCATACTCTCTAAGTTCCTATCAAAGAAAGACACTCCAAAGGATTTGGCCAAAACTCTCTCCAACTTCCACCAAATTCAACTCAATCTCAACTCAACATCATAGCATCTCAACTCTTCTCATAACTCAGTTATATATTAACAATAAATAGAAATAACCTCCCTCTCATCAAAATTTCCAATAAACATAATATATACACATAAATACATAAATCTCTACTCAAAAGAGTTTAAATCTCAACTTGAGTTGGATTTACTTACCTTGTGGGTAAGTGACTTCTCTAACACCTCTTTTTCCTTGTGTATTGTCTTCTCTCTACAACTCAAGTGGGGCGTTACAATTAGTCTAGTAACTAAATACATAATACGAGAGTAACCGAGGGTGACACTATTTCTAGGCCCGGTCTCGTCGAGATAACAGATGATGAAAGGATTGGATTGTACGGTAACCATATCGTTGACAGGTAGTTGCTTTGCTAAATCGAATCTATCGGGTGGCATGATGCCTTGTTAGGGGCCAATCTTGGTCTATGAGCAGTGAGATAATTAATTGGTGTTAATTGCGATACTACACATGTAGTATGATAAGGAGCCTACGGGTCACACACAGAAAAGATAATTTAAGAACCAGTTTACAAGAAAGGCGTTTTGTTTTTAGGCGAAAGGGTATTTTGGTAATTTCACAGTGTAATTAAATTTGCTGAGGTCGTAGCCTTTATTTAATTTGTTAATTAAATTAAATAAGTGAAATTATATTTAAATTGTATTTGCATATATTTAAATGAATTATTGTTATTGTTAAATTTTAATATAGAAATAATATATTAATTGAATTTAATTGAAATAACAATAATAATTAAAATTAAAAATATCTAAAGGGCTGTTTGGATGCAAGGAGTTGTTTGGGTTGGTGCCCAAGCCCATTCCATGATGGAATAGGGTATGTGTTGCACTATATAAGTGCAACACTTTGTGAAATAAAACGAGTTAATTCATTTCATTCAAAAAGCAAAATTTCTAGCCCCTTTTTGCTCTCCCACGCCAGATTTCTTTTGCTTGAATTAAAATTTCATTGATTTTCATCTTGGTTCTTAAAGGCTAAAGAGGATCTAGCAAATCCCTCTTAGTTCTTTGAGGTTGTCTTCGTGGGACTACATTGGTTCGATCCAAACTTGGGCGTAGCGAAATCCATTCAGAGACAAACTTGGAGGAGCCTCCAACATGCATAAGATTTCTAAACTTCAAACTGATTTTTCTGTAAATTCTATTCTAATGTATAAATTGTAATTTTTGTGCCCGATCTTGGTTCTAAGGAACAATCTATCATGTAAATTATTTTGTTTCGCTGCCTAGATGATCGTTCCTAACATACTTACCTGAACTTGAGTAGTTCCACACTAGAATCCCTCTCTTTGGTAGACTTCCTCTTTCTCTTAAACCCTAAGCATATAAATTATAAGAATTCAACACTTTAAACATTTAATCACACTTCTTGGTGTAAAATCTTACTTGGAGTGCTTAGGAGTGAAATTCTACCAAAATCCATAAATTTCCTTGGAAATCGATGAAGAAAATTGAGAGAATTAGAGATGAAGGTGGCGTGTGAGGGAGTAGAGAATGGTAGGGTTTCAATCTTGAACCCTAATATCACATATATTACTTATACTTTCCCATTTTTCCCTTGTACTTCTTATGAAATTCCATCTTTGCCCCTTAGTCAATTACAATAATGCCCTCATTTCAATTGCATTCTCCATGAAATTCTACTACTTTTCTCCCCACATTTTCAACTAACTCTAAGTGGAATGACCATTTTGCCCTTAAGCAAGTTTTTCTAGAATTTCCTCAAAAATTCCAACAAGTTCTTTGCCTCGGTGAAATGTTTCTTCACCTTGGTGAAGCATTCCAGAGTGTACGTTGCCGATAAAACTTATCCTTGCCACGGCGAAGCCTGCAAATTCTAAAACACGAATTGGGTAGTGTGTACATGTCGCGGCGACAAAACTCCTTTGCCGCGGTGAAGTCTGCAACTTAATTTCAATCTTTCACCTTGAAATAAATAAAAGTTAAGGCATTAAAGCATAAATGGAGTGTACCTCAATGTGGGTGGACAATCAATTCAAGAATTGGCATAAAAGTTTAGGGCATGTTCTTATCATATCTTAAAATTGATGCATAATGGTTGTCTACATCAAATCCACCTATTGTACTATTTGTCCTTTAGTTAAGTAGACCAGAATACCATTTTCTTTAAGAACCTCAAATTTCCCACAATTTTATCTTTTGCCTATGGATGTATAGGGACCATATAGAACACCAACTCATGGGGATGCAAGATATTTTCTTACTTTATGGATGATATTATGGGATACTTGGTTATTTCTTATGAAAATCAATCAAATGTTTCCAAACCATTAATTTTTTTTTTACTCATGGTGCATAATCAATTCGAACAAACTCCAAAATGTATTCGAATAGATAATGGTTACAAATTTTCAATAAATGTGTCATGATTTCTTCATGATAGAGGCATCATTCATCAAAGAACATGTGCATTTCACCACAACAAAATGGAGTTGTTGAAAGAAAAAATAGAAACATTTTAGAGATAGCTAGGGCATTAGTCCAATTTTCAAACCATTTTTGGGGTTATTGTGTCAAAACTTAATCTATATCATTAATAGGTCATCAATGATGGTTCTAAAGGAATGTCACAGTATGAGAAATTTTTTGGTAAGAAACCTAAACTTAATCATTTGAGGGTTTTGGTTCCTTAGCCTATGCTACTGTTTTATCTCCAAAAGATAAGTTGTCTCCAAGATCTAATCCATGTGTTTTAGGGTATTCTCTTACACAAAAGGGTATTTTTGTATGATTGACATCTAAATCTATGACTGTTACAAAAGACATTGTTTTTCATGATACTATTTTCCCTTTTACTTGGAATCATTCTGTTAAACACCTTCTTACCTTAATCTTTTTTATGGAGCTAGAGTATGTTCCTTCATCATCATCATTGCTTAAATCCTAATTCATCAAATAGAGACATGTCATTTTTTCCAGTAAAAGAATCAGTACCTACTTCTTCCCCACCTACTTCATCATCTGACTAAAATGTATCCATAATAATAAACTTAACCCTCTAAGCCACCTATTTGGAAATCTGATTTCATTTTTCCTACACGCCACAACACCTAAAGCTACCTTTGTAAATATCCTATTCAGGATTCATTCCTATGCTCATCTTTCTTCATCATATCAAACCTAATTGTCTAAATTTTCTTCTTTGACTGAACCTACGACTTTCCAACAAGCCTCTAAAGATTCTAATTGGGTTAGTGCTATGCAAAAGGAGATTTGGCTTTAGAACTAAATGCCACTTGGTCCTTGGTTCCTTTACTACTTGGTAAGAATCCTATTGGTTGCAAATGGGTTTAAATTCAAATATAAGGCTAACAATTCTTGGAGAGATATAAAGTAAGATTGGTTGCAAGGGTTATACCAGTAGGCAGGAATCGATTATGATGAGACATTTTCCCTTGCATGAAAATGGTGCTTGTTAGGCTGGTTTTAGCTTTAGCTTTAGCTTTTATGAATAATTGGCCTTTGTATATCAAAGGATGTGGACAATGCCTTTTTACAAGGTGATTACCAGAAGATATATAAGACTCTTATAAGGTTTTCATAAGCAAGGAAGTCAGAATAGTTTTCAAATTCACAAGTCTCCTTATGGTTAAAACAAGCTTCCGAGCTTGGAATCACAAATTAACTTCCACACCTCTAGTGGTTTCAGCAGTCTTCATCTGATCATTAATTCTTTTTTCTTAAAAGAGATAGTTGTCACATTGCTATTTGCTTGATTATGTTGATGACATATTTATCACTGGAAGTGATCCATCCTTGATAAATAGCACCAAAATTTGCTTTCATTCTCATTTAAGCTCAAAGACTTTGGTTCTTGAGATATTTTTGGGTGTTGAGGTTGCTAGATCTACTAAAGGAATCAACCCTTGAGCTGATTGCTGACTCTAGTTTGTCAATACGAAACTTGCTATAATTCCTTTGGATGAAAATATGAAGTTCACTTCTGAAGGATATGACAAGCTCTTTCCTACTACTGTTGATCTAGTTTTGTCTGTCCTTTTATTTTTCAGAGACTTATGGGTAATTTGATGTACCTTTGTATGACCAAGCCTGATCTTATTTACTCAGTGAGTTTTAAGTCAATTCATGGAGCATCCCAAAAAATCCCACATGAATGCTGCTTTGAAGATTGTCAAATATGTGGAGGCTGCCCCAAGCATGGGTCTATTTACCCTTCTGTTGACTTCCTGCAGTTAAAGGCTTACAGAGACTCAAATTTGGCATCCTGTCTTATGACTAGAAAATATGTCACATGGTATTGTGTTTTTCCAGGTCACTCTCTTTTATCCTGGAAATCTAAACAGCAACCTACTTTTCTAAATCTTCTTCTGAAGCTGAAATAGGGCTATGGCTTCCACGTTTGTGAAATTGTCAGGATCACTAACTCTATGATCTTGGTTTCTAGAATTTGGTTCCTTTACTCTCTTTTGTGATAATCAATTTGCACTTCATATTGCTTCTTATCCTATGTTCCATGAAAGCACAAAGCACACTTGATATTGATTGCCACATAGTCCAAAACAAAATCAAGGAGGGCTTGATAAAAACTGCTATATTTCTACACATGAGCAACCTGCAGACAAAGGCTCTGGCAGTGAGCTTCATCACCACTATTATACAAGTTGCGCGTGCTTGACATTTATCAACCACAACTTGAGGGGGGTATTGGCATATTGTACTATTGTAATAATTGTTATTACTGATGCAGGTGTTACGTTTCAGTAGATGGGAAACAGATGTATTAACAATGGGAAAGTTAAAGGTATTAGCATAGTTAAGTAATCACTTTTTTAGTAAACCACAAATTGTTGTTAGAGTAGAAATAAGAGTTTTAGACAGAAATGCAAAGTTGTTGACTTGAGTGATGAGTAATGAAAGTGAAGAAATTACTCCGAAAGTTCTTTGTTCTATTTATAACTAATTTTTTTTTCTTAAAACAAATCTAGTAAAAATAAGTGTTAGGTTACCAACTAGTGATTTTGTCAAATCATCAAAACATAAGAGGTTGACCAGGGAAATGAAGACTCAATCACTTGGGATAAATTAATATTTGCGATGATAAATCTGATTTCTTAATGGTAGCAATGCCTAACTTTTAAAAGCCATTTGAAAGGAGACAAATTAGGTATTTTATTCCCATTCAAACCAAATATTATCTCTAGCTAATTGAGGGTCGGTAAGACTGAATAAAATATTTTTTATATTTGATTGTTTAATTAAGTTGAAAATCAGTTCTAAAATTTTCAAAAGTTTTGACCTTATCTTATTATAAAAGTCCTATTAGTTCTATTTAATGAGTTCTCCAAAATACTTTCATATAAATTTTAAAATTTATTTTATCTTTAAATAATGTAAAAGTGTATTTATTTTTTCTTGTCACAAAAAGTTTATACTTCTATATTATAATAATTGATAAGTATTATAGTTCATACATACATATAGTGGCGGAGTCACAAATTGGCCATTGAGGAGGGTAAAAAATATCCAAAAATAATATCATTTAAATTTTTTAACTATAATTATATTAAAATTTTATATAAAATGAATGTCCAATAATTTAACTTACAAAAAAGAAAATTGTGTGAAAACAATATGGGAAAAAAGACACAAGATTAGATATCTTGCAAGGTCAAGTATAATTAACAAGAAAAAATGAGAATAGTAAACATATCTTGAATCACATGATGATTGTACAGTAAAGAAAATGTCACTTTGTGCAATAATTTACTCTATAATTAATGATATTAAAATTTATATATTTTTGTGTCATAAATTTTTTCTGAAGAATGTTCTTAGGTATTCTTTTTGTCAGAAAAACCTAATTAAGGAAATGAATAATTGCACCAACAAAATTATCACAATAACCATTTTTTAAAGTAAATTTACAATTGAACTCAACAACTTTAGTTTTTTCATTTCGCATATTCTTAATTCTATATAAATTGAAGAATATTAAGAATACTTTTAAAAATATAATTAACAAATTTCTAAGTTCAGGAAGGCCATTAGCCATCTTGGTCTATAGTGGCTTCGCCACTAGTATGTAGTATGTATGTATGTATGCAAGTATGTATGTATGTAATTTTCTAGTCAAGACGTATGATATAAATTATCAGAACCACGCATATACACAATTGTATCTGGATTGTAAAATTTTATTTTAGTCCAAAGTAATGAATCAAATGATGTATATATGATATTGACAAATTTATACCAAGACATCCTAACTATAGAAGACTACCAATGTTTATAAGTGTATATATAGTGAAGTCATTCTTTGTCAAGATGTCTTGATATTAATTTCATCAGGATCAACTTAATCACCGTTAGATTTATCTCATTGGACTGAGTGATATTTTGCAACTCCAATTCAATAGTATATATAGGAGTTCTCTAGTAAGGATGTCGGTACTGAATTTGTGATGACCATGTTTAAATACCTGGGTTATCATTGTTGAGCCCTCATGTGTTTGGGGTGCAAAAACTAATAAAAAAGAGTGGTAATTAACTAATAATGTGCAAAGGTATGACATAAGATAACCAAAACAAAAATGCAGATTTTCCAGTAAAACGATGTCACATAGATGGGACGCCATTTCATTCAATTTTCTAGAAATAATCTCCAGTAAAGTGTGTTCCATTTGGAATGATATTATTCCTCATGCCCGTCACAGTTCTGTCAAACATAAAGCAAAAATCCATTCAAGCAAACTCAAGTAAAAAATGAAAAACCAAACTGGAAAACCGCTCTAGCAAGTCGTTCCAAACATATCAAGACTTAGTCGAAGAAGGTACCCACCATCCGCCAGTGAACATCACTTGCAATGTAAGAAGGAACGACCATTCCTTTAGCCGTTCCACATGAATGACCTTGTTTCACTCTCGTTTATAGCTTTGGAATCCTGACACATTTTGCAATTTGAAGAAGAACTCTCGTTCCATGAGAGGAATGCTTGTTCTAAGCCAAGTCAAGATTTTGGACATAGAATTCGAGCTCAAGTCAAGGTTGAGAGAACTTCAAGTAAATTCAGAATGACCTCGACAAATGCACGTTCCCAGAATTATTCAAGTCGTTCCAGCAAAGAACGATGCCATTCCACGAAGTCGTTCAAAGTTCAAGAATTTTTGCACATCAAGAGGTCCGAGATGGAATGCACATTCGCGATGAGGAACGCAAGTTTCCGACAGGGTAAACACCACATTTAGGGAACATCATTCGAAACTAGATTTCAAAGTAATGTGAATGCGGTGTCAAGAATGCCCGTTCCTAAGGTTGGAACGCACGTTCCTCTAGGTTCTACAACTTTTCAAAAGTACATTAGATGCAGCAACTGCTCTATTTAGTAAAGGTTGGTGGAGACTTTAAAAGGGTGATTTATTGCAAGAAAATAAAGAAAAATAATAGGCATTATCCAACATTCACATCTTGTAAACCCTTGAGCTCAAAATCAATCTCTTATTTGTACTAAGCAAACATTTATAGAGAATCTTTGAAACCATTTTGAATAGCCTAAGTTAGAGGCAATCATTCACAAAACATTTGATTAATATCCTTGGTTGAATACTCTAAATCTAGAGGCAAAATCCCGTAAACTATGTTAAGGCAAATCCTATCAAACTATTGATTGGAGAAATCCGATTCTATTGGAACTTCAAGGAGGTTGCCTTGAAGAAGTGGATGTAGGAGGTTGTGATGAAAGTTGTGAACCACTATAAAATCTTTAAGCATTTCTCTTCTCTTTCTATTATTTTTGTCAATATCTTTCTTATCTATTACTATCATTAAAGTTATATATTGTTCTATTGTGGATTATAAAACCCCTCCCTAGTCAGGTACTCTTGAATATCCCTCAATGAAGATCCAGAGAATTCATGTCTAGGGAACAAGTTGTATAAGAAAACCCTGCAAGAGTAATAAAATGTCTGAAACATTAATAAAGATGATCGTAGGATCAAAATTTGTACTTCAAAAATAAAAAACAAAAACTTTAATTCGTTTGGGCATCAATCAATCAAAACATATTAATGCTATTTTCATTCATATGGTGGGAGCTTCAAAAAGGTGTTTCAAAAACATTGTCGTTACATTATTTACATCAAGATAAAACATCAGGATGACAATAAATTCTTCCCTCATGCATAGCCTTACGTCTCCAGCATCCCTCGTTTTTAGATTACCTGTAAAACATTCAACCATGAAAGGGTGAGCGCTAATCGCTCAGTAAGGAAGATCCATTAATACCAAGTATGTTATTGACATTCATTCAAAACACATTCACCATACCACACCTCTTTGCATCTAAGTATGGTTCCTTTTCTTTACTAAACTCATATACTTTTCTAATCTTCCCATGGTCATAAAAACATCAAGTGTCACATAACAATAATGTAAACATAGTGCACACACATAACATGTCATGACATAACATCTAAATATCATCTAACATGAGTACAAATAATCTCATGATGTAAATAACATCATAACTCATGTAATGCAACTAAATGCATATGAATCATTTAAAGTCTGACGGTCAAACTTTTCTTAGCGTCTTAAGCACTTCATATCATCTAGCCTCAAATTCATCTAGAGCTCATATCATCAGGAGGCATGCTATGAGTTATTTAGCATCTAAAGCAGATATCATTTTCCTCTATTAGCTCAACATTCACTAGAGCTCATATCACCAGGAGGTGTGCTTTCGTGTAATTTATCATCTAAAGCACATGTTCACTTTCCTCAACTAGAATACGCGGATATGCTTATGCGTTAATTAGCAACTAAAGCATAATTCATCTTTCCTCCATTTAGCCTCAAATCTCTAGAGCATATCATCGAGAGGCATGCTACACGTTATTTAGCATCTAAAGCATATATTCATCTTCCCAACGGTATACGAGGATATGCTTACGCGTTTTTCATCCTGTTATATGCATCTCAACATCTTATGCATGTAAATACATGTTTTAGTGAGCTTAATACTTTTGATTTATCATGGATTATCAATCCATTTACATTACCTCTGCTCACATTCATCATCTTAAAACATATATTACATTGCATGTCATGCCATTTATAACATTAATCCTGCATTCGCATCCATGCCATGTACATCTTTCAAAGGTCATCTAACTAATGGGTAAACATTAGTACATGGCTTAATCACATCAATATATAATCAATCATAGTCATAAGAATAATTATGTTAAATCTTAAACTTAATAACTAGAGGCTTATACTTCATGCCATTTTCCATCCATTTTCTAAACAAATTGGCTCTTGACATAAACACAAAAGTTATAGGGCTATGTCTAACTTGTAGTGCTTTAAGAATCATCTCATTTAGATTTTATAACTCAAGGTATGGTCGAAATACTAAAGATGTTTAATATAAGCCCTAAAATTGCCAAATCCAAATTTTTCATATTAAACCATGCCTTGTCAAACTTCTATTGAAAATTAAAAATATGTCAACTATGGATCAGTTAAACTGCCCTTAATAGTCTTTAACATCTTAAAGGAAGGGCAAAACCTCACTCCCATTGTCATCCATCATTGCTATAACATTGTAAGTTAATGCAAACAACACATCAACACTTATAATAGCAACCATCAACACCATGTGGCCTCCAATACTACAAGTTTTGCCACAATCAACATCAATACTTCATTTTTTCAATTAAAACATAACAACTCATAAAACAAAATGGCAATACTTCATGTATAATGAATTCAAGGCAATAAATAACATTAATGAGCTCAAACTACACTTGCCTCAACTAATTCTATGCCTTAAAGCCTTAATTTAAGGTTTCATTAAAATCTGCAAACCCTAGCATAATTAAAGGTGGGAGGTTCTTCCTTACCTTTTTGAAGAATTGCCCCACCAAATCATTTTTCTTTATCTTCTTTTACACCTTATTCCTACATATATAACATTATACCTTAACATCTACCTCAAATCTTCAAATCAATAAACTAGGGTTTTTATTCCTTACTAAACCCTTCATTGAAGATCAAGGCTCTATCTTGTTCTCCTTGAAAAATTATGAAAAACTCCTTTAAAACTAGAGAGGAGAAAGTTGTTTCATGGATGATTTGACAAAAAATGGAAGAAAAGTTGAAGAAATGATATCTCCCTTGGCTTGAACGAATGTTCCCTCATTTATAGGAAATATTTCATTAATTTTCCAAAATTATGCTATTGGCCCAATATTTTATTGTGATAACTGTAAGTCCTTAATTCTTCATATAATGACATTTGGTCAGTTGGCACTAAACATAATTATTAATTAATAATGCCATAAATGCAATTAAGCCTGTCTCCTTGACTTTTGCATGCTTATCATAGGCAAAATGACTATTTACCCCTAATACCCTTTATGGATAATTGATTCATACCGTTCCAAATGAATTGACTATTTTGCCCTTTGTAGATTTATGTTTTTTAACATAAAATTAACATCTAAAGTACTATTTTGAGTTGGGAACATACCTTTGACATCTGGTAGTTACATTTCCTTCCCCCTTACAATATTTCATCCCTGAAATTATAGAAACAGCTCGGGTATCGACTTTCATATCTTTTTCCATTTCCCAAGTAGCTTATTCTATCTTGTGATCTTAAAAGCCCTTTTAATAGTGGAATTGCTGTTTCTGAGTCTTTTATTTCTATCAAGGATATGAAATTGGTGTTCCTCATAAACCAAATATACTGTAATTCCACTTCCTTCATCTGCAGCTGTGAAGGATCACTAACATACTTATGCAACAACAAAACATGGAAAACATATGGACTCATTCCATGCTCATTGGCAGTGCACAGTCTATAAGCTACTTTGGCTAACTTTCCAATACTTCAAAGGGTCCAACGTAACATGAAGCAAGCTTGCCCTTCTTCCCATACCTCAATATGTTTATAAGGCGCGGCTTTTACAAAACACTTGTCGCCCACTTGGAATTCCACTTATTTTTCTTTTAGGCGGCATGCTCTTTGTCGATCTGGGTTTGCTTCATTCTTTTTCTGATGCTCTGAATTTACTTGCTGACATGTTATACATCTGGCAACATAATGGTAATGTCTTTCTTCATACCTGACCACCAGTAGGTTTTCTTTACATCTTGATACATCTTTACACTCTGGGGTGGGCTATATAAAGTGATTATGTGCCTTAAAAGGATTTTATTCCTTAATTCTTCATTTGAGGTAAACATATTCCTCTCTAAACATTAGTGCCCATTGACTATTTTAAATCTCTTACCTTCTGTCATTGTGTGGCAGATCACATTGCAGGTATCATCTTTAGCCTGTTCATCTGATCTCTCCACTAAAGTGGGTTTGATCTCCATTTGGGCCAATCCTCCTTGATCACAATTTCATCCTTTTTGGAAGATCTCCTGCTGTAACTGTCCCTGTACAGCAATCTGAGATAAATAGACTTTTCTACTAAGGGCATTTGCTATTGCTAGCTTTCCTGGATGGTATTTGATGTCACAGTATAGTCTGTCACCAATTTAACATCTCCTTAGTTCTTGTCAACTCTTTCTAGGTGAAGAAATACTTCAAACTCTTGTGGTTAATGTACATATTGCATTTCACTCCATATAGGTACTGTCGCCATATTTTCAAAGCAAAAAACCACTATTGCTAATTCCAAGTCATGGGTAGGATATCTGCCCTCATAGTCTTTCAACTGTTTGGAGGTAAACAATGACTTTTTCTTGTTGCATCAACACGTTCCCAAACCACTGTGGGAGGCATGAACATAAATATCATAACCAATGCCCTCCTCTAGCAGTGTAAGGACTGGAGCTGTAGCTAGTCTCTTCTAACTCTTGAAAGCTCTATTCACATGCCTCTATCCATTCAAATGGAATCTTTCTTAGTGAGAGCTGTAAGCGGTCTGGCTATCTTTGCAAAGCTTCACGAACTTCCTGTAGTACCTTGCTAAGCCTAGAAAACTTCTAACTAATGGTATCCTGACCTTAGATCAATTTAGAAAACACTAAGGCACCTATCAACTGGTCAAACAAATCATCTATTTAGGCAGTGGGTACTTATTCTTTACCGTACTTTATTGAGTTTACGATTATTAGAGTAGATGCCCTAGAGTCAATCAATTATTGTAGAATTGACTCTTGTAATAATGTTCATTAATCAATAAAAGCCATTTTATTCTATATGCGTAAATCATTATATTGCAATATGTAGAGATATGTCCTTAGAATGGTAGAACTGTGATGAGGGGATCAAGTGTTTCAAATCTTGATAGTGAGAAACTATGGCACATATGGTGGCCATTCTAGAAATGTCCGTAGCCTAGTATTATTCTGAAGTAAGGGCATAGATAATACGGTAAGGCTATCATAGTGTTGAATGACCCTCTCGAAAGGCAATGACTGATCTCACTTGTCAAGGTTTTTGGTGACAACTGGTGCAACACATGGGTGCTTGCTGTAGGCGAAACACCACAGCAAGTTCACTGGACTGGCCCACCAGAGGATTCCATATGGATGGTAACCCCAGGTCTATGGAATAAATCCTCTAGCGAATGGTGGTGCATGTGATCCTTACACTTGAGATCACCGGAGCGCCTTGTGCAAGATTGGTGTAGTTTGAAACTAGCCTAACACGGTTCTATTCAGAGCTTCAATACGGTAGTGATGGCTGTATCAAGGAGTGTATCAAGACTATGGTGGATAGACAGAGGATTCATCACTCCGCATACGGGAGAAGTTATCTCACGAAAATTCAGTATATGGCAATGACACTAAAATTGTGGCCACAGTGGGATTGATTGTTGCCTATTAGTTTATAATACAGGTCATTGGTCTAGAAAAGATAACATATATCGAGAGTAAAGAAGGTTGACACTATTTCTATGCCTCCGTCTTGTCGAGATAATGTATGATGAAAGGATCGAATTGTACGGTAACCATAATCCGAATCTATCGGGTGGCCATGATGCCTTGCTAGGGGCAATCTTGGTCTGTGTATTAGTGAGATGATTAATGGTGTTAATCACGATGCTATACACTGCCGGTATGATGAGGAGCCTATGGGTCACACACATAGAAGATATTAAGACTCAGGAAGTAAGAAGAGCGTTTTCGTTCTTTTAGGCGAAAAGGTATTTTGGTAATTTCACAATGCAATTAAATTTGCTGAGGTCGTAGCCTTATTTGATTTATGAAAAAAATTAAATAAGTGAAATTACATTTAAATATGTGTTCGCATATATTTAAATAATTATCATTATTGTTAAATGTTAATATATAAAATAAATATATTTTAATGGATTTTAATTGAGATAATGATGAATTAAAATAGATATCTAATTGGGAGTGTTTGGAAACATGGGGTGTTTGGTTGGAGCCCAAGCCTATTCCATATGCGAATATCAGAAGGGAATGAAGAATATTAGCAAAGATTAAAGTGAGGAAAACGAAAATCAAAACATGAGTAACAGAGGAAGAACAGTCATGCAGTATGGTTACTTACTGAGCAATTAGTGCTCACTTCGTCATTTTACGTTTTATAGGTACTAGATGATTTACGATCGGGTGGGACGTCAAGAAGCGGAGGGTTTGGCGGCACTGTCAAGAATACCTTGTACTATCAGTTATTTTGTTATATTGTTATATGAATTAAAATTAGAATTTTCGGATTTACATTAGTATATAGTACAAAGTTATTAGTGGATTTTTCATATATTTTTTAAGAATTACTAGCTAGACAGTATATTACATTTTTGGTATCAGATCGTCGATTTTGGGAAATTGATAGTGTGCCTCTCCTACCGTATTGACGTACCGTAGCCGATCGTGTAAGTTATTTCTTTTCTCACTTGTATTAGCTGGACTAAGTATGGTGGCTCTATGTTAAGATGAGACGGACGACTCGATCGGTAATAAGAAGCATTGAGTATAGGTGAGCCATCCAACCCGTCCGGATCTATCCCCCTGTCCTCGATGAAGCGAGGATTCATAACATTATTCAGCAGGTATTGGCAGAGAGTCAGGGGTGACATATATCGAGAGAGTTGGACACCCAGTTGTAGTAACGACCACTAGAGAGGAGAGAGAAAGGCTGGTACCTCCGATAGTGCAGAGTCGTCTGAACCTATTTATGGGTTACCTAGTTAGCATCAGCCATCAAAATTTAGAGGTATGACTGACGCAACAGTGGCAAAAGAAATGGATTAGATCCGTGGAGTGTACGACAACACTTTTTCCCATGACGATTAGGATAAGGTCGGTATGCTAGTTTTTTTTGTTTAAAAGTGATGCTCGGATCTGGTGGGAGCCGGGTTAGAGGATACTCATGATAAGCTACTATGACCTGGGGAGATTTCAAACACTTTTTTAGGCAAAATACAAGACAGCTGATAGAATTCATGGAAAGATACAAGAATTTATTAGCCTATGGCAGGGAATCAGTTCAGTGAAAGAATATTCCATTAGATTTAATCATTGGCGAGGGTTGCACCAAGTATAGTGAGCACACCAGAATTGAGGATGAACAAGTTTTTGCATGGGCTGAATCCAGAAATAGCTCAAGATGTGATGGCGAGTGCCCAGCCCCAACAGACTATAGTGAGGCTTTGGAGCGAGCTTTACGAGCTGAAGTATTTGTGAATAAGTTAACTCCATTGACTCCATCAACAACAATGCCCAGTATTCCACCCCCCACTCCACAAAGAGACGGATTTGATGTTCCAACAATAGAGAAAGGAAGAATAAGAAAAGATTTCAGTCAAAGAGGAATGGAGGGACGGGAAGAAATAAACGGCTGAGGACTATTGAGTTTCCCCAATGTCAGAAATGTGGGAAACATCATCTGGGAGAGTGTCTTAAGGGTGTGTGTTTTAGATGCAACAGCCCGGACATATGATGAAAGACTGTAAGGCCCTCCTACACCCACACAGATACATCCAGAGGTACTAATGTTCGAGTATTTATAATTGCACAGAGTGAAGTCGATGCAGCCCATCTACAGTTACTAGTCAGTTATTTATTTCATTAGTTCCCTTTAGCATTAGTTGATTCTAGAGCCACACATCATTCATTACACATGGGATTATAGAGAGATTGGGTTTGAAACCTATAGTAGATCAACCCATTAAGATAGAATTGCCAGACGGTGATAGTGTGGTAACTCGAGAGATGTTTTAGGGGAGTCCATAGTGATCCACAAAAGGATGTTAACAGTGGATTTGATTGTATTGATATGCCCGACTTGATGTTATTTTGGGCATGGATTTCCTAGGAAGATATGGAGTAGAGATTGATTGCCGAAGAAGAAAGCAAAGGTAATCTTGATGATAGCGATAAGTTCAGTTTCGGAGAGGGTCATCAGCTTATATGTTATCAGCAATGTAAAAGCCAGAAAGATGTTAAGAAAAAGGTGCTTCAAGTATATGCCCATGTGGTGCAAAGCAGTGATGTCTCTCGATCAGAGATCCAGAATGTGCAAGTAGTCCGGGCATTCCAGATGATTTGCCAAGTTTACCTCCAGAAAGTGAAATAGAGTTTAGCATTGAGTTGGCACCAAGGACAACACCAATTTCTTAAAGCCCCTTATCGTATGGCCCTAGCCGAGCTCTAGGAATTGGAAGAAGCAGCTCCAAGAACTCCTATACAAAGGTTTTTTTCGACCAGCCATTCTTCCTGGGGTGCTTCGCTTCTATTTGTGAAAAAGAAGATGGGTCGTACGGATGTGCATAGATTACAGAGAGTTGAATAAAATGATAGTGAAGAATAAGTACCCATTACCTGCATAGATGATTATTTGATCAGCAGAAATGAGTAGCAGTGTTTTCAAAGATGATTGAGGGCGAGTTTATCAAGTAAGAGTACAGAGCAAGATATTGCCAAGACTTGGGCCACACTGTCTCAAAAGAAGGCGTGTCAGTAGATCCCAGTAAGGTAAAGGCAATCCTAAAGTGGCTAAGGACGAAGACAGTGAAAGAGGTTAGAAGTTTTTGGGCCTTACAGGTTATTGGAGGCGGTTTGTAGCAGGATTTGCCCAGTTGGCTAAGCTGCTTATAGCTCTAACAAACAAGGAACTCCTTCATATGGTTAGATGCATGCGAAGAGAGTTTCCAAGAGTTAAAGAAAAACTCACCACAGCTTCTATTCTGGTGTTACCATAGGAAGGTGTAGACTATGATACTTATAGATGTCTCACTTCAGGGACTTGGTGCTGTGTTGATGCAGTTGGGTAGGGTAATCTTATGCTTCCCGAAAGTTGAAAGAGTATGAGACAAGTACCTACGCATGATTTACAGTTAGCAGCTATAGTTTTTGCATTAAAGATATGGAGGCATTACTTGTATGGGGCAAAGAGTAATATTTATACCGATCATAAAAGTTTGAAGTTTTCTCACTCAAAAGGAGTTGAATATGAGACAAAGAGATGGTTGGAGCTAATAAAAGATTTGATGTGAAATCAAGGATCGACCTGGAAAAGCTAATATGGTAGCTGATGCCTTGAGTGGAAAAAGCCTCTTTGTCTCAGCTCACAGTGCAGAAAGAACTGTTGGAAGAATTTCTCAAGGAACGGATAGAGATGGTACCAAGAAGAATTGCCAAGTTAGAAATTCAATCTACTTATTGGAAGAAATTAAAGAAAAGCAAGCTGTCGACGAGTGGTGTCTGTACGCCCCCGCTTGAGGTACGTTGTTATTGTTTCCTCTTTCGCTCATTTGAGTTGTTTTTGGTAATATTGTTTGATTTCATTAGTATGAGTGTTGTGTGGATTAATTGCCTTGAAATGGGTTAAAAATGGAAGAAGTGTAGTATGCCGAGCTTCGCCGGGGCGAAGAAGAATCTTCGCTGCGGTGAAGATGTGTTGAAACCACCAGAAACTCTCTGGACGGTTTCGCCGCGACGACAAAGGTTCTTCCACCGCGGCGACGGGCCGATTCAGTTGGTTGAGTTTTAGATATTTTCTTCCCTAAGGGCAATTTGACCTTTCTACCCTAATTAGCAGGAAAAGTGGGAGTTAATTGTAAGGATTTTCATGGAGAATATGTTGTTTGGGGGTGAGTTGTAATGAATCAAAGGATATAGATGGAATTTCCAAAGAAGAGTAAGGGCAAAATGGGAATGCTTGTTTATATATTTCATTAAAAGGAATTAGGATCAGAAAAACCCCTCATTTTCTTCTTCTCAAACGCAACTTCCCACTCACTCCTCCTAACTTCTTTCCTTTTGATCAAGGAATTCCAAGGGGTTTTTGAAGTGATTTGAGGTAGAAAAGCAACCTAAGCTTCCTAAGGTAAGAATCACTCTAAGTTGTGTGATTTGGGAGTTTAACCCATATTGAAGTTTGAGGGTTTTCATTCTTTGGGTAAGATTAGAGGGAAAGTCAAGCTTAACAAGTGAAAGGAAGAATTTGTGAAGTCTCTCCATAACAAGGTAAGTAAAACCCAACACAAGTTGAGATTCATGAAATCTTGATTAGGGTTTTGATAGAAATGATGTATGTATGTGATGTGCATGTAATAGCCAGTATGGAGTATTAAATGGAGATTTCTATGTTTGTGAATGTTAATACCTTGCAAATATGAGACATGGGTGTTGGGTTGACAAGGTAGTTGAGATGGATTTGAAGGGGTGTATGAAACCCTTTTGGAAGTGTCTTGTGACAGGTTTTCATGGCTTTGTGAAGGGGTTTTTTCCCATTTTGGATGGTTAAGAAAAGTTTTAGAATCATGGCATAATAGAGTTTTATAGTGCACATGATGTTGATGAAATGCCTAATAGAGGTTTGAGTGTGAGTAATGAACTTAATTTTGCAACATTGCATGTTGGCATCTCATAAGTGCATTGTGAAGTTGAACCATCCATAGGCACTAGTTGTACATGGAGAGTGACCTAAGAAAGGTAAGAGAATTGTGTGTGCAAATACCTATGAGTAGAGAGCTTGGTGAGTACAAATACTCAAGGGTAGAGAGCATTGAGAAATACTACAATAGAATGAATTAGAAGAGTAGTATGTTGGGATGATGCTTTGTGATCATCACCCGACCGTTATGGGAATCGGATTGATGCTTTGTGATCATCATCCGAATAGCCCTTAGAGAGGGTCGATGCTTTGTGATCGTCACCAATGAGTAATAGAAATGGGGTAGATGCTTGTGATCACTTCGATTAGTTATTAGATAAGTGGGTTGATGCTTTGTGATCATCATCCAACGGCTAGTAGAAGCGGGTGATGCTTGTGATCATCACCTATAGTGACTAGAGACGGGTAAATGCTTGGTGAACGTTACCCAAAATTCATGAGGAACGGTAGGGTAGTGATCTCCACCCGATAGTTAGGAGAATCGAGTTGGTGCTTTGTGATCCTCACTTGGTAGTCACTAAGAACGGGTTGGACTTTGTGAATTCCACCGATAGCCATAAAGAGCGAGATGGTGCTGTGTGAACGCCATCCGGCCGTACCTCCGGTAAGATGAGGACATGATGTTTAGTAGAAACAGAGAAGAATCAGAAATAGTAAAGGAAGAATTAAGAGTACTCTTAACGGGGACAGACAGAAGAGGTTTACTTACTGAGCATTATTTTGTTCACCCGTTATTTCCTTTGTGGATGCAGGTTCTAGGTGATGACACAGGCGGAGGGGCTCGGCAAGCGAGAGGAATAGCTACACTGTTTTCCCCTGTTTTGTCTTTTAAACGCACTTTGTAAACAGTAATCTTTGTGTATAAAGACATATGATTTCAATGAAAAGAATTTTGGGGCCCAATTTATAAGTATTTATGCATGCATTGTATCGTTTTCAGAGTGTTACATTTTGGTATCAGAGCAAAGATTTTGGGATTGAACAGTGTACTATTCTCATCGCCAGAGTACTCTAAACGACTGTGTGAGTAATTCTTTCTTACAGTAATTGTTTTGAGTTCATTAGTGTGATCATTTTGTAGATGAGGCGTAGTTTATCGAAACCGCCGTAAAGGTGTGGTGAATGAAGGAGAACCTTTTAACCCACCAGAGTCTACGCCCCCTCCCTTGGATGAAGCTAGAATCCGGGGATTGTACAGCAAGTTATGCGAGAAACTCAGGGGGAGGTTGTACCCCTGTTCAGGTACCGCCAGTTACTCATGTCGAAAGGGGAAAACCGGTACCTCCCAGGTCAGACAGAGTTGAACGATTTACGGTCTTTCTAGTCAGCATCAACCCTCAGAGTTTAAGGGTACTACAGATCCAGTAATAGCAGAAGAGTGGTTGGTCAGTAGAGGAGCCACGGTTTATTTCCCAGTCGACCGGGAGAAGATTCGGTATGCGAGTTTCTTGTCGGGGTGATGCCGAATTTGGTGGGAATTAATGGAAGAAACTCATGACGCGACAGTAATGACGTGGGAAGAGTTTAGGCAAGAGTTTGAGGCTGGAATATAGAACAGAGGACCAAGTTCATGAGAAGGTCAAGAATTTATCATGTCTTCAGCAAGGGGCTAGCGCTGTGAAAGATACTCAGTGAATCAACGCTCTGCAAGGTTTGCACCGGGAATAGTTAGCACTCCGGCCTTGAGAAGGGATAAGTTTGTCATGGATTGAAGCGGAGATAGCCCGGGAATTATGACAAGCTCCAATCCTCCGAAATTACAGTGAGGCCTTGAGGCGGGCAATGAAGGCGGAGATTTTGAGAAAAAATTTCCCCGTAGGATCCTCGACAGGAGGACGAGGGAGCTACCTCCGCTCCTCAGAGAGAGAAGCATGAGGGTGAAAAAGGTAAAGACATGAAGAATCAGAAAAAGAAGTTCAGTATAGACAGAATAAGGAGAGTGGAAGAATAAACGAACTCGGACGGAAGGGTTTCCCTTGCCCTAAATGTGGGAAGAATCAACCGGAGATGTCGAGGGATCAAAGAGTGTGCTACAAGTGCCGACAGCCAGGGCACATGATGAAGTTGTAAAGCTCTCTTCCACCTACGACTCAGAGTTCAGGAGGTACTGGAATGCCAGAGTTTTTACTGTGGCACAAGGGAAGCAGAGGCCAGTCCATCAGCGTTACTGGTCAGTTATTATTTCATGCAGTCCCTTATATGCTTTAATTGATTCAGGTGCTACTCATTCGTTCTATCTTATGGGATGCTTGAAGATTAGGTTTGAAACCTAATGGCGATCCCAACCATTAAGATAGAACTACCCGATGGGTTAGTTTGTGACTCAAGAGATTTGTTGAAGAGAGTCTTAGTGATCCAGGGTAGGGAGTTAATGTGATATAGTTTTCGATATGCCGATTTTGATGTGATTCTGGTATGGATTCTAGGAAGGTATGGAGTAGAAATGACTGTCGGAAAAAGAAGCGAGGTTTAACCTCGACAGTGGAGATTAGTTAGTTTTGGAGAGGCCATCAGTTGAGCCTGTGATAGTAATGTGAAAGCCAGGAAGATGTTGAGAAAGGGGTGTCGGGTTATATTGCCCATGTAGTGCAGAGTGGTGATGTTCCACAGTTAGAGATTCAGAGGGTGCCGATAGTCGGACTTCCTTGATGTGTTTCGGAAGAGTTACGGGTTTGCCTCCGAGAGAGGAGTAGAATTTAGTATCGAACTAGCACCAGGACACACCATATCTAAAGCCCCTTACGAATGGCCCCAGCTGAGCTCAGAATTAAAGAAGCAACTCCAAGAGCTTTTAGATAAAGGTCATCCGACCAAGTCATTCCCCTTGGGGAGCTCCAATTGTTTGTGAAAAAAGAAGGATGGATCACTAAGGATGTGTATTGATTAGGAGTTGATAAAGTTACAGTGAAGAATAAGTACCCGTACCCGGATAGATGACCTTTTTGATCAGTTGAAAGGAGCGGCTTTCTCCAAAATTGATTTGAGGTCGGGTACCATCAAGTAAGATGGCTGAGCAAGGGTGGCTAAAACTGCCTTTCGTAACAATATGGGCATTAGAGTTGTGAGTGATGCCTTTGGCTTGACTAATGCCCCAGCAGTTTTTATGGACTTGATGAACAGGGTATTCCATGAGTATTTGGATCAGTTTATTGTTGTCTTCATCGACGATTCTGATTTACTCGAAGTCAGAGAAGAAGAGAGAAGCACTTGGGGTAGTATTGCAACGGCTGAGGAGAAAAGAAGTTGTGTGCTAAATTTTCCAAGTGTGAGTTTTGGCGAATCAAGTGATATTCCTGGGTCATACCGTGTCGAAGGAAGGGATTTCGTAGATCGAGTAAAGTCAGGCCATCCGGAATGGCAGAAGCCGAGAACAGTGAAAGAAATCAGGAGTTCTTAGGCTTAGCAGGTTACTACCGGCGATTGTAGCAGGATTCGCCCAGTTGGCTAAACCTTGACAGCTCTTACCAAGCAGAAACTCCTTTGTCTTGGTCAGCAGCATGTGAAGAAAGCTTTCAAGAGTTGAAGAAGAGGTTAACCCAGCTCCTGGTAGTGTACCCAGGAGGGTGTAGATTATGACATTTATAAGACGCCTCTTTGAGGGACTTGGGCGTGTTGATGCAGTTAGGTAGGGTTATAGCTTATGCTTCTCGTCAATTGAAAGAGTACGAGACCAGATACCCTACGCATGACTAGAGTAGACAGCTGGTCTTTGCTTAAAGATATGGAGGCATTACCTTTATGGTGTGAAGAGTAATTCTACAGATCATAGAGTTTAAAGTACTTCTTCACTCAAAAGGAGTTAAATAGAGGCAGAGAAGGTGGTTAGAGTGTAAGGATTATGATTGTGAGATCAAGTACCAACCGGGAAAGCCAAGTAGTAGCGATGCCTTGAGTAGAAAAGCCTCATTTTTCGGCTTACCAAGACAAAAGAGTTAATAGAAGAATTGTCTAAGGAACAGATGAGGTGGTTCCGGGAAGAATTGCCAGCTAGGGTACAGTCTTATTCGGAGGAAATAGAGAAAAGCAAGTGGCGAGATGAGGGTGTCAGAAAACAATTCAGCAAGTGTTGAGGGCAAGACACAGTTCTTTGTGAGAGATGGTGCCTCTATTTCAGAATCGGTTGTGCATTCCTCCAAATGGAGTTGAAAAGAAAATTCTTATGGAGGTCATGACACACGTACACCGCTCATCGGGAGCAACCAAGATGTATCAGAATGTAAGAAGGCTATTGGTGGTCAGGTATGAAGAAAGACATTGCAGAGTTGTGGCTAAATGTCTAACCTGGACAGTGAAAGCAGAACATCCAACGGCCTCAGGGTTGCTTCAACCATTGAGTATTCCAGAGTGGAAATGGGAGAGCATTTCATGGATTTTATCAGGGTCTCCCCAGAGTACAAAAGGATAATGTGTAGGTGTGGGATTGTGTGATAACCAATCAGCCATTTCCTTCAGTAAAGGAAGACCACTACAGATCAGTTGGCTCAGATTTACCTCAAGGAGATAGTCAGATTGCATGGTGTGCCCAAGACTATAGGTCGATAGAGATTCCAGATTTGTTTCAGCCTTCTGGACAGTTTACAGAGGAGTTTGGGTACCCGTTAGCATTCAGTAATGCCTATCATCCTCAGACAGATGGCCAAACGACGAGAACGAATCAGGTGCTCGAGGATATGTTGAGAGCTGTTGCATGGATTATAGAGTATCCTGGCATGAGATGTTACCCTTAGTGGAATTTGCCTACAACAAAGTTATCAGTCTACAATTAGAATGGCGCCTATGAGGCTTGTATGGTAGACGGTGTAGGTCTCCATATGGATGAAGTAGGCGAAAGAGAGAGTGAGTACCGCTCTTGGGCCAGAGATGACTCAGAAACTAGTAGATGTGAGGTTAATCAAAATAGAATAAAACAAGCCCAAGATCGACAGAAGAGTTATGCCGACTTGAAGAGGAAAAGGTGAATTCCAAGTGGGCGAAAAAGTGTTTTGAAAGTTTCCCTTACAAGCAGTATGCGCTTGAAGCAAAGGGAAGTTAGCACACCGGAGTAGGTCCTTTTGAGTCTTGCAACGAGTAGGAAAGTGGCCTACGATTGGCACTACCACCTAGCATGGACAGAGTGCATGATGTCTTCCATGTCTCGATGCTACGGAAATATGTAAGTGATCCCCTCCACATCTTGAGTAGAGGATGTTGAAGACAGAGAATCTAGTATATGAAGAACTCCAGTTCAGATTTTAGATCGAAGGTGTAAAGAGTTCGGAACAAGAGTGTTCCGCTAGTGAAGATCCTTTGGAGGAATCACAAAGTGAAGAGGCCACTTGGGAAATGCCAATAGAGGTTTGAGGTGAGAAGAAAATTAATTCTTGCAACATTGCATGTTGGCATCTCATAAGTGCATTGATGAATTGAACCATCCATAGGCACTATTGTACATGGAGAAGTGACAAGAAAGTGTAAGAGAATTGTGTGTGCAATACCTATGAGTAGAGAGCTGGTGGGTACAACTACTAAAGGTAGAGAACATGAGAAATACTACATAGAATGAATTAGAAGAGTAGTATAGTTGGGTGAGCTTTTGATCATCCCCGACTAGGTGGAATCGGATGATGCTTTGTGATCATCATCCGAATAGCCAGAGATGGGTCGATGCTTTGTGATCGTCACCCAAGGTATAGAAATGGGGTAGATGCTTTGTGATCACTATCCGATAGTTATTAGAAAGTGGGTTGATGCTTTTGATCATCATCCAACGGCAGTAGAAAGCGGGTTGATGCTTTGTGATCATCACCCTATAGTGACTAGAGGACGGGTAAATGCTTGGTGAACGTTACCCAAAATTAGTGAGGAAGGGTAGGTGCTAGGTGATCCCACCCGATAGTTAGGAAGAATAGAGTTTGCTTGTGATCCCTACTGGTAGTCACTAAGAACGGGTTGGTACTTGTGAATTCCACCCGATAGCCTAAAGAGCGAGATGGTGCTGGTGGAACGCCATCCGGCTACCTTTGGTAAGATGGGACATGAGTTTAGTAGAACAGAGATAGAATAGAAATAGTATAGGAAAGAATTTAAGAGTTACTCTTACGGGGACAGACAGATAGGAGGTTTTACTACTAAGCATTATTTTGTGCTCACCCGTTATTTCCTTTGTGGATGCAGTGCTAGGTGATGACGCAGTCGGAGGGGGTCGGCAAGCGAAGAGAATAGCTACAGTTTCCCCTGTTTGTCTTTTAAACTGCACTTTTGTAAACAGTAATCTTTGTGTATAAAAAGAAATATGATTTCTAATGAAAAGAAATTTTGGGGCCCAATTATATCTGTATTTATGCAGCATTGGTACTAGTTTTCAGTAGAGTTACAGTGTCCAAAAATGAGTCGACAAGGTTGGAAGGCAGTATCAGAGTATCAAATTTCAGTGGTGTTCTCAGTTTTAGGAGCCGTATATGTAACCTCAAGATGCTAAGTTAAGAAAAAGCATTCTTGTAGAGGTTAGGTTACACCATATACTACAATCCGGGGAACCAAATGTATCAGTTTAAGAAGAGCTGGTTGCCAGGTATGAGAAGATATCGGAGAGTATGTAGCAAGACGTTGGTTTTCAACAGGTTAAGCAGAGCACCGGAGACCCATCGGAAACTCCAGCGACTTAGCATCTCTTGAATGGAAATGGGAAAGTATATCAACAGAGTCCCGACCGTGAGATCATACGTGGCACTCGGGACACCGTGTGAAGCAGGATGCCACCACTGTCAAGGTTGTTGGTGCACACCTGTGCAACACATGGGTGCTGTGAAGGCGGATAATCGCAGCAGTTCATTGGACGGACCCACAGAGGTATCCTCTGGATGTACCCCGTGTTATGAGCATCCTCAACGAATGGTGTGGTGCATGTGATCCTTAGACTGAGATCACGTGCGGCCTTGTTGTGACCGATTGGTGTAGTTTGACCTAGTCTCAACTCCGTTCTCTCTGTAATGCCATACGGTCAGGGGTCTCCTACGGAGGCGATCAAACTATTGGTGGATTGCAGAGGTATTCTCCCTCACCTCGGGTAATGGAGAAGTTTTTCTCCCGGTGCAATTCTAAGTATGACACTGGCCAAAGCTGCCTAACCCTTTTGGCACCAAGTGGCGATTGGTTTTGTCTATCCGATTATTCTGGTCCTTTCTGCAACTCCAGAATACTCATCAGAGAATCGTCATGCACTATTTTACTCTGCCGTTCTCCCTCCCTTCGCCTTATAACCGTATGATCGAAGGATCATTGCCCGGTAACCTCGTTACCATGTACTCATGCTCACTTGCTGATCTGATTTCGGTGGCTATGATTTAGGGCCTTTGTTTTTTTCTCCTCGCGCCCTTGTACGGATTCTTCGCCCTTAGACTTACCCCCGTCAGAGCCTAGCCTCTTCTCTTTTACCCAAACAGTGACTTGCCATCTCCTCTACTCCTCCTCCCCTCCTTTTTCCCGTTCCTGTTTTTCCCCGCTAGCAGTCACCCTCGCCCCTTCCTCTCTGCCTCCCTTACCCGTTTAGCCTTCTCAACCCACTTGAGAACTCCTGGCCCCTCACCCCTTCCTTTCTTCCCTACTCACTTTCCCCTATCCCTGATCCTTTCCTATGTCCCCCTCTACAGATCTCTCCCATTCTTTTCGCTTGTTTTCTTCTCTTTTCTGGGCACCGACCACAGATATCTATCATCATGTTTAGTTGAAGTCTTCGCTTAGTCCGATATAAGCCACACCCGAAATCTATCCTGGAGCTTTTTTCATCCTTCCAGTTTTTTGACACCTCCCCCAGACTACTTGCCCCACACGCGGCCTTCTCATGTGTCTCGGATATATTCCTAGAGACCCCGGCGCTATTCTCACCACCTTGTTGTAGATTCATTCATCCCATATGTATGCAATCCTGCATTTCAGCCTTGACCTAAATCCTCCCTGGCCCCACCCACTCGTTCCCTCAATGCTCACTCCTCCGCCCGATTGGTTTTGCGACCTTTTCGTACGTCGTTCGTTGTTGTTCGTGAGGCTCCTGCGCCGCAGCGACATGGCACTCCTACTTCCTATGCACAGCTGTCACACATTCGTTGAGGTGATCCTCTATGTTTTGTTATGGATTTGTTTTCACTGTTTGTTTTGTTGTCTCTTCCCAGTGCGCCGCTTTTGTCGTGTCGTCCTTCAGCTTTTACTTCACTCCAACTGCATACGTCTAGACTGTAGTTTTTTTCTCGTGCACCGCCCTTGATGAGAGGTGAGAGTTCCTTATACATAGCTCCTCTTTATCACAGCTACTTATTACATCGTTGAGACCGACCGTCTTCCCTTCGGTAACTATCGCATCTTTCTGGTATTTAATTAATTTTGCTTTGGCTTTTTGACCGGATGCTATAGGGGACGATCTTTCAAACGATGGTCTATTCAGAGCCTGGGTACTAAATCTGGTTTACCCGTTCGATTGGATGGTGCTCAAAGTATTTGATGATAATGTTGCCTTCTAAAACTCTGCCTACCCCTTCATCCGCTGTCTTGAGAAAATTGAGAGAATCGATTGCACTCCGGATTTGTTGAGAACTGCCGTTGGTTTAATGCATGCTGGATTTTGTTGAGATCAATGATGTTGATTGATTGCAAAAATCCGTTAGAGTGTTTTTGGTTGCTGTATGATAGATTCCCGGAGCTACAGATCTGTGTCGCTCGCCGCAGCGATGCGTCCTTGTGGAACACTGGCCTAGGATGTGCGGCAGCCGATGAAACCAGCGCTCGCCGCTGTTAATAAGCATCGCTACGGCGAGCGTTTCTGGACGTAGCGGATTGTCACCCGAAAATCAAGCATTGAGCGTCTCTCTCTTTTCGGCACCATAGCTAAACCCTTCCCATCCGAGGGGAGCGTCCTTTAGGATGGGGCGCTCCCTCTCCACTCTCGTTCTCGGAGACCTCCCTGGACCCCCTGTACCAAATCCAGCTGTGAGCGAAGGTCAGACGTATAGCTTCCCCGGCGAACATAAAGGTAATCACGCAAGCACAGCAATCTAAATTATAGCCGTAGCGCGCGAACCCATACCACGCAACCACGGTGCGTAGGGGTCAGAATGTAATTTTCAAAACTTTTAGACCAAAAAAGTTTTGAAAATGTAGGGGTAAAGTGTAATTAACCCAACAAAATTTCAAAAATTGAGTTGTTTTGACAATAGGCTTGTATATTTGTTATATTGCATGGTGCCGGTAATGAGCCTTAGAACTAAGGGGTGATGTTTTAAATATTTTTGGTATGTATGGTTTAGTATTTATTAAATGGGCAGGCATGTCCCTGCCTTCTCCCTCTCGATTTGTACATTCTCTTGCTCATCTCTTCCCGAAGAAATCGAGTTCCTAAATTTATTGATGTAAAGAAGTGTAAATTTCAGTGTGTCAGAATTAGAACGATATTTTGTAATGTCCTGAAGAAGGCTAGTTCCTTTCTCTTCAGCACGAAAGATCCGGCAAACCCGTACGCGGACTATAAGGACTAGATGTTATTACAGGACCAGTAGGTGACACACCAAGCCTCTGGCTCGAGAAATCGTTTTCGTTGGGCAGTACCGCGCAAGTTTTAATATTTGTTTACAATGCATGATAAGGTGAAGTTCAATAACTGCCAAACAATGTCAATCTAACAAAAGATAAAACTAATCGTGTGAGACATTAAATAACAAAACCTCAATCAAAGATATTAAGTCACAAAAGCTTCATCCCAGGGTTTTAAGCAAACCACTGTTCGTCGAAACATTGTTCGCCAAAGCGGAAGGGGACCTTTCTACCATGGGAGGTTAAAAGGCATGGAGTTGGCCTTAATGTGATGGGGCGATCGACTAAAAATGACAGTTTGCTTCTTCGCAAAGCGAAGGTTGTGATAAACGCGTGGTCATTAGGCATAGTAGAGCAGTACACAATTGTGTGTACGTCGGAGATGTAGTGTCCACTTACTGATAATGAGAATCACGCTTGAGGACGGATGGATGAGTGTCCTGGCTGTGTGATGGCTTGTTGGCTTTCTACACATTTTGAGGTTGATAGTGGGAGCTATCAAACTGGTGTAGATAAGTTTGTGTGGCCTAACTAATCCAAACGCATTTTTGGCTGTTCACCAAAGCGAAGGTTTGCAATGGGCACGGAGGGGATCTCGGTCCAAGTAGGAAAGTCAACAGGCCTTTCACGAGTTAATGGTGAGGGGCTATTGGCTTGAGTAAACTATGTGGGAGACGTTAATAAAAGACCATATTAAAACAAATCATAATGAAACATGGTAATAATAGTATTTTTCTGCACTTGTAGCTTCACTAAATTTGAGCAAATGATACCAAAAATCATTGAGGACAAATCATCGAACTGGGGAGAGAAAATGGAATGGTGAAAAATTTCGGTGACTGGTGTAGAAGTATAATTAATAACTTCCATCAAGCGATAATTCTACACCACTGAGCAAAGCTTTATCAAAAGCCTCTGAAGATAGTTCTATCCATGAGACTAGGTATGTATATGTGAAGATACACATAGCAAAAGCAGAAAGGACTAGATACATTGTGTTGGCATCATACACCATTACTGCGGACAGTAGTGCAAGAAAAATGGATTTAGCTTCTATTCTTCCTTTTTTCGAAGAAGAGAGCATATGGTGTCTCGGTAGTATTCAGATGAGGATGGAAGAGGGTACCAAAATTGGCGATCATATAATCAGTGCGATGAGTATATGACAAGCTCGCGATTTTGGGATGTGGACGATTAATGACAGGTTTAGCGATAAACCTAATATTACAGTCTTGCCAAATTCTATTCCAATCGTCTATGACTTTAATGAGGAAGATAAGAAGAATACCCTTTTTAAGCTTCGGGATTGGTTAAGGCTACTGAGTCAGGCATGAAAAGTCAGAAACATTGACGTTGGTTAAAGCCAAACTCAAGTGAAATAGGAAAGGGGATCAGAAGTATTGGAAAAGACCAGCAACAGTTGCAGAAAGGAAAAAGGCGTGTGTTCACTTTGAATCCCAGCCATTGGAGGAAACCATTGCAAGGCCTTGCATAGCAAAGGGAAGAAGAAGTTACTTCTTCAGTCCGGTACATTCTTGAGATTAACTTCTCCCGTAAAACATTCTAGTGACACAAGATGTGGTTCTAAATTTGTTGAGGTGGCAGGAACTATGGTAGAGTAGATTGACTCACGAGGGATGAGGGGAATCCTACCAGTTGGAATGAGCACGTGCTGCTTGGCATTTGCTGTGAGGATCTTTTGTCTGATTAGCGAGGTCTTGTTTCTTGGAACTGTAGATTAGTATGGTTTTTCTTCAGTTTCTAGAAATGAGGGTCTGTGTCCATTAGGACAAATGAGAATATTATTTTACTTAGGATTAATGGCCTTGAGTGAAAATAATTCTTATGGAACATTTTGGTGCTTTGTGATCCTCACTCGGTAGTCACTAAGAACGGGTTGGTACTTTGTGAATTCCACCCGATAGCCATAGAGAGCGAGATGGTGCTGTGTGAACGCCATCCGGCCGTACCTCCGGTAAGATGAGGCCATGATGTTTAGTAGAAACAGAGATAGAATCAGAAATAGTATAAGGAAAGAATTAAGAGTTATTCTTACGGGGACAGACAGATAGAGAGTTTTACTTACTGAGCATTATTTTGTGCTCACCCCGTTATTTTCCTTTGTGGATGCAGGTTCTAGGTGATGACGCAGTCGGAGGGGCGTCGGCAAGCGAAGAGGAATAGCTACACTGTTTTCCCCTGTTTTGTCTTTTAAACCGCACTTTTTTAAACAGTAATCTTTGTGTATAAAAGACATATGATTTCTAATGAAAAGAAATTTTTGGGGCCCAATTTTATATTGTATTTATGCATGCATTGTACTAGTTTCCAGTAGTTGTTACAGAATTTCTGACTGTGGAACGTCACCACTTTGTACTACATGAGCAATATATCCAGAACACCCCTTTCTCAATATATTTCTATCATTCCATGAGATATAAAAGAATGGGTAGCTCCAGAATCAATTAAAGCATATAAGGAAATAGCATGGAATAACAACTGTCCAGTTACAGCTGATGGACTGGCCTCGATTTCACCTTGTGCCACTATAAAAACTCTGGCATTGGTACCTCTAGGAGTCTGAGCTGTCGATGGGAGAGGGGCTTTACAATCCCTCATCAGATGCCCTGGCTGTCGACACCTGTAACACACGTTTCGGTCCCTCAAACACTCTCTTGAATGGTTCCTCCCGCATTTAGCACAAGGGGGAAACCCTTCTATCCTAGGTCGTTTGTTCTGCGAATCTTTCCTATTCTTCCTAGGTTGAAACTTCTTCTTGGCGCTTACTTCTTTGTTCTTTGTGGCATCTACTCTCTCCCCCTGTAAGGTGGTAGATGGCTCACTAGATACTATTGAAGCTAACCTTTTTGCAATGTATTTATTTACATAGATCTCTACCCTTAAAGCCCGTGTTAGAGTTTCACTGTAGGTATGAGGGGGCTCGGCTCCTGTCATTACATCTTGGCCAATATCTAATCTCAACCCTTGCACAAACTTATTTCTCCTTAACTCCAGTGTATACACTATCCTAGGTGCAAAACGAGCAAGGGAGTTGAATCTTGCTGAATATTCTTTCACAGTACTAGTCCCATGCTTCAGATGAATAAACTCTTGGACTTTCTCATGTACTCGACCTTCTGTTCGATACTCAGCCTCAAACAATCTTCTGAATTCCTCCCGAGTCATCGAGGCCATGTCATGAGTCTCTTCCATTAATTCCAACCAAATTCGGGCATCTCCCCGAAATAAGAAACTGGCATATCTGATCCTCTCTCTATCATTCATGGGAAATAGTGTCGCCGTCGGCTCTACGGACTTAAACCACTATTCTGCTTCTAACGGGTCACTAGTACCCCTAAACTCTGGCGGCTGGTGCTAGTTTGCAAGCCCCTGAATCGGATCAACTTGACTTTGTACTGTTTGAGGTACCAACCCTTCTCACTCTTGTCTTGTGGTCGATACTCTGCTAGGGGTCTCGGTTCTTTCTTGTACAGCTCTCCCCAGACTCTCAGCTAACACCTGTTGTACAATGGTTTGAATTCTCGTCTCATCAAGAGTAGGGGGAGTTGGTTCTAGTGGGTTAGAGGATTCTCCCCTGCTCATCACACTTTTACCCTTCTTCCTATTACTACGCCTCATCTACAAAACAACCACACTTGATCAATTCAAGAGAGCACTTAATGTAAGGAAAGAATTAACTTACACAGTCGGCTCTCGGACATCGTAGTGACGAGAATGGTACACTATCAAATCCCAAAATCTCGGCTCTGATACCAAAAATGTAATAGCCGCTCTCTACTCAAATACTCATAAAACATATACATAATAAAATACATATAAAATAGTATAAAAAGTTGGGCCCAAAATTTTTCTTTCATTAAACATATACATTCTTTATACAAAATTTGTATCATGTACAAAACTATCAAAGACAAGGTGGACAGTGTAGCCATTCCCCTTCGCTTGCCGACGCCCATCCAACCGTGTCCTCACCTAGATCCTACAAAACATAGGAAATAACGGGGTGAGCACTAAAACAATGCTCAGTAAGTAAATCCTCTACTCATCTAACCCCGTAACTCTCTCTCTAATTCTTTCCTTACAATGCTCATTTACTCTTTCTCTTATACTTCTCTCTATTTTCTCTTTCTTATAACTCTTTTCTACTAACTCTCTTTAGAAAGTCACGGCCTCATCTTACCGGTGGCACGACCCGGACTCGCTCCCGCTCTATGTGACTTCTACTCATTCTAGCTGATCGGACTTGGTTATGCACAGATTCGGAACCCTTGGCCATGTGAGTGTATAAACTCTCTCTTGGGTACTCTCGGGTATAGCCCTCATCCGCATGCACACTCACAGGCTACACCACTTCTCTCTCTCATACTCATGCCACTCTCTCAATGCAGCGTACATGCGGGAATACTCTACCCATAACTCACGGGTTCCTCATCGTACAACCTACTCTATTTTCTTTTTCTCTCTTTTCTCTTAATAAAGTTTACACTCAAAGTGCTCTACTCTTTTTTCTCTAATGTAATTAATGCATATGAATGACTCATGCTCATTAATGCACTCATGAAATGCAATTATGCCATGTAGCAATAATTAAGGTTCTCTACTCTTACTCATGTCTTACTCAAGCATTTCATCATACAACTCATGTGCATATAAAACTCTACTTACTCTATAACTCTTCTCCCCTATTTAATCATCCCAAAATGGGAGAAACTCCCTCATACTCTCTAAGTTCCTATCAAAGAAAGACACTCCCAAAGGATTTGGCTCAAAACTCTCTCCAACTTCCACCAAATTCAACTCAATCTCAACTCAACATCATAGCATCTCAACTCTTCTCATAACTCAAGTATATATATAACAATAAATAGAAATAACCATCCCTCTCATCAAAATTTCTCAATAAACATAATATATACACATAAATACATAAATCTCTACTCAAAAGAGTTCTTAAATCTCAACTTGAGTTGGATTTACTTACCTTGTGGGTAAGTGACTTCTCTAACACTTCTCTTTTCCCTTGTTGTATTGTCTTCTCTCTACAACTCAAGTGGGGCGTTACAATTAGTCTAGTAACTAAATACATAATATCGAGAGTAACCGAGGTTGACACTATTTCTATGCCCCGGTCTCGTCGAGATAACAGATGATGAAAGGATTGGATTGTACGGTAACCATATCGTTGACAGGTAGTTGCTTTGCTAAATCCGAATCTATCGGGTGGCCATGATGCCTTGTTAGGGGCCAATCTTGGTCTATGAGCAGTGAGATAATTAATTGGTGTTAATTGCGATACTACACACTGCTAGTATGATAAGGAGCCTACGGGTCACACACAGAAAAGATAATTTAAGAACCAGTTTACAAGAAAGGCGTTTTCGTCTTTTTAGGCGAAAGGGTATTTTGGTAATTTCACAGTGTAATTAAATTTGCTGAGGTCGTAGCCTTTATTTAATTTGTTAATTAAATTAAATAAGTGAAATTATATTTAAATATGTATTTGCATATATTTAAATGAATTATTGTTATTGTTAAATTTTAATATATGAAATATATATATTAATTGAATTTAATTGAAATAACAATAATAATTAAAATTAAAATATCTTAAAGGGGCTGTTTGGATGCAAGGAGTTGTTTGGGTTGGTGCCCAAGCCCATTCCATGATGGAATAGGGTATAGTGTTGCACTATATAAGTGCAACACTTTGTGAAATAAAACGAGTTAATTCATTTCATTCAAAAAGCAAAATATTCTAGCCCCTTTTTGCTCTCCCACGCCAGATTTCTTTTGCTTGAATTAAATATTTCATTTGATTTTCATCTTGGTTCTTAAAGGCTAAAGAGGATCTAGCAAATCCCTCTTTAGTTCTTTGAGGTTGTCTTCGTGTGGACTACATTGGTTCGATCCTAAACTTGGGCCGGTAGCGAAATCCATTCAGAGACAAACTTGGAGGAGCCTCCAAACATGCATAAGATTTCTAAACTTCAAACTGATTTTTCTGTAAATTCTATTCTAATGTATAAATTGTAATTTTTGTGCCCTGATCTTGGTTCTAAGGAACAATCTATCATGTAAATTATTTTTGTTTTCCGCTGCCTAGATGATCGTTCCTAACATTACTTACCTTGAACTTGAGTAGTTCCACACTAGAATCCCTCTCTTTGGTAGACTTCCTCTTTCTCTTAAACCCTAAGCATATAAATTATAAGAATTCAACACTTTAAACATTTAATCACACTTCTTGGTGTAAAAATCTTACCTTTGGATGCTTAGGAGTGAAATTCTACCAAAATCCTATAAATTTCCTTGGAAATCTGATGAAGAAAATTGAGAGAATTAGAGATGAAGGTGGCGTGTGAGGGAGTAGAGAATGGTAGGGTTTCAATTCTTGAACCCTTAATATCACATATATTACTTATACTTTCCCATTTTTCCCTTGTACTTTCTATGAAATTCCATCTTTGCCCCTTAGTCAATTACAATAATGCCCTCATTTCAATTGCATTCTCCATGAAATTCTACTACTTTTCACTCCCCACATTTTCAACTAACTCTAAGTGGAATGACCATTTTGCCCTTAAGCAAGTTTTTCTAGAATTTCCTCAAAAATTCCAACAAGTTCTTTGCCTCGGTGAAATTGTTTCTTCACCTTGGTGAAGCATTCCAGAGTGTACGTTGCCGCATAAAACTTATTTCCTTGCCACGGCGAAGCCTGCAAATTCTAAAACACGAATTGGGTAGTGTGTACAATGTCGCGGCGACAAAACTCCTTTGCCGCGGTGAAGTCTGCAACTCTAATTTTCAATCTTTCACCTTGAAATAAATAAAAGTTAAGGCATTAAAGCATAAATGGAGTTACGTACCTCAATGTGGGTGTTACAATCAATTCAGAAATTTGGCATAAAAGTTTAGGGCATGTTCCTTATCATATCTTAAAATTGATGCATAATGGTTTGTCTACATCAAATCCACCTTATTGTACTATTTGTCCTTTAGTTAAGTAGACCAGAATACCATTTTCTTTAAGAACCTCAAATTTCCCACAATTTTTATCTTTTGCCTATGGATGTATAGGGACCATATAGAACACCAACTCATGGGAATGCAAGATATTTTCTTACTATTATGGATGATTATTATGGGACTACTTGGTTATTTCTTATGAAATACAATCAAATGTTTTCCAAACCATTAATTTTTTTTTTACTCATGGTGCATAATCAATTCGAACAAACTCCAAAATGTATTCGAATAGATAATGGGTTACAAATTTTCAATAAATAGTGTCATGATTTCTTCATGATAGAGGCATCATTCATCAAAGAACATGTGCATATTCACCACAACAAAATGGAGTTGTTGAAAGAAAACATAGAAACATTTTAGAGATAGCTAGGGCATTAGTCCAATTTTCCAAACCATTTTTGGGGTTATTGTGTCAAAACTACTATCTATATCATTAATAGGTCATCAATGATGGTTCTTAAAGGAATGTCACAGTATGAGAAATTTTTTGGTAAGAAACCTAAACTTAATCATTTGAGGGTTTTTGGTTCCTTAGCATATGCTACTGTTTTATCTCCAAAAGATAAGTTGTCTCCAAGATCTAATCCATGTGTTTTTAGGGTATTCTCTTACACAAAAGGGCTATTTTTGTATGATTTGACATCTAAATCTATGACTGTTACAAAAGACATTGTTTTTCATGATACTATTTTCCCTTTTACTTGGAATCATTCTGTTAAACCACCTTTCTTACCTTAATCTTTTATGGAGCTAGAGTATGTTCCTTCATCATCATCATTGCTTAATCCTAATTCATCAAATAGAGACATGTCATTTTTTCCAGTAACAGAATCAGTACCTACTTCTTCCCCACCTACTTCATCATCTGACTAAAATAGTATCCATAATAATAAACTTAACCTTCCTCTAAGCCACCTATTTGGACATCTGATTTCATTTTTCCTACACTGCCACAACACCATAAAGCTACCTTTGTTAAATATCCTATTCAGGATTCATTATCCTATGCTCATCTTTCTTCATCATATCAAACCTACTTGTCTAAATTTTCTTCTTTGACTGAACCTACGACTTTCCAACAAGCCTCTAAAGATTCTAATTGGGTTAGTGCTATGCAAAAGGAGATTTAGGCTTTAGAACTAAATGCCACTTGGTCCTTGGTTCCTTTACTACTTGGTAAGAATCCTATTGGTTGCAAATGGGTTTATAAATTCAAATATAAGGCTAACAATTCTTTGGAGAGATATAAAGTAAGATTGGTTGCAAGGGTTATACACAGTAGGCAGGAATCGATTATGATGAGACATTTTCCCTTGCTATGAAAATGGTGCTTGTTAGGCTGGTTTTAGCTTTAGCTTTAGCTTTTATGAATAATTGGCCTTTGTATATCAAATGGATGTGGACAATGCCTTTTTACAAGGTGATTTACCAGAAGATATATATATGACTCTTCCATAAGGTTTTCATAAGCAAGGAAGTCAGAATTAGTTTTCAAACTTCACAAGTCTCCTTATGGCTTAAAACAAGCTTCTCGAGCTTGGAATCACAAATTAACTTCAACACTTACCTCTAGTGGTTTTCAGCAGTCTTCATCTGATCATTAATTCTCTTTTTCTTAAAAGAGATAGTTGTCACATTGCTATTTTGCTTGATTATGTTGATGACATATTTATCACTGGAAGTGATCAATCCTTGATAAATAGCACCAAAATTTTGCTTCATTCTCATTTTAAGCTCAAAGACTTTGGTTCCTTGAGATATTTTTTGGGTTTTGAGGTTGCTAGATCTACTAAAGGAATCAACCCTTGAGCTGATTGCTGACTCTAGTTTGTCAACTACGAAACTTGCTATAATTCCTTTGGATGAAAATATGAAGTTCACTTCTGAAGGATATGACAAGCTCTTTCCTACTACTGTTGATCTAGTTTTGTCTGATCCTTTTATTTTTCAGAGACTTATGGGTAATTTGATGTACCTTTGTATGACCAAGCCTGATCTTATTTACTCAGTGAGTCTTTTAAGTCAATTCATGGAGCATCCCAAACAATCCCACATGAATGCTGCTTTGAAGATTGTCAAATATGTGGAGGCTGCCCCAAGCATGGGTCTATTTTACCCTTCTGTTGACTTCATGCAGTTAAAGGCTTACAGAGACTCAAATTTGGCATCCTGTCTTATGACTAGAAAATATGTCACATGGTATTGTGTTTTTCCAGGTCACTCTCTTTTATCCTGGAAATCTAAACAGCAACCTACTATTTCTAAATCTTCTTCTGAAGCTGAAATAGGGCTATGGCTTCCACTGTTTGTGAAATTGTCAGGATCACTCAACTCTTATCTGATCTTGGTTTCTAGAATTTGGTTCCTTTACTCTCTTTTGTGATAATCAATTTGCACTTCATATTGCTTCTAATCCTATGTTCCATGAAAGCACAAAGCACATTGATATTGATTGCCACATAGTCCAAAACAAAATCAAGGAGGGCTTGATAAAAACTGCTCATATTTCTACACATGAGCAACCTGCAGACAAAGGCTCTTGGCAGTGAGCTTCATCACCATCTATTATACAAGTTGCGCGTGCTTGACATTTATCATCCACCAACTTGAGGGGGGTATTGGCATATTGTACTATTGTAATTAATTTGTTTATTACTGATGTAGTTGTTACCGTTTCAGTAGATGGGAAACAGATGTATTAACAATGGTAAAGTTAAAGGTATTAGCATAGTTAAGTAATCACTTTTTTAGTAAACCACAAATTGTTGTTAGAGTAGAAATAAGAGTTTTAGACAGAAATGCAAAGTTGTTGACTTGAGTGATGAGTAATGAAAGTGAAGAAATTACTCCCGAAAGTTCTTTGTTTCTTTATTTATAACTATTTTTTTTTTTCTTAAAACAAATCTAGTAAAAATAAGTGTTAGGTTACCAACTAGTGATTTTGTCAAATCATCAAACATAAGAGGTTGACCAGGGAAATGAAGACTCAATCACTTGGGATAAATTAAATATTTGCGATGATAAATCTGATTTCTTAATGGTAGCAATGCCTAACTTTTAAAAGCCATTTGAAGAGGAGACAAATTAGGTATTTTATTCCCCATTCAAACCAAATATTATCTCTAGCTAATTGAGGGTCGGTAAGACTGAATAAAATATTTTTTTATCATTTGATTGTTTAATTAAGTTGAAAATCAGTTCTAAAATTTTCAAAAGTTTTGACCTTATCTTATTATAAAAGTCCTATTAGTTTCTATTTAATGAGTTCTCCAAAATACTTTCATATAAATTTTAAAATTTTATTTTTCATCTTTAAATAATGTAAAAGTGTATTTATTTTTTCTTGTCCCAAAAAAGTTTATACTTCATATTTATAATAATTGATAAGTATTATATGTTCATACATACATATAGTGGCGGAGTCACAAATTGGCCATTGAGGAGGGTAAAAAATATCCAAAAATAATATCATTTAAATTTTTTTAACTATAATTATATTAAAATTTTATATAAAATGAATGTCCAATAATTTAACTTACAAAAAAGAAAATTGGTGAAAACAATATGGGAAAAAAGACACAAGATTAGATTATCTTTTGCAAGTTCAAGTATAATTTAACAAGAAAAAATGAGAATAGTAAACATATCTTGAATCACATGATGATTGTACAGTAAAGAAAATGTCACTTTGTGCAATAATTTACTCTATAATTAATGATATTAAATTATATATATTTTTGTGTCATAAATTTTTTTTTCTGAAGAATGTCTCTTAGTTATTCTTTTTGTCAGAAAAACCTAATTAAAGGAAATGAATAATTGCACCAACAAAATTAATCACAATAACCATTTTTTAAAGTAAATTTACAATTGAACTCAACAACTTTAGTTTTTTCATTTCGCATATTCTTACTTCTTATATAAATTGAAGAATATTAAGAATACTTTAAAAAATATAATTTAACAAATTTCTAAGTTCAGGAAGGCCATTAGCCCATCTTGGTTCTATAGTGGCTTCGCCACTATGTATGTATGTATGTATGTATGTATGCAAGTATGTATGTATGTATAATTTTCTAGTCAAGACGTACTGATATAAATTTATCAGAACCACGCATATACACAATTGTATCTGGATTGTAAAATTTTATTTTAGTCCAAAGTAATGAATCAAATGATGTATATATATGATATTGACAAATTTTATACCAAGACATCCTAACTATAGAATGACTACCCATGTTTATATAATGTGTATATATATGTGAAGTCATTCTTTTGTCAAGATGTCTTGATATTAATTTCATCAGGATCAACTTAATCACCGTTAGATTTATCTCATTGGACTGATGTGATATTTTGCAACTCCAATTCAATAGTATATATAGTAGTTCTCTAGTAAGGATGTCGTTACTTGAATTTTGTGATGACCATGTTTAAATACCATTGGGTTATCATTGTTGAGCCCTCATGTGTTTTGGTGTGCAAAAACTAATAAAAAAGAGTGGTTAATTAACTAATAATGTGCAAAGGTATGACATAAGTCATAACCAAAACAAAAATGCAGATTTTCCAAGTAAAACGATCGTCCACATAGATGGGACGCCCATTTCATTCAATTTTTCTAGAAAATAATCTCCAGTAAAGTTGTTCCATTTTGGAATGATATTATTCCTCATGCCCGTTCACAGTTCTGTCCAACATAAAGCAAAAATCCATTCAAGCAAACTCAAGTAAAAAATGAAACAACCAAACTGGAAAACCGCTCTAGCAAGTCGTTCCAAACATATCAAGACTTAGTCGAAGAAGGCTACCACACATCCGCCAGTTGAACATCACTTGCAATGTAAGAAGGAACGACCATTCCTTTAGCCCGTTCCACATGAATGACCTTGTTTCACTCCTCGTTTATAGCTTTGGAATCCTGACACATTTTGCAATTTGAAGAAGAACTCTCGTTCCATGAGAGGAATGCTTGTTCTAAGCTAAAGTCAAGATTTTGGACATAGAATTTTCGAGCTCAAGTCAAGGTTGAGAGAACTTCAAGTAAATTCAGAATGACCTCGACAAATGCACGTTCCCAGAATTATTCAAGTCGTTCCAGCAAAGAACGATGCCATTCCACGAAGTCGTTCAAGGTTCAAGAATTTTTGCACATCAAGAGGTCCGAGATGGAATGCACATTCGCGATTGAGGAACGCAAGTTTCCGACAGGGTAACAACCATTCCATTTAGGGAACAATCATTCGAAACCCTAGATTTCAAAGTAATGTGACTGCTGGTGTCAAGAATGCCCGTTCCTAAGGTTGGAACGCACGTTCCTCTAGGTTCTACAACTTTTCAAAAGTACATTAGATGCAGCAACTGCTCTAATTTAGTAAAGGTTGGTGGAGACTTTAAAAGGGTGATTTATTGCAAGAAAATAAAGAAAAATAATAGTGCATTATCCAACATTCAATCTTGTAAACCCTTGAGCTCAAAATCAATCTCTTATTTGTACTAAGCAAACATCTTTATAGAGAATCTTTGAAACCATTTTGTAATAGCCTAAGTTAGAGGCAATCATTCACAAAACATTTGATCTAATATCCTTGGTTGAAATCCTCTAAATCTAGAGGCAAAATCCCGTAAACTATTGTTAAGGCAAAATCCTATCAAACTATTGTATTGGAGAAATCCGATTCTATTGGAACTTCAAGGAGGTTGCCTTGAAGAAGTGGATGTAGGAGGCTTGTGATGAAAGTTGTGAACCACTATAAAATCTTTAAGCATTTCTCTTCTCTTTCTCATTTATTTTTTGTCAATATCTTTCTTATCTATTACTTATCATTAAAGTTATATATTGTTCTTATTGTTGGATTATAAAACCCCTCCCTAGTCAGGTACTCTTTGAATATCCCTCAATGAAGATCCAGAGAATTCATGTCTAGGGAACAAGTTGTATATAGAAAACCTCTGCAAGAGTAATAATAATGTCTGAAACATTACTATAAGATGTATCGTAGGATCAAAATTTGTACCTTCAAAAATAAAAAACAAAAACTTAAATTCGTTTGGGCATCAATCAATCAAAACATATTAATGCTATTTTCATTCATATGGTGGGAGCTTCAAAAAGGTGTTTCAAAAACATTTGTCGTTTACATTATTTACATCAAGATAAAACATCAGGATGACAATAAATTTTCTTCCCTCATGCATAGCCTTACCGTCTCCAGCATCCCTCGTTTTTAGATTACCTGTAAAACATTCAACCATGAAAGGGTGAGCGCTAATCGCTCAGTAAGGAATGATCCATTTAATACCAAGTATGTTATTTGACATTCATTCAAACACATTCATTCACATACCACACCTCTTTTGCATCTAAGTATGGTTCATTTTCTTTACTCCATTTAATACCAAGTATGTTATTTGATATTCATTCAAACACATTCATTCACATACCACACCTCTTTTGCATCTAAGTATGGTTCCTTTTCTTTACTAACTCATATACTTTTCATAATCTTCCCCATGGTCATATAAAACATCAAGTGTACACATACAAATAAGTGTAAACATAGTGCACACACATCACATGTCATGACATAACATCTAAATATCATCTAACATGAGTACAAATAATCTCATGATGTAAATAACATCATAACTCATGTAATGCAACTAAATGCATATGAATCATTTAACGTCTAGCCGGTCAAACTTTTCTTAGCGTCTTAAGCACTTCATATCATCTAGCCTCAAATTCATCTAGAGCTCATATCATCAGGAGGCATGCTTATGAGTTATTTAGCATCTAAAGCAGATATTCATTTTTCCTCTCATTTAGCCTCAAATTCACTAGAGCTCATATCACCAGGAGGTGTGCTTACGTGTAATTTATCATCTAAAGCACATGTTCATCTTTCCTCAACTAGAATACGAGGATATGCTTATGCGTTAATTAGCAACTAAAGCATATATTCATCTTTCCTCTCATTTAGCCTCAAATTCATCTAGAGCTCATATCATCGAGAGGCATGCTTACACGTTATTTAGCATCTAAAGCATATGTTCATCATTCCTCAATCAGAATACGAGGATATGCTAACGCGTTAATTAGCATCTAAAGCATATATTCATCAAGCCTCAAATTCATCTAGAGCTCATATCATCGAGAGGCATGCTTACACGTTATTTAGCATCTAAAGCATATATTCATCTCTCCTCAACCGGTATACGAGGATATGCTTACGCGTTTTTCATCCTGTCTATATGCATCTCCAACATCTTATGGCATGTAAATACATGTTTTAGTGAGCTTAATACTTTTGATTTATCTATGGATTATCAATCCATTTACATTACCTCTTGCTCACATTCATCATCTTAAAACATATATTACATTGCATGTTCATGCCATTTCATAACATTAATCATGCATTCGCATCCATGACCATGTACATCTTTCAAAGGTCATCTAACTAATGGGTAAACATTAGTACATGGCTTAATCACATCAATATATAATCAATTCATAGTCATAAGAATTAATTATGTTAAATCTTAAACTTTAATAACTAGAGGCTTATACTTCATGCCATTTTCCATCCATTTTCTAAACAAATTGGCTCTTGACATAAACACAAAAGTTATAGGGCTATGTCTTAACTTTGTAGTGCTTTAAGAATCATCTCATTTAGATTTTTATAACTCAAGTTATGGTCGAAATACTAAAGATGTTTAATATAAGCCCTAAAATTGCCAAATCCAAATTTTTCATATTAAACCATGCCTTGTCAACTTCTATTGAAAATTAACAAATATGTCAACTTATGGATCAGTTAAACCTGCCCTTAATAGTCTTTAACATCTTAAAGGAAGGGCAAAACCTCACTCCCATTGTCATCCATCATTGCTATAACATTGTAAGTTAATGCAAACAACACATCAACACTTATAATAGCAACCATTCAACACCATGTGGCCTCCAATACTACAAGTTTTGCCACAATCAACATCAATACTTCATTTTCTTCAATTAAAACATAACAACTCATAAAACATAAATGGCAATAACTTCATGTATAATGAATTCAAGGCAATAAATAACATTAATGAGCTCAACTACACTTGCCATCAACTAATTCTATGCCTTAAAGCCTTAATTTAAGGTTTCATTAAAATCTGCAAACCCTAGCATAATTCCTAAAGTCGTGGGAGGTTCTTCCTTACCTTTTTGAAGAATTGCCCCACCAAATCATTTTTCTTTATCTTCTTTTACACCTTATTCCTACATATATAACATTATACCTTAACATCTACCTCAAATCTTCAAATCACATTAAACTAGGGTTTTTATTCCTTACCTTAAACCCTTCAATTTGAAGATCCAAGGCTCCTATCTTGTTCTCCTTGAAAAATTATGAAAAACTCCTTTAAAACTTAGAGAGAGAAAGCTTGTTTCATGGATGATTTGACAAAAAATGGAAGAAAAGTTGAAGAAATGATATCTCCCTTGGCTTGAACGAATTTCCCCTCATTTATAGGAAAATATTTCATTAATTTTCCAAAATTATGCTATTGGCCCAATTATTTTAGTTGTATAACTTGTAAGTCCTTAATTCTTCATATAATGACATTTTGGTCATTTCACACTAAACATAATTATTACTTAATTAATGCCATTAAATGCAATTAAGCCTGCTCATCCTTGACTTTTGCAATGCTTATCAATAGGCAAAATGACTATTTTACCCCTAATACCCTTTTATGGATAATTGATTCATACCGTTCCAAATGAATTGACTATTTTGCCCTTTGTTAGATTTTATGTTTTTTAACATAAAATTAACATCTAAAGTACTATTTTGAGTTGGGAACATACCTTTGACATCTTAGGTATTACATTTCCTTCCCCCTTACAATAATTTCATCCCTGAAATTATAGAAACAGCTCCGGGTATCGACTTCTCATATCTTTTTCCATTTCCCAAGTAGCTTATTCTATCTTGTGATTCCTTAAAAGCACTTTTACTAGTGGAATTTGCTTGTTTCTGAGTTCTTTTATCTTTCTATCAAGGATATGAACTTGGTGTTCCTCATAAACCAAATTATCCTGTAATTCCACTTCCTTCATCTGCAGCACATGTGAAGGATCACTAACATACTTATGCAACAACAAAACATGGAAAACATTATGGACTCATTCCATGCTCATTGGCAGTGCAAGTCTATAAGCTACTTTGGCTACCCTTTCCAATACTTCAAAGGGTCCAACGTAACATGAAGCAAGCTTGCCCTTCTTCCCATACCTCATAATATGTTTATAAGGCGCGGCTTTTACAAAAACCTTGTCGCCCACTTGGAATTCCACTTATTTTCTTTTTAGGTCGGCATAGCTCTTCTGTCGATCTTGGGTTTGCTTCATTCTTTTTCTGATGCTCTGAATTTACTTGCTGACATGTTATACATCTGGCAACATAATTGGTAATGTCTTTCTTCATACCTGACCACCAGTAGGTTTTCTTTACATCTTGATACATCTTTACACTCTTGGGGTGGGCTATATAAAGTGTATTATGTGCCTTAAAAAGGATTTTATTCCTTAATTCTTCATCTTGAGGTAAACATATTCTATCTCTAAACATTAGTGCCCATTGACTATTTTAAATCTCTTTACCTTCTGTCATTTGTTGGCAGATCACATTGCAGGTATCATCTTTAGCCTGTTTCATCTTGATCTCCTCCACTAAAGTGGGTTTGATCTCCATTTGGGCCAATCCTCCTTTGATCACAATTTCAATTCCTTTTTGGAAGATCTCCTGCTGTAACTGTCCCTGTACAGCAATCTGAGATAAATAGACTTTTCTACTAAGGGCATTTGCTATTGCATTAGCTTTCCCTGGATGGTATTTGATGTCACAGTCATAGTCTGTCACCAATTCTAACCATCTCCTTAGTCTCTTGTTCAACTCTTTCTAGGTGAAGAAATACTTCAAACTCTTGTGGTTAATGTACATATTGCATTTCACTCCATATAGGTACTGTCGCCATATTTTCAAAGCAAAAACCACTATTGCTAATTCCAAGTCATGGGTAGGATATCTGCCCTCATAGTCTTTCAACTGTTTGGAGGTATAACAATGACTTTTTCTTGTTGCATCAACACCGTTCCCAAACCACTGTGGGAGGCATGAACATAAATATCATAACCAATGCCCTCCTCTAGCAGTGTAAGGACTGGAGCTGTAGCTAGTCTCTTCTTTAACTCTTGAAAGCTCTATTCACATGCCTCTATCCATTCAAATGGAACTTCTTTCTTAGTGAGAGCTGTAAGCGGTCTGGCTATCTTTGCAAAGCCTTCCACGAACTTCCTGTAGTACCTTGCTAAGCCTAGAAAACTTCTAACTAATGGTATCCTGACCTTAGATCAATTTTAGAAAACACTAAGGCACCTATCAACTGGTCAAACAAATCATCTATCTTAGGCAGTGGGTACTTATTCTTTACCGTTACTTTATTGAGTTTACGATTATTAGAGTAGATGCCCTAGAGTCAATCAATTATTGTAGAATTGACTCTTTGTAATAATGTTCATTAATCAATAAAAGCCATTTTATTCTATATTGCGTAAATCATTATTATTGCAATATGTACTGATATATGTCCTTAGAATGGTAGAACTGTGATGAGGGTATCAAGTGTTTCAAATCTTGATAGTGAGAACCCTATGAGCACATATGGTGGCCATTCTAGAAATGTCCGTAGCCCTAGTATTATTCTGAAGTAAGGGCATAGATAATACGGTAAGGCTATCATAGTGTTGAATGACCCTCTCGAAAGGCAATGACTGATCTCACTTGTCAAGGTTTTTTGGTGACAACCTGGTGCAACACATGGGTGCTTGCTGTAGGCGAATACACCACAGCAAGTTCACTGGACTGACCCACCAGAGGATTCCATATGGATGGTAACCCCAGCGTCTATGGAATAAATCCTCTAGCGAATGGTGGTGCATGTGATCCTTACACTTGAGATCACCGGAGCGCCTTGTGCACTGATTGGTGTAGTTTGAAACTAGCCTAACACGGTTCTATTCAGAGCTATCAATACGGTAGTGATTGGCTGTATCAAGGAGTGTATCAAGACTATGGTGGATAGACAGAGGATTCATCACTCCCGCATACGGGAGAAGTTATCTCACGACATAATTCAGTATATGGCAATGACACTAAAATTGTGGCCACAGTGGGATTGATTTGTTGCTCTATCTAGTTTATAATACAGGTCATTGGTCTAGAAACTGAATACATAATATCGAGAGTAACCGAAGGTTGACACTATTTCTATGCCTCCGTCTTGTCGAGATAATGTATGATGAAAGGATCGAATTGTACGGTAACCATATCCGAATCTATCGGGTGGCCATGATGCCTTGCTAGGGGCCAATCTTGGTCTGTGTATTAGTGAGATGATTAATTGGTGTTAATCACGATGCTATACACTGCCGGTATGATGAGGAGCCTATGGGTCACACACATAGAAGATAATTTAAGACTCAGGAAGTAAGAAGAGCGTTTTCGTCTTTTTAGGCGAAAAGGTATTTTGGTAATTTCACAATGCAATTAAATTTGCTGAGGTCGTAGCCTTTATTTGATTTATTGAAAAAAATTAAATAAGTGAAATTACATTTAAATATGTGTTCGCATATATTTAAATAAATTATCATTATTGTTAAATGTTAATATATAAATTAAATATATTTTAATGGATTTTTAATTGAGATAATGATGAATTAAAATAGATATCTAATTGGGAGTGTTTGGAAACATGGGGTGTTTGGGTTGGAGCCCAAGCCTATTCCATATGCAGAATATCAGAAGGGAATGAAGAATATTAGCAAAGATTAAAGTGAGAAAACGAAAATCAAAACATGAGTAACAGAGGAAGAACAGTCATGCAGTATGGTTTACTTACTGAGCAATTAGTGCTCACTTCGTCATTTTACTGTTTTATAGGTACTAGATGATTTACGATCGGGTGGGACGTCAAGAAGCGGAGGAGTTTGGCGGCACTGTCCAAGACTACCTTGTACTATCAGTTATTTTGTATATATGTTTATATGAATTAAAATTAGAATTTTCGGATTTTACATTATGTATATATGTTTACAAAAGTTATTTAGTGGATTTTTTCATATATTTCTTAAAGAATTACTAGCTAGACAGTATATTACATTTTTGGTATCAGATCGTCGATTTTGGGAAATTGATAGTGTGCCTCTCCTACCGTATTGACGTACCGTAGCCGATCGTTGTAAGTTATTTCTTTTTCTCACTTGTATTAGCTGACTAATAGTATTGGTGCTCTATGTTTAAGATGAGACGGACGACTCGATCCGGTAATAAGAATGCATTGAGTATAGGTGAGCCATCCAACCCGTCCGGATCTACTCCCCCTGTCCTCGATGAAGCGAGGATTCATAACATTATTCAGCAGGTATTGGCAGAGAGTCAGGGGTGACATATATCGAAGAGAGTTGAGACCCCAGTTGTAGTACCGACCACTAGAGAGGAGAGAGAAAGGCTGGTACCTCCGATAGTGCAGAGTCGTCTTGAACCTATTTATGGGTTACCTAGTTAGCATCAGCCATCAAAATTTAGAGGTATGACTGACGCAACAGTGGCAAAAGAATGGATTAGATCCGTGGAGTGTACGACAACACTTTTTCCCATGACAGATTAGGATAAGGTCTGGTATGCTAGTTTTTTGTTTAAAAGTGATGCTCGGATCTGGTGGGAGCCGGTAGAGGATACTCATGATATAGCTACTATGACCTGGGGAGATTTCAAACAACTTTTTTAGGCAAAATACAAGACAGCTGATAGAATTCATGGAAAGATACAAGAATTTATTAGCCTATGGCAGGGAATCAGTTCAGTGAAAGAATATTCCATTAGATTTAATTCATTGGCGAGGGTTGCACCAAGTATAGTGAGCACACCAGAATTGAGGATGAACAAGTTTTTGCATGGGCTGAATCCAGAAATAGCTCAAGATGTGATGGCGAGTGCCCAGCCCCAACAGACTTATAGTGAGGCTTTGGAGCGAGCTTTACGAGCTGAAGTATTTGTGAATAAGTTAACTCCATTGACTCCATCAACAACAATGCCCAGTATTCCACCCCCCACTCCACAAAGAGACGGATTTGATGTTCCAACAATAGAGAAAGGAAGAATAAGAAAAGATTTCAGTCAAAGAGGAATGGGAGGGACGGGAAGAATAAACGGCTGAGGACTATTGAGTTTCCCCAATGTCAGAAATGTGGGAAACATCATCTGGGAGAGTGTCTTAAGGGTGTGTGTTTTAGATGCCAACAGCCCGGACATATGATGAAAGACTGTAAGGCCCCTCCTACACCCACAACAGATACATCCAGAGGTACTAATGTTCGAGTATTTATAATTGCACAGAGTGAAGTCGATGCCAGCCCATCTACAGTTACTAGTCAGTTATTATTTCATTCAGTTCCCCTTTATGCATTAGTTGATTCTAGAGCCACACACTCATTCATTACACATGGGATTATAGAGAGATTGGGTTTGAAACCTATTATAGTAGATCAACCCATTAAGATAGAATTGCCAGACGGTGATAGTGTGGTAACTCGAGAGATGTTTTTAGGGGAGTCCATAGTGATCCACAAAAGGATGTTAACAGTGGATTTGATTGTATTGATATGCCCGACTTTGATGTTATTTTGGGCATGGATTTCCTAGGAAGATATGGAGTAGAGATTGATTGCCGAAAGAAGAAAGCAAAGTTTAATCTTGATGATAGCGATAAGTTCAGTTTCGGAGAGGGTCATCAGCTTAATATGTTAATCAGCAATGTAAAAGCCAGAAAGATGTTAAGAAAAAGGTGCTTCAAGTATATTGCCCATGTGGTGCAAAGCAGTGATGTCTCTCGATCAGAGATCCAGAATGTGCAAGTAGTCCGGGCATTTCCAGATGATTTGCCAAGTTTACCTCCAGAAAGTGAAATAGAGTTTAGCATTGAGTTGGCACCAAGGACAACACCAATTTCTAAAGCCCCTTATCGTATGGCCCTAGCCGAGCTCTAGGAATTGAAGAAGCAGCTCCAAGAACTCCTATACAAAGGTTTTTTTTCGACCCAGCCATTCTTCCTGGGGTGCTTCGCTTCTATTTGTGAAAAAGAAAGATGGGTCGCTACGGATGTGCATAGATTACAGAGAGTTGAATAAAATGATAGTGAAGAATAAGTACCCATTACCTCGCATAGATGATTTATTTGATCAGCAGAAATGAGTAGCAGTGTTTTCAAAGATTGATATGAGGTCGAGTTATCATCAAGTAAGAGTTACAGAGCAAGATATTGCCAAGACTTGGGCCACACTGTCTCAAAAGAAGGCGTGTCAGTAGATCCCAGTAAGGTAAAGGCAATCCTAAAGTGGCTAAGGCCGAAGACAGTGAAAGAGGTTAGAAGTTTCTTGGGCCTTACAGGTTATTGGAGGCGGTTTGTAGCAGGATTTGCCCAGTTGGCTAAGCTGCTTATAGCTCTTAACAAACAAGGAACTCCTTTCATATGGTTAGATGCATGCGAAGAGAGTTTCCAAGAGTTAAAAGAAAAACTCACCACAGCTTCTATTCTGGTGTTACCATAGGAAGGTGTAGACTATGATACTTATATAGATGTCTCACTTCAGGGACTTGGTGCTGTGTTGATGCAGTTGGGTAGGGTAATAGCTTATGCTTCCCGAAAGTTGAAAGAGTATGAGACAAGATACCCTACGCATGATTTACAGTTAGCAGCTATAGTTTTTGCATTAAAGATATGGAGGCATTACTTGTATGGGGCAAAGAGTAATATTTATACCGATCATAAAAGTTTGAAGTATTTCTTCACTCAAAAGGAGTTGAATATGAGACAAAGAAGATGGTTGGAGCTAATAAAAGATTATGATTGTGAAATCAAGTATCGACCTGGAAAAGCTAATATGGTAGCTGATGCCTTGAGTGGAAAAGCCTCTTTGTCTCAGCTCACAGTGCAGAAAGAACTGTTGGAAGAATTTCTCAAGGAACGGATAGAGATGGTACCAAGAAGAATTGCCAAGTTAGAAATTCAATCTACTTTATTGGAAGAAATTAAAGAAAAGCAAGCTGTCGACGAGTGGTGTCTGTAACGCCCCGCTTGAGGTACGTTGTTATTGTTTCCTCTTTCGCCCTCATTTGAGTTGTTTTTGGTAATATTGTTTGATTTTCATTAGTATGAGTGTTGTGTGGATTAATTGCCTTGAAATGGGTTAAAAATGGAAGAAGTGTAGTATGCCGAGCTTCGCCGGGGCGAAGAAGAATCTTCGCTCCTTCCCCCTTACAATAATTTCATCCCTGAAATTATAGAAACAGCTGGGTATCGACTTTCATATCTTTTTCCATTTCCCAAGTAGCTTATTCATCTTGTGATCCTTAAAAGCACCTTTTAATAGTGGAATTTGCTTGTTTCTGAGTCTTTTTTTCTATCAAGGTATGAAAATTGGTGTTCCTCATAAACCAAATATCTGTAATTCCACTTCCTTCATCTGCAGCATGTGAAGGATCACTAACATACTTATGCAACAACAAAACATGGAAAACATATGGACTCATTCCATGCTCATTGGCAGTGAAGTCTATAAGCTACTTTGGCTAACTTTCCAATACTTCAAAGGGTCCAACGTAACATGAAGCAAGCTTGCCCTTCTTCCCATACCTCAATATGTTTATAAGGCGCGGCTTTTACAAAACCTTGTCGCCCACTTGGAATTCCACTTATTTTTCTTTTAGGTCGGCATAGCTCTTTGTCGATCTTGGGTTTGCTTCATTCTTTTTCTGATGCTCTGAATTTACTTGCTGACATGTTATACATCTGGCAACATAATTGGTAATGTCTTTCTTCATACCTGACCACCAGTAGGTTTTCTTTACATCTTGATACATCTTTACACTCTGGGGTGGGCTATATAAAGTGATTATGTGCCTTAAAAGGATTTTATTCCTTAATTCTTCATTTGAGGTAAACATATTCTCTCTAAACATTAGTGCCCATTGACTATTTTAAATCTCTTACCTTCTGTCATTGTGGCAGATCACATTGCAGGTATCATCTTTAGCCTGTTTCATCTGATCTCCTCCACTAAAGTGGGTTTGATCTCCATTTGGGCCAATCCTCCTTTGATCACAATTTCAATCCTTTTTGGAAGATCTCCTGCGTAACTGTCCCTGTACAGCAATCTGAGATAAATAGACTTTTCTACTAAGGGCATTTGCTATTGCTAGCTTTCCTGGATGGTATTTGATGTCACAGTATAGTCTGTCACCAATTTAACATCTCCTTAGTTCTTGTCAACTCTTTCTAGGTGAAGAAATACTTCAAACTCTTGTGGTTAATGTACATATTGCATTTCACTCCATATAGGTACTGTCGCCATATTTTCAAAGCAAAAAACCACTATTGCTAATTCCAAGTCATGGGTAGGATATCTGCCCTCATAGTCTTTCAACTGTTTGGAGGTATAACAATGACTTTTTCTTGTTGCATCAACACGTTCCCAAACCACTGTGGGAGGCATGAACATAAATATCATAACCAATGCCCTCCTCTAGCAGTGTAAGGACTGGAGTGTAGCTAGTCTCTTCTAACTCTTGAAAGCTCTATTCACATGCCTCTATCCATTCAAATGGAAATCTTTCTTAGTGAGAGCTGTAAGCGGTCTGGCTATCTTTGCAAAGCCTTCACGAACTTCCTGTAGTACCTTGCTAAGCCTAGAAAACTTCTAACTAATGGTATCCTGACCTTAGATCAATTTTAGAAAACACTAAGGCACCTATCAACTGGTCAAACAAATCATCTATTTAGGCAGTGGGTACTTATTCTTTACCGTTACTTTATTGAGTTTACGATTATTAGAGTAGATGCCCTAGAGTCAATCAATTATTGTAGAATTGACTCTTGTAATAATGTTCATTAATCAATAAAAGCCATTTTATTCTATATGCGTAAATCATTATTATGCAATATGTAGAATATGTCCTTAGAATGGTAGAACTGTGATGAGGGGATCAAGTGTTTCAAATCTTGATAGTGAGAAATATGGCACATATGGTGGCCATTCTAGAAATGCCGTAGCCCTAGTATTATTCTGAAGTAAGGGCATAGATAATACGGTAAGGCTATCATAGTGTTGAATGACCCTCTCGAAAGGCAATGACTGATCTCACTTGTCAAGGTTTTTGGTGACAACTGGTGCAACACATGGTGCTTGCTGTAGGCGAAACACCACAGCAAGTTCACTGGACTGCCCACCAGAGGATTCCATATGGATGGTAACCCCAGCGTCTATGGAATAAATCCTCTAGCGAATGGTGGTGCATGTGATCCTTCACTTGAGATCACCGGAGCGCCTTGTGCAGATTGGTGTAGTTTGAAACTAGCCTAACACGTTCTATCAGAGCTATCAATACGGTAGTGATGGCTGTATCAAGGAGTGTATCAAGACTATGGTGGAAGACAGAGGATTCATCACTCCGCATACGGGAGAAGTTATCTCACGAATATTCAGTATATGGCAATGACACTAAAATTGTGGCCACAGTGGGATTGATTGTTGCCTATTAGTTTATAATACAGGTCATTGGTCTAGAAAAGATAACATATATCGAGAGTAAAGAAGGTTGACACTATTTCTATGCCTCCGTCTTGTCGAGATAATGTATGATGAAAGGATCGAATTGTACGGTAACCATAATCCGAATCTATCGGGTGGCCATGATGCCTTGCTAGGGGCAATCTTGGTCTGTGTATTAGTGAGATGATTAATTGGTGTTAATCCGATGCTATACACTGCCGGTTGATGAGGAGCCTATGGGTCACACACATAGAAGATATTAAGACTCAGGAAGTAAGAAGAGCGTTTTCGTCTTTTAGGCGAAAAGGTATTTTGGTAATTTCACAATGCAATAAATTTGCTGAGGTCGTAGCCTTTATTTGATTTATTGAAAAAAATTAAATAAGTGAAATTAATTAAATATGTGTTCGCATATATTTAAATAATTATCATTATTGTTAAATGTTAATATATAAAATAAATATATTTTAATGGATTTTAATTGAGATAATGATGAAATTAAAATAGATATCTATTGGGAGTGTTTGGAAACATGGGGTGTTTGGGTTGGAGCCCAAGCCTATTCCATATGCGAATATCAGAAGGGAATGAAGAATATTAGCAAAGATTAAAGTGAGGAAACGAAAATCAAAACATGAGTAACAGAGGAAGAACAGTCATGCAGTATGGTTACTTACTGAGCAATTAGTGCTCACTTCGTCATTTTACTGTTTTATAGGTACTAGATGATTTACGATCGGGGTGGGACGTCAAGAGCGGAGGGTTTGGCGGCACTGTCAAGAATACCTTGTACTATCAGTTATTTTGTTATATTGTTATATGAATTAAAATTAGAATTTTCGGATTTACATTAGTATATAGTAAAAGTTATTAGTGGATTTTTCATATATTTTTTAAGAATTACTAGCTAGACAGTATATTACATTTTTGGTATCAGATCGTCGATTTTGGGAAATTGATAGTGTGCCTCTCCTACCGTATTGACGTACCGTAGCGTCGTGTAAGTTATTTCTTTTCTCACTTGTATTAGCGACTATAGTATGGTGGCTCTATGTTAAGATGAGACGGACGACTCGATCGGTATAAGAAGCATTGAGTATAGGTGAGCCATCAACCCGTCCGGATCTACTCCCCCTGTCCTCGATGAAGGAGGATCATAACATTATTCAGAGGTATTGGCAGAGAGTCAGGGGTGACATATATCGAGAGAGTGGACGACCCAGTTGTAGTACGACCACTAGAGAGGAGAGAGAAAGGCTGGTACCTCCGATAGTGAGAGTCGTCTTGAACCTATTATGGGTTACCTAGTTAGCATCAGCCATCAAAATTAGAGGTATGACTGACGCAACAGTGGCAAAAGAATGGATTAGATCCGTGGAGTGTACGACAACACTTTTTCCCATGACAGATTAGGATAAGGTCGGTATGCTAGTTTTTTGTTTAAAAGTGATGCTCGGATCTGGTGGGAGCCGGTTAGAGGATACTCATGATAAGCTACTATGACCTGGGGAGATTTCAAACAACTTTTTTAGGCAAAATACAAGACAGCATCTTAAAGGAAGTGTAAAATCTCATTCCCATAATCATCCATTATTGCTATAACATTGTAAGCTAATGCAAACAACACATCAACACTTCTAATAGCAACCATTCAACACCATGTGGCCTCCAATACTACAATTTTTGCCACAATCAGTATCCACACTTCATTTTCTTCAATCAAACATCACAACTCATAAAACATAAATAGCAATAACTTCATGTATAATGAATTCAAGGCAATAAGTAGAATAAATGAGTTCAACTACACTTGCCATCAACTAATTCTATGCCTTAAAGCTTTAATTTAAGGTTTCATAAAAATCTACAAACCCTAGCATAAACCCTAAAGTCATGGGAGGTTCTTCCTTACCTTTTTAAAGACTTCCTCCAACAAATCCTTTGCCTTTGACTTCTTTTACACCTTAATCCTACATATATAACATTATACCTCAACATCTACTTCAAATCTTCAAATCACATCAAAACTAAAGTTTTTAATCCTTACCTTAAACCCTTCAAATTGAAGATCCAAGGCTCCTATCTTGTTCTCCTTGAAAAATTATGCAAAACTCCTTGAAAACCTAGAGAAAGAAAGCTTGTTTCATGGAAGATTTGAGAGAAAATGGAAGAAATGTTGAAGAAAGGCTCTCTCCTTTGGCTTGAACGAATTTCATCTCATTTATAGGAAAATATTTCATTTATTTTCCAAAATTATGCAATTGGCCCAATTATTTTAATTGTATAACTCATAAGTCCTTAATTCTTCATATAAGGGCATTTTGGTCATTTCACACTAGACATAATTATTACTTAATTAATGCCATTAAATGCAATGAAGCCTACTCATCCTTGACTTTTTCAATGCTTATCCATAGGCAAAATAACCATTTTGCCCCTAAGCCTCTCTATGGATAATTGATTCATACCTTTCCAAATTAATTTACTATTTTGCCCTTAATTAGATTTTATGCTTTTTAACATAAAATTAACATCTAAAGGACTAATTTGAGTTAGGAACATACCTTTGATATCTTGGGTATTACATTCCAGGTATGAGCTAGAGTTTTACCTTATTGTGTTTATTGTGGTTGTATACTGATCAAGTTGTTTTGTCATGTAGGCATTTACCAATAGCATGCACCTGAGGAAGTCCATCGTGTCGAGGAGAATAGGATACAAGATGTATCCAAATCAAATGCCAGTCTGCGACAGATAGGGGCGACGGCCCAAAAAGCTGAGCGGGAGAGCCAGCAACATCTGAGAGAGGTTAAGGCCGAGCAGGATTGACTGAGGAGAGAGCTAGCCGAGAAGAATACAGAGGTCGAGTCCTTGAGGGAACAGTGCCTCAGTATCACTAACGATGGCACCATCAGGGCTAGGATAGAGCTAATGTTGGAGTACAAGGACGGGAACACCTCCCATTAGAACCCGAATGAGGACATCCAGCTTCTGCGGGAGATGGAAGAGGAGGAAGCTATTGGGCACGCGGAGGAGTGGGTCGATGATTAGATATTTAACCTTGCTAGTTAGCTAGGGCGATCGATCACAGTGGATGTAGGTGACCAGGTTGCGGGGATGAGCGCTGTGGTCGGTGATAGGGTGACTGAGTCAGAGATGGGTGAGACGACTCACATCAATGATGTGGGCCATGATGCCCCTTAGGTTTATTTTTACTCATGTATTTTTGGGGCCTACGATGCCCTTCCATGGCATGTGTGCCTTTTTTGTACTTGATACTTAGCCGCTTGAGGCTCTTTTATCTTATAGTTATCCGTTAGTGGCTTTGTGTTTCTACTTGTGTTTTTGTTTTGCTACTTTCCTTGTGGATGGATGAGTCGGTTGCTTGATTGTTTATAGATGTATTAGAGGTTGAACCGACTACTTGTGTTGCGATTTTGATGAGGCCGAGTGGCTGAGTCGTCAGTGTCATGGCAGTGTATCAACACGGTCGGCCGAATGTGTAAGTCGTTGAGTTGTTAAGTCGGTCTGGGCCGTCTAGTGGGTTAGGTCAATGAATCATCGATTGGAGGTGTAAGTCCTTCCATCGGTCTAGGCCAACTAAAGGTGTAAATCTATAAATCGATCTAGGCTGACTGAAGGTGTAAATCTATAAATCGGTCTGGGCCGATTAAAGGTGTAAATCTATAGATCGGTCTAGGCCGATTGAAGGTGCAAATCTATAAATCGGTCTGGGCCGACTGAAGGTGTAAATCTATAAATTGGTCTAGGCTAATTGAAGGTGTAAATTTATAAATCGGTCCGGGCCGATTGAAGGTGTGAATCTTATAAATCGTTCTAGGCCGACTAAAGGTATTAATCTTATAAAGCGGTTTGGGCTGATTGAAGGTGTAAATCTATAAAGCGGTTTGGGCTGATTGAAGGTGTAAATCTATAAATCGGTTTAGGCCGATTGAAGGTGTAAACTATTCTATCACTGAATAGTACTTTTATTGAATTCGTGCCATGAGGCGGTGAAAAAGGTAGATAGGCCCACTCATCCTTTTAAAAATGGAAACAAGAAAGCAGAAATGTCAATGAAAGAGTTAGACTAAAAGTAGTAACATTTGAGGTGAATTGCATTCCAACTGTTGCTGATTGGAGTCGGTAGACGCCCTTCCCTACTTCCTTAGCAATCTTATAGGGGCCCTCCCAGGTAGGGCCAAGCTTGCCAGAGTTGATCTCCCTAGTGTTTTGAAAGACTTTGCGAAGAACCTAGTCGTCTAGCTCGAAAGTTCTGTTTTGGACATTGCGGTTGTAGTGTTGGGCACCTGTTACTGATAGACTGCATTACAGATGTTCGCCCACTCGCGTAAGTCGTCGACGATGTCCAAGTTATGGCAAAGATCCTGGCTGTTGGTTTCCTCGTCCACCCATTGGAGTCTGGTGGAAGGGACTAATACTTCGGCTAGGATGATTGCTTCAGATCCATACATGAGGGAGAAAGAGGTTTCGCCCATGGATGAGCGGACTGTGGTTCAGTAGGACCATAAGACCCCGGGTAGTTCGTCTGCCTTTGCACCCTTAGCTTTCTGTAGGCACTTCTTTAAAGTCTACATGATGGTTTTGTTTGAGATACGGCTTGGCCGTTGGACTGGAGGTTACCAGGGGTAGAGAAGCTAAGCTTTATCCTTCACATGTCGCAGAAGTCTTTGAAGCCTAAACTGATAAATTGGGATCCATTGTCAGTGACGATTTCCTTCGGTATCCTGAACCTGTAGATGACGTGTTTCAAGATTAAAGCTTTTACCTCTCGGTCTCTGACTTGTACGAGTGTTTTGGCTTCGATCCACTTGGTGAAGTAGTTAATGACCGCCAACATGAAGACCTGCTGCTCGGGCGCGGTTGAAAGTTTTTCGACTATATCCATTCCCTACTTCATGAACGGGCAAGGTGTGAGAGTGGAATTGAGTTGCTCAGGTGGGAGGTGTGAGATTGGGCAAACATTTGATAGCTGTCACATTTCTTCACATAGGTTACTGAGTCAGTGCGTATGGTTGGCCAATAATAGCCAGCAGTGATCACCCGGTGGGCAAGACTGCGTCCTCCTACATGGTTTCCAATTCGCCTTCATGGAGTTTGGCAAGAACCCATTTGGCTTCTTTTGGGCTTATGCCCTTATGGTAGGGGCCAGAGAATGACTTCCTAAGGAGCTAGCCTTCGTATATGGTGAACCTTGCGGTTTTCGCTTTCAGGCGGTATGCTTCACTCTTGTTAGCTGGGAGCTCATTATGTTCCAATATATTATTATCGGGGTCATCCAGGAGTCGGACGGTTCGATGTCTATTACTTCTTTGGGCTTGTTCGTTGGTTGCTATTCCAGTTGGCCAGCCATTGGAGGAACAATAGAGGGATGGATGACTAGAAGGAACCTTGAAGGGCTGAGCTGAGGTTAGCAAGGGCGTCAGCATCGGTGTTCTCCGCTCTTGGGACTTAGGCGATGTAGAATTCTTTGAAGGCGGTCTACAATTTTTTGGCCAGGTTTAGGTAGGCTGTCATCTTTGAGTCGTGGGCTTGGTAAGTGCCTTGTAGCTACTAGCTAGTTGACCAAGAGTTGGGAGTTGAACTTCACCTCCAGCTTCCTTACTCTGATTTCTTTTGCTAGGGAGAGTCCAGCGATGAGAGCCTCGTATTCAGTTTTGTTGTTGGTGCACTTGAACCCACATCGTGTGGCTCGTTGGATGATATCTCCTTCTAGTGTAGTAAGTATGACACCAAGCCCGCTTCCATTCACGTTGCTTGATCCATGAGCCAAGATCAAGGGTATAATTTTACAATTTATATTAAAGTAGAATCTGTACAAAAGGTTAATCATGAGTTAAGAGAATCATTGGAGGCTCCACCACGTTTGTCTTTGAACATTTCTGCTACCGACCCAAGCATAGGATCGAACTGACATAGCCCACACGAAGACAATCAAAAAGAACCAAAAAGGGATTTGCTAGATCTTCTTTGGCTTTAAGATTAAAGAAGAAGGAAATCAAATTTAATTGATTTGGTGCAAAAATGTTTATCCAGTGGGAGAGTCAAAGGGTTGCTGTGTTTGTGTTTTTTAAGAGAATGAAATAATGAAAAGTCTTATTCTTTTTTTTTTTTTTTTACAAAGAAACATTTTTCTTTTATAGTAAAAAAATTAGTTACCCTATTGCAATATGGAATAGGCTTGGGCTCCAACCCAAACACCCCATGTTACCAAACACTCCCAATTAGATATTTAATTTTTATTTCATCATTATCTCAATTAAAATCAATTAATATATATTTAATCTATATATTAACATTTAACAATAATGATGATTTAATTAAATCTATGCGAACACATATTTAAACGTAATTTCACTTATTTAATTTTTCTAATAAATTAAATAAAGGCTACGACCTCAGCAAATTTAATTGCCCTGTGAAATTAAAAATACCTTTTCGCCTAAAAGGATGAAAACGCCCCTTCTTTCCTCCTGAGCCTTAAATTATCTTCTATGTGGATGAAAACGCCCCTTCTTTCCTCCTGAGCCTTAAATTATCTTCTATGTGTAAGACTCATAGGCTCCTCATCATACCGGTGGTGTATAGTATCGCGATTAACACCAATTAATCATCTCACTACACATACCAAGATTGGCCCCTAGCAAGGCATCATGGCCACCCGATAGATTCGGATTCAGCAAAGTAGCTACCTGTCAACGATATGGTTACCGTACAATTCGATACTTTCATCATTTGTTATCTAGACGAGACGAAGGCATAGAAATAGTGTCAACCTTCGGTTACTCTTGATATTATGTATTCAGTTTCTAGACCAATGACCTGTATTATAATCCGGATAGAGCAACAACTCAATCCCACTGTGGCCACAGTTTTAGTGTCATTGCCATTTACTGAATTTCGCTTTGAGATAACTTCTCCCGTACCCAGGAGTGATGAATCCTCTGTCAATCCACCATAGTCTTGATACACTCCTTGATGCAGCCAATCACCACCGTATTGACAGCTCTGAACAGAATTGCGATAGGCTAGTGTCAAACTGCACCAATCGGTGCACAAGGCGCTCCGGTGATCTCAAGTCTAAGGATCACATGCACCACCATTCGTTAAAGGATTTGTTCCATAGACACTGGGGTTACCAACCATATGGAATCTTTTGGTGGGTCAGTCCAATGTTCTTGCTGCGGTATATCCGCCTACAGCAAGCACCCATGTGTTGGACCAAGTTGTCACCAAACAACCTTGGCAGGTGAGATCAGTCACTGCCTTTCGACAAGGTCATTAAAAACTATGATAGCCTTACCGTATTATCTGTGCCCTTACTTCAGAATAATACTGGGGCTACTGATGTTTCTAGAATGGCCACCATATGTGCTCATAGGGTTCTCACTATCAAGATTTGAAACACTTGATACCCTCGTCACGGTTCTACCATTCTAAGGACATATATCAATACATATTGCAATAATAATGATTTACGCGATATAGAATAAAATGCCTTTTATTATTGATTAATGAACATTATTACAAAGAGTCAATTCTACAATAATTGATTGGCTTTAGGGCTTCTACTCTAACAATCTCCCACTTGCGCTATAGCCAATCATTCATGTATTTAATACCAAATGATCTCAACTGCCTTTCATGCTTCTGCTGTGACAGAGGCTTTGTCAGTGGATCTGCGAGATTGTCCTCAGTATGCACTTTACTAATCTGCACGTCTTTCCTCTCAGCTATCTCTCTGATGAGATGGAATCATCTGAGTATGTGTCTAGATTTCTGATGAGCCCGTGGTTTCCTAGCTTGAACAATTGCTTCATTGTTGTAATAATAGATGTCTATAGGATCAACAATCGTGGGAACCACACCAAGTTCAATAATGAACTTCTTAACCCAGACTGCCTCCTTGGCTACATCTAACAGTGCAATATACTCAACCTCCATTGTAGTATCTGCTACAGTGCTTTGCTTGGAGCTCTTCCAGCTCACTGCACCACCATTGAGACAAAATACAAACCCTGATTGCAATCGATAATCATCTTTGTCCATTTGGAAACTAGCATCTCTATATCCTCTTAATGTGAGCTCATCTTCCACTCCATAAACCAAGAAAACATCCTTAATCCTCTTTAGGTACTTAAGAATATTCTTGACAGCCATCCAGTGGTGCTTACCTGGATCCGATTGATATCTACTACAAGTGCTCAAAGCACATGAGACATCAATCCGAGTACATTGCATGGCATACATGATGGATCCAATTGTTGATGCATATGGGATCCTCTTCATCCTATCTCTCTCATCTTGTGTTTTAGGACACATTTCCTTAGAGAGATAAACACCATGTGACATCGGAAGAAATCCCTTCTTGGATTCTTCCATACTGAATCTTTTCAGTACTTTGTCAATATATGCACTCTGACTTAGGCCAAGCAACCTACGCAATCTATCACGATAGATCTTTATACCAAGGATGTAGGCTGCTTCCCTTAAATCCTTCATGGAGAAGCACTTGGATAACCAAGTCTTTACTAACTGCAAGTTCGGTATATCATTCCCGATCAGAAGTATGTCATCGACATACAACACTAGGAATGCCACTGCGCTCCCACTCACTTTCTTGTAAACACAAGGCTCATCTTTGTTCTTGATAAAACTGAATTCTTTTACGACTGTATCAAAACGAATGGTCCAGCTCGTTGAAGCTTGCTTGAGTCCATAAATGGATCTCTGCAACTTGTATACCTTATTAGCTTGACTATCAAGAACGAAACCATCAGGTTGTGTCATATACACATCCTCCTAAAGGTTTCTGTTCAGGAAGACAGTTTTGACATCCATTTGCCAAATCTCGTAGTCATGATATGCAGCGATTGCAAGCATAATCCGGATGGATTTAATCATGGCAACTGGCGAAAAGGTTTTTTCATAGTCAATGCCATGAATTTGTTTGAAACCTTTGGCAACCAGTCATGCTTTATAAGGATACACCTTTCCATCCATTTCAGTCTTCTTCTTGAAGACCCATTTACACCCTATGGGTTTTACCCCTTCAGGTGGTTCCCCCAGAGACCACACTTGGTTCTGGTACATGGAGTCCATCTCAGATTTCATGGTTTCAAGCCATTTAACAGAATCTGGATCCGATATAGCGTCTTTGTAGGTTCTGGGTTCATCGTCTTGGTAGACTAGTACGTCACCATGTTGAGTCACGAGATAACCGTATCTCTCGGGCTCATGGCGTACTCTCCCAAATCTATGTAGCTCCTGCGCTACCTGAGATGGTTCGCTTTGAGCCATAAGTTGTGGAGTAACCTCCTCATGATGTTCAACCACTTCCTGTGGCACATCATCTCGTCCTTTGTCTAGTATATCTTGTGGTTCTAGAACTTCATCGAGTTCTACTTTTCTCCCACTAGTACTTCTTAGAAAATATTCCTTTTCTAGGAAGACACTAGATAGAGCAACAAAAATTTTGTGCTCTTCTGGGTGGTAGAAATAGTATCCTTTGGTCTCTTTTAGATACCCCACAAATATACATTTACAGGATTTTGGGCCCAGCTTGTTCGAAGTCTATTTCTTAACATAAGCTTCGCAACCCCAAATCTTCAGATAAGACAAGTTGGGCTTTCGCCCACTCCATAGCTCATATGTAGTCTTATCGACAGACTTTGACGGCACACGGTTCAAAACGTGAGTCGCAGTCTCTAGGGCATAACCCCAGAACGATGCAGGTAAATCACTAAAACTCATCATGGACCTAACCATGTCAAGTAAGGTCATATTCCTCTTTTCTAACACTTTATTGTGTTGGGGTCTATAAGGAAGGGTAAGTTGTGATACTATCCCACATTCCTTCAGGTACTCTGAAAACCCTGAGCTTAAGTATTCACCTCCTCGATCCGACCGAAGAGCTTTAATAATTTTTGCCTAACATATTATGTACTTCATTCCTAAATTCCTTGAATTTATCAAAGGCTTCAGATTTATGTCTCATGAGGTAGACATAACTATATCTACTGAAATCATCAGTAAATGTGATGAAGTATAAATATCCACCTGTGGCCTCAACTGTTAGTGGACCACACACATCACTATGGATGATGTCTAACAGTTCAGTAGCCTTTTCACCTTGTCCTGTGAAAGGAGATTTGGTCATCTTGCCTAACAGGCATGACTCGCATACCTCAAGTGACTGAAAGTCAAAAAAGTCCAAAACTCCATCCCTTTGAAGTTTTGCAATGCGAGTCTTATTAACATGACACAATCTATAGTGCCAGAGATATGTCTCGTTTTGATCGCTATGTTTAGCTTTCTTGGTTTCAATATTGAGAATATCTTTATTGTTTAAATCAAGAACATATAATCCATTATATAACCTTGCAATTCCAAATAGAATACCATTCAAACTAAAGGACAACAATCCATTAGATATCTCAAAATGATACCCCATATTATCCAAAGCGGATACTGAAATAATATTTCTAGAAATAGAAGGTACGTGATAACAGTTATGTAGTTCCAACAATAAGCCCGTAGGCAAAGATAAACAATAAGTCCCTACAGCTAATGCAGCCACATGTGCTCCATTTCCAACTCGTAGGTCCACCTCTCCCTTGGCGAGCACTCTACTCTGCCTTAGTCCCTGCACATCAGTACAAATGTGAGTACCACATCCTGTGTCCATGACCCAAGATGTTGAGGGAGAGAAGTTAATCTCAATCATGAAAGTACCTGAAGTCGTAGCCTCTGACTTCTTCTTGCTTGCGAGGAAAGCCTTGCAGTGTTTCCTCCAGTGGCCAGGCTTGCCACAAAAGAAGCAGACTACCTTGCCCTTTCCTATGCCACTCTCAGGCCCAAGAGCAACCTGTCCTTTGGGCTTGGGCTTGGGTTTGGCCTTGGCCTTACCCTTGCCGTTACCCTTTGCTTTACTGGCAGCAACCAGTAAAACAGGCTTGGACTTTTTCAAGTCCTGCTCTGCAGTCCTCAGCATGTTCAGAAGTTCTGACAGGGTTTTCTCCATCGTGTTCATATTGAAATTCATTATGAACGGAGCATATGAGTCAGGCAAGGGTTGCAGAATTAAATCCATTTGTAATTCTGCATCCAAGGCACATCCCAAAGTCTCAAGCCTCTCTATATGCTCGATCATCTTGAGCACATGAGGACCAATTTGGGCTCCCTCAGTCAGACGACTCCCAAATAGTGCTTTCGACACCTTATACCTCTCATGTCGAGCATTTGATTCATTAAGCTCCTTGAGGTGTAGAATAATGGAAGAAGCATCCATATTCTCATGCTGCTTTTGCAGCATAGGTGTCATCGATGCTAAGATCAAGCATTGTACGCTATCAACATCATCAATGAACTTTTGATAAGTATCCTTTACTTCCTGAGTGGCATCAGGATTAGTCTCAGCCGTGTATGGCTTTTCAAGGATATACAATTTTTTTTCTGACTTGAGTATAATCCGAAGATTATGATACCAGTCTAAGAAATTGGATCCATCCAACCTGTTTTCTTTCTCGATTATCGGTCGCAGGTTCATAATGCTCATTTTGGTGAATCTACAATTGCAAAAAAGATAAAGTTATTATAAAGTTCATTATTATTTAATATCTTCTTTTATTAAATGATGCTCCCACTATTTTACTCAAGCCAATAGCCCTCACTATTAACTCGAGAAAGCCAGTGACTTTCCTAGTGGACCGAGATCCCATCCTGCCCATTTCAAACCTTCGCTTTGGCGAACAAGCCAAAATGAGTTTATTAGATAGGCCAACAAACTTAGTCAACACCAGTTGATAGCTCCCACTATCAACCTCAAATGTGAGAAAGCCAACAAGCCAATCACATAATCCAATGGCTCCAACCATTGTCCTCAAGTGTGATTCTCAGTATCAGTGGAGTGGATACTACATGTCACCACGTACACAATATATGTGTATTGGTCTACTATGCCTATGATGCGTTTATCAACCTTCGCTTTGGCGAACAAGCAAAACCGTCATTTTAAGTCAACCCATCACCATTAAGGAAAACTCTAATGCATTTTAACCTCCCATTGGTAGAAGTGTACCCTTTGCTTTGGCAAACAAGGTTTCGACGAACAGTAGTTTGATTAAAACCATGATGATGGAAGGCATACGTGACTTAATATACTTTAATTGAGGGTTTGTTATTCAATGTCTCATCAGATTATTATCTTTGTTAGAATGACATTGTTTGGCATGTTATTCAACATTCAACCGTAGCATGCATTCTAAACACAATATAAAACGTGTCGGTACATGGCCTAACTAAAACCGATTTCCACGAGCCTAGAGGAATCAGTGGGTCACCTAGGGGTCCTGTAATAAACATCTTGAGTCTTTAAGTGTGGTTGCCTTGACCTTTGCTCCGTCTTCAAGTACATTACAAAAAAAATATCATTCTAAATTTACAATAAAATAATTATGCAAATTCTTTACATCAATAAATTTAGAAACCTCGATTTACATTCGAGGGGAATGAGATGAGAAGAGAATGTACATCAAGAAGAGGAGAAAGGCTGGACACGCAGGCCCTATTTAATAAATCATACAACCATACATACCCAAAATATTTTAAAACATTCACCCTTAGGTCTAAGGCTCATGTACCGGGCATCATGCAATATACAAACAAGTACATAGCATACATTTAAAAAACAATCAATTTTGAAATTTATGGGTTAATTATTTTACCCCCTAACAATTTATAGATCTGCATTTGGTCCAAAGGTTTTAAAACTTTACATTTTAGCCCCTACACACTCGGAAGTGCGCTTGCTAAGGCGATGAGTTAGATCACTACAGCGTGCATTGATTACTTGACGTTTACGCTCAACGTGGCGAACAATGTTCGTCCTAAGGACAACCCATCGCTGCGACAAGCGCTGTTTTCGTATAACGCTCGTCCAAAGGATGATCACTACGGATATGTTTTATATCGCCGTGGCGAGTGCTGGTTTCGTATAGCGCTCGTCTAGAAGACAATCGCCACGGCGAGCGCTGGTTTTGTCACTAGTACCAACGTGAGCAACGCTCGCTGCGGTGATGGATTATATCGCTGTGGCGAGCATACACAGATCTGTAGCTCCCGATCTGTTCATACAATAATCATATACACTCAAACGGATTTTCAATCAATCATACACATTGATTTTAACCAAAAATCCATCACCAATATACCAAACTTGCAGATCATCAACAAATTAAATTAATCAATTAATAAATTTCTTAAAACATGATTTTAAGGCAGATTTTATAGGGCAACATAATATCATCAAACACATGTTATCAACCATCCGCATAAAAACTGTAAAATTTGGTACCCTATGCTCTGATACCACTGTTAGTAAACGGTCCCATATACGTAGCGGAAACAAAAAAATATAATACAAGGATCGTTTATATGAGCCAAGATCAAGGGTATAATTTTACAATTTATATTAAAGTAGAATCTGCACAAAAGGTTAATCATGAGTTAAGAGAATCATACGCACGTTTGGAGGCTCCACCACATTTGTCTTTGAACGTTTTTGCTGCCAACCCAAGCGTAGGATCAAACCGACGTAGTCCACACGAAGACAATTACAAAGAACCAAAAAGGGATATGCTAGATCCTCTTTGGCTTTAAGATTAAAGAAGAAGAAAATCAAATTTAATTGATTTGGGGCAAAAATGTTTCTGCCGTGGGAGAGTTAAGGGGCTGCTGTGTTTGTGTTTTTCAAGAGAATGAAATAATGAAAAGTCTTATTCTCTTTTTTTCACAAAGAAACATTTTTCTTTTATAGTAAAAAAATTAGTTACCTTACTCCAATATGGAATAGGCTTGGGCTCCAAAACACCCCATGTTACCAAACACTCCCAATTAGATATTTAATTTTTATTTCATCATTATCTCAATTAAAATCAATTAATATATATTTAATCTATATATTAACATTTAACAATAATGATGATTTAATTAAATATATGCGAACACATATTTAAACGTAATTTCACTTATTTAATTTTTCTAATAAATTAAATAAAGGCTACGACCTCAGCAAATTTAATTGCATTGTGAAATTACCAAAATACCCTTTCACCTAAAAAGATGAAAACGTCCCTTCTTTCTTCCCGAGTCTTAAATTATCTTCTATGTGTGTGACTCATAGGCTACTCATCATATCGGCAGTGTATAGTATCGCGATTAACACCAATTAATCGTCTCACTAATACACAGACCAAGATTGGCCCCTAGCAAGGCATCATAGCCACCCGATAGATTCGGATTCAACAAAGTAGCTTGTAATGCCCCACTTGAGGTATGTAGTTAAATTATTGTTGCATTGCTTGATTTGTTCTCATTTGAGCTTGCATGTTGTTATTTTTGCTTGGTTGGCCCTTTGTTAAAGTTATTTTGAGAAAAATGTGAAGAAAATCCCTTAAACTTTCATTAGGGGTAAAATGGTCTTTTCACTCAAAATTAGTTGAAAAAGTGGGGAGTGAAAAGAGATAGAATTTCATGGAGAATGTAATAGAAATGAGGGCATTATTGTAATTGACTAAGGGACATAGATGGAATTTCATAGAAATTGTAAGGGCGAAATGGGAAACTATATATATTATTATGTAATAAGAGTTCAAGAGTAGAAACCCTAGCCACTCTATCCCTTCATTCATGCCATTCTCTACTCAAATTCTCTCAAATTTCTTCACTAGATTTCCTAGGAAATTCATAGATTTTGGGTATTTTTGAGTGGATTTTCAATCCTAAGCATCCAAAGGTAAGATTCTTGCATCAAGATGTGCATTCATTATGCACTAGAGAAAGAGTAGAAAAAGAGTAGAGAACTTTGAGTGTGAGCTTTATTAAGAGAAAAGAGAGAAAAAGAGAATAGAGTAAGTTGTGTGATGGGGAACCCGTGAGTAATGGGTAGAGTATTCCCGCATGTATGCTGCGTTGAGAGAGTGTCATGAGTATGAGAGAGAGAAGTAGTGTAGCCCGTGAGAGTGCATGCGGATGAGGGCTATACCCGAGAGTACCCGAGAGAGAGATTATATACTCACATGGCCAAGGGTTCTAAATCCATGCATAACTGAGTCCGATCAGCTAAGAACGAGTATAAGTCACGGAGAGCGGGAGCGAGTCCTATCCGTGCCCCCGGTAAGATGGGGTCGTGACTTACTAAAGAGAGTTAGTAGAAAAGATTTCTAAGAAAGAGAAACAGAAAGAGAAAACAGAGAGAAGTATAAAAGAGAGAGTAAATGAGAATTGTAAGGAAAGACTTAGAGAGAGAGAGAGTTACGGGGATAGATGACTAGAGGGTTTACTTACTGAGCATTATTTGTGCTCACCCCGTTGTCTTTCTATGTTTTTGCAGGATTTAGGTAAGGACACGGTCGGATGGATGTCGGCACGCGAGGATGAATGGCTACACTGTCTACATAGTTTTTGATAGTTTTTGTTTATGATACTAATTTTGTATAAAGAATGTATATGTTTAATAAAAGAAAATTTTGGGCCCAACTACTTATGTTATTATACATGTATTTTATTATGTATTTTTTTATGAGTATTTGAGTAGGAAGTAGTTATTACATAGCTACCTGTCAAAGATATGATTACTGTACAATTCGATCCTTTCATCATTCGTTATCTCGACGAGACGAAGGCATAGAAATAGTGTCAACCTTCGCTTACTATCGATATTATGTATTCAGTTTCTAGACCAACGACCTATATTATAATCCAAATAGAGCAACAACTCAATCCCACTATGGCCACAGTTTTAGTGTCATTGCCATATACTGAATTGCATCGTGAGATAACTTCTCACGTACCCGAGAGTGATGAATCCTCTATCAATCCACCATAGTCTTGATACACTCCTTGATGCAGCCAATCACCACCATATTGACAGCTCTAAACAAAACTATGTTAGGCTAGTGTCAAACTACACCAATCGGTGCACAAGGTGCTCCGGTGATCTCAAGTCTAAGGATCACATGCACCACCATTCGTTAGAGGATTTGTTCCATAGACACTGGGGTTACCATACATATGGAATCCTCTAGTGGGTCAGTCCAGTGAACTTGCTGCGGTATATCCGCCAACAGCAAGTACTCATGTATTGCACCAGGTTGTCACCAAACAACCTTGACAAGTGAGATCAGTCACTGCCTTTCAACAGGGTCGTTTAACACTATGATAGCCTTACCGTATTATCTATGCCCTTACTTTAGAATAATACTAGGGCTACGGACATTTCTAGAGTGGCCACCATATGTGCTAATAGGGTTCTCACTATCAAGATTTGAAACACTTGATACCCTCGTCACGGTTCTACCATTCTAAGGACATATATCAATACATATTGCAATAATAATGATTTACGCGATATAGAATAAAATGCATTTTATTGATTAATAAACATTATTACAAAGAGTCAATTCTACAATAATTGATTGGCTCTAGGGCATCTACTCTAACACCATCCCTTTCATGATTGCCACGACCTGGGCTGGTTCGAAGTTAAGGTTGTACTCTAGAACTTTGCATTGGTCCGATCCAGATGGTCTATTGTCAACTCTAATTGGTTGGCGATTGTATGGTTTTTTGACTTTGTTTAGATTGCGTGGAGGGGGTTGGTAACGGGGCTCAATCAATCTGGACTCCAACCTTCTATCATTCTGCCTTTCATGATTGCCACGACCTGGGCTGGTTCGAAGTTAAGGTTGTACTCTAGAACTTTGCATTGGTTCGATCCAGATGGTCTATTGTCAACTCTAATTGGTTGGCGATTGTATGGTTTTTTGACTTTGTTCAGATTGCGTGGAGGGGGTTGGTAATGGGGCTCAATCAATCTGGACTCTAACCTTCTATCATTCCGCCTTTAGTGATGGTCGTCATACCTAGCATGTCTCATCCTGTTCATCTCATCTTCCTCCCATCTTATTTGAATCACAACTCTGGCCAGGGCATCTTCTATCGTGATGTAGCCGAGCTTCGTCAGGTCTTTGTATAGTTCTCCATCTGGGAGGAGACCCTTTCTGAAGGTGTCTACTGCCGTCTCTAGGTTGCAGAAGGGGATGAAGATTTTTTTCTTTGTTGAATCTGCTAACGTATTCTTTTATTGGCTCCCCCCTCTTCTGGTAGACTCTGTATAAGTTAGCTGATAGCTTCTTGAGTTTTTTGCTGCTAGCGAATTGCTCAACGAAGGTGTTGGTGAGCTGGGCAAATGAGTTGATTGAATTGTTTGGGAGGTTAGTATACCACTGAAGAGCTAGGTCGGAGAGGCTTAAACCGAAGCTCTTACACATGCAGGCTTCCTTCAGTGTTAGGGGTATCGAGACGGCAAACATCTGTTGCTTGTAGGAGGCTATGTGGTTATCTGGGTCGATTGTGCCATCATAGGGCTTCATGCTGGGGATGGTGAATTTGTGTGGCATCTCGGCTAGCGCGATTGCATCCACGAAGGGTGAATCGGCATAGTAGTTAGGTTAACTCTTTTTGGTTGGGATTGACATTCTTGGTATGCACCCCATCACTGTTTCTATGTCGGCCAGTCTCTTGGCCAATATCTGTTCCATGGGAGAGGCGGATACCACTAGGTCGTCCTGATTAACTCGGTTGGCCACATGATTCGCACTTGGTGTGTCTTGTTAGGTCAATCCACGTGGTGTAGCCTGATGGATCATTCCGTCATGTGTTGCTTGGTAGCCTGGATCCCCATTCATTCCCTCCGGTTGGGTGACTCTCATTGTGACTGATCAGGTGTTTCACCCCACATGGATTGTAAAAGGGGTTATTGGGATTCGCTTGGTTCGTTGGGATGGATGGACTTGAGCGGGATGGTTTAAAGGAGTGGGAGACTGCTTGACCAGCTAGGATGAGCTGAGCTGAGCCGAGCCGAATGGGGTTTGGGTAGGGATGGTTGACTGAAGGTGAGACGGGATGGCGAGGATGGGTGGCTCTTGTTGTAGCGGGCTTTCTGTCACTTGGACGCCTTGATCTCGAGCCTGAAGTAGATCGACCGAGCGTGGTTTTATTAGCAGCCCCCATTTACTATGAGTCAACGCTGAATCATTAACTAATGACAAACATAGCTGGCACGACCTCGTATCCGAGATCGTTGGTCTATGCTCTAGAGTTTGGAGAGGTTGCGTAGACAGAACTGAGGCGTGGAACCGATTGGGCTGTACCTGACAAGGCAGAAGCTCAAGATCATAAAACTGACTTACCTTCTCTTTTAGAGACTTGTTTTTGGCCCTGATGGAGGCGTTTTCTGTTTAGATGGCAGTGTCCTCAACTTCCATTGCGGCCACCTTGTTTGAGTGCTGTTGCATGAGGGCGATTAGAGCCTCTGGTTTGGCCTCGAGGCAAGGATTAGTGTTATCAGAATTTTCATCCATAGAGAGTTTCTTTACGTAGCAAGGTTTGTGAGACGAATGATTATTAGAGACCCCACAATGGGCGCCAAACTGTAGATGCAAAAATCTACCTTTACGGAAAGAGGGACTAATTTTGTGAGGTTGAGGCCACTAGCGATCTGTTGCACCTGCACATGCAAGAAAACAAGCGTGAAGCGAACAAAAAACACCAGGGTTGTGTTTCTCGTAGGCACTTCGACGCCCAAGTCAACAAGGCTGAATGAGGCTAGTTTAGTGAGGGTTAGGGAGAGGAAAGGTTATCGGAAGTCTAGTCAGAGACTATGACTGCGGCTGCAATGCGAAGTTCTCAAGAGTGGGAACTCCAGGGTCTAGAGGTGTAATGTTTCTATCCTTTGTGAGAGGGCTGATCTCTATTTAAATAGTGACTGCAGGATCTTCGAATCCTAGTGGGACTAAGAGTCCTTTCAGCGGTGGTTTTCTGAAAGAGTGGAGCCTTCAGCTTCCTTATCTCAATAGGAAAGGGAGTCCCAACATGCCTAGGATACAGACCTTAAATGAATCAAGATCGTGATTGACTTCTTTAGTAGAGTTCAAGTAGTACTATAATTCGTAGGCAACCGTGGGCTCCAAGTTGATCGTAAGTCCAGAATATGTTATAGGATCAGAAGGCCTGTGTCCAAATGGTGAGAAACTCGGAAAACATACCGAACGGGCCTCATATGTAGAACTCTATTATGGGCCCAATCGGAATTGGGCCTGAGCTTTCGGCTTTGTTAAAGGTGTCTTCGTTTCTGGTCCTATTTAGGCCGAGGACATTTTTTTGGCCCTAACGGTATCTAAAATCGTTAAACATGTGAAGGTTTTAATAATCCAATATGTGTGTGTGTGTGTGTGTGTGTGTGTGTGTGTGTGTGAATGTAGATATAATTTTCTGATAAAAAATTAATGAATAATCATATCTAATTTATTAATTAAATACAAAAGATCTAATTTAAAGTTTTTGCCTTCGGCTTCAAATGTAATTCAGCAGCATAAGTATATAATTATGTAAGGGAAAGGATTGATGCCTGAGAATACATTTTTAATTTATATATGAAAGGGAAAATTAAGATTGAGTGGGATGGTTATTTTTTTAAAGTGTGTGAGTGCTTGCATCATTCATGACTCAATGCTGCCCTAAGCAAGCACCCATAAAAAATATTGTTCCTTAGCAATGTGACACAAGACAACTACCATTACCAAATACCAACAAAACACAAAAAGCTAAAAAGGCTATAAGGAGGAATGCTCACATGCCCAGCAATCTTAAAGTGCTTTTTGGGCTCCACCTCATTTCACATTAAGCCTTATAATCTCTGCACGTGAGAACCTCCGCAAAAAGAGAAGAAAAACATCACCTCTACCGGTGCATACCCTTTCCATGTTACCCATATCATCCTTTCCATGTAACCCATATCATCCATTGACTCTGCATATTTCTTCCATTTTGATAAAAATTAAATATATAGGGCATATTTGACACACGATATAGTATATATAACATTAGATAATTACGTAGTACAATATAAAAACTTTATGATGCAATGTTCTACCAGACATCATATAACATCTTGTATAATATTATGTAATACAATGCTATACTATATAATTTATTTAATGTTATCCAATGTAACATGCCGATGCAAACATACTCAGTGTTTTAGATTCATGTAATGTAATCTTTATCACCCAAACTTGTGATCGGGCTTTGTTGTTATTTGGCCCACTGTTATACAGGTCAATATTTGGCAACTTAAGCAGGGAAATTCCACGTTTCTCATTGTAATAATAGAAGGAAAATTTATAATAAATATAACGTCCAAGGTGCACAGCTATAGAGAATTTTGGTACCGCAATATGTTCTTTTGTTTTTTTTTTTTTTTTTTTTTGTTGGAACATACATCATATCACTCATTGGAACGATGCGATTGTGCATTTAGATAAATCCTTTGTCTTGGACCATTAAGATCTCAATTGATTGGAGCTAATTTGGCAAACTAATTTCATCAAGATCATCTAACGATAAGAATACTTCATCCAAGCATGAGAGTTCTGTTCCAGCTTCATCGTCATCACAATTCCTTTCATAAACTCGACAGATGACCCATTTACTGAAATCCTGAAAAATATTCATACAGAACCACTTATATTATTCAATTTTTCATCATATATCAAAATTAAGAACTAATATATATATACATATATATATATATATATATATATATACATGCAGATATATCTTTAGACGTAGCACTTACTGTTTTTAAATGTCCTCTTCTTTTAGAAGACGACCTACTATTACTACTACCAGTATTAGAAGCAGCAGAATCAGAGAGACCGTATTCCTGCAATATCCAGTTAGTTTTAACACCGGATGGAGGTTCTCCAAGATGGAATACAAAATATTTCTTCATTCCAATTTTCCTGTTAGCTCTTGTAATTACTGCTTCTTCAATGCCTGTTGCCTTCCAAAATCCATTACTTGTGATCCGGTTTTGAGTCTTTCGACTATAGAAATACCATTGGTTTCCCTCAGCTAAAGCTTTTCCTGCATGCCTATGTAATTAATATACATATATTTATAAAAACGAACAAATTAAATAGAAAATAAATAATGAATTGTATATACCATTAAGTTGCCATGGATCATAAGGATAGAGATCAAGGTCGGGAATGACATCAGGATGACAAGCTGAGAGAGCTGCCTTACGTTGAAGGAAATGGACAAGAAGCTCTTCATCAGTTGGATAAAAACGGAACCCAGGTGGTAGATTAACATTAACATTAATGTTATCTCCCATGTTTCAAGAAAAAAAAAATAAAAATAAAAAGAAGAAAGAATAGTGATAAGGAAGAGTTTGGATGTGATGATATATTTATAGTATAATAAAAGTGGAGAGAGAATGAACGTGACGTGAAAATGAAGGTGGATTTGATCACATTAAATTAAATTAGTGCTCTCAACTCAACTCAACTCCAAGGCGGCGGTTAACGGAACGTTTAGATACTTCCAACTAACGGTATCTGTTACTATTGGAGGGAACTTGGTTTATTTTATGAGTAATACTAGGTTTACACCATCTTCTCATATCATGAAAAACTGATCTCTATTAAATGTGACGCAGGTCTTCGAATCCTAGTGGGACTAAGAGTCCTTTCAGCGGTGGTTTTCTGAAAGAGTGGAGCCTTCAGCTTCCTTATCTCAATAGGAAAGGGAGTCCCAACATGCCTAGGATACAGACCTTAAATGAATCAAGATCGTGATTGACTTCTTTAGTAGAGTTCAAGTAGTACTATAATTCGTAGGCAACCGTGGGCTCCAAGTTGATCGTAGGGTTCTCACTATCAAGATTTGAAACACTTGATACCCTCGTCACGGTTCTACCATTCTAAGGACATATATCAATACATATTGCAATAATAATGATTTACGCGATATAGAATAAAATGCATTTTATTGATTAATAAACATTATTACAAAGAGTCAATTCTACAATAATTGATTGGCTCTAGGGCATCTACTCTAACACCATCCCTTTCATGATTGCCACGACCTGGGCTGGTTCGAAGTTAAGGTTGTACTCTAGAACTTTGCATTGGTCCGATCCAGATGGTCTATTGTCAACTCTAATTGGTTGGCGATTGTATGGTTTTTTGACTTTGTTTAGATTGCGTGGAGGGGGTTGGTAACGGGGCTCAATCAATCTGGACTCCAACCTTCTATCATTCTGCCTTTCATGATTGCCACGACCTGGGCTGGTTCGAAGTTAAGGTTGTACTCTAGAACTTTGCATTGGTTCGATCCAGATGGTCTATTGTCAACTCTAATTGGTTGGCGATTGTATGGTTTTTTGACTTTGTTCAGATTGCGTGGAGGGGGTTGGTAATGGGGCTCAATCAATCTGGACTCTAACCTTCTATCATTCCGCCTTTAGTGATGGTCGTCATACCTAGCATGTCTCATCCTGTTCATCTCATCTTCCTCCCATCTTATTTGAATCACAACTCTGGCCAGGGCATCTTCTATCGTGATGTAGCCGAGCTTCGTCAGGTCTTTGTATAGTTCTCCATCTGGGAGGAGACCCTTTCTGAAGGTGTCTACTGCCGTCTCTAGGTTGCAGAAGGGGATGAAGATTTTTTTCTTTGTTGAATCTGCTAACGTATTCTTTTATTGGCTCCCCCCTCTTCTGGTAGACTCTGTATAAGTTAGCTGATAGCTTCTTGAGTTTTTTGCTGCTAGCGAATTGCTCAACGAAGGTGTTGGTGAGCTGGGCAAATGAGTTGATTGAATTGTTTGGGAGGTTAGTATACCACTGAAGAGCTAGGTCGGAGAGGCTTAAACCGAAGCTCTTACACATGCAGGCTTCCTTCAGTGTTAGGGGTATCGAGACGGCAAACATCTGTTGCTTGTAGGAGGCTATGTGGTTATCTGGGTCGATTGTGCCATCATAGGGCTTCATGCTGGGGATGGTGAATTTGTGTGGCATCTCGGCTAGCGCGATTGCATCCACGAAGGGTGAATCGGCATAGTAGTTAGGTTAACTCTTTTTGGTTGGGATTGACATTCTTGGTATGCACCCCATCACTGTTTCTATGTCGGCCAGTCTCTTGGCCAATATCTGTTCCATGGGAGAGGCGGATACCACTAGGTCGTCCTGATTAACTCGGTTGGCCACATGATTCGCACTTGGTGTGTCTTGTTAGGTCAATCCACGTGGTGTAGCCTGATGGATCATTCCGTCATGTGTTGCTTGGTAGCCTGGATCCCCATTCATTCCCTCCGGTTGGGTGACTCTCATTGTGACTGATCAGGTGTTTCACCCCACATGGATTGTAAAAGGGGTTATTGGGATTCGCTTGGTTCGTTGGGATGGATGGACTTGAGCGGGATGGTTTAAAGGAGTGGGAGACTGCTTGACCAGCTAGGATGAGCTGAGCTGAGCCGAGCCGAATGGGGTTTGGGTAGGGATGGTTGACTGAAGGTGAGACGGGATGGCGAGGATGGGTGGCTCTTGTTGTAGCGGGCTTTCTGTCACTTGGACGCCTTGATCTCGAGCCTGAAGTAGATCGACCGAGCGTGGTTTTATTAGCAGCCCCCATTTACTATGAGTCAACGCTGAATCATTAACTAATGACAAACATAGCTGGCACGACCTCGTATCCGAGATCGTTGGTCTATGCTCTAGAGTTTGGAGAGGTTGCGTAGACAGAACTGAGGCGTGGAACCGATTGGGCTGTACCTGACAAGGCAGAAGCTCAAGATCATAAAACTGACTTACCTTCTCTTTTAGAGACTTGTTTTTGGCCCTGATGGAGGCGTTTTCTGTTTAGATGGCAGTGTCCTCAACTTCCATTGCGGCCACCTTGTTTGAGTGCTGTTGCATGAGGGCGATTAGAGCCTCTGGTTTGGCCTCGAGGCAAGGATTAGTGTTATCAGAATTTTCATCCATAGAGAGTTTCTTTACGTAGCAAGGTTTGTGAGACGAATGATTATTAGAGACCCCACAATGGGCGCCAAACTGTAGATGCAAAAATCTACCTTTACGGAAAGAGGGACTAATTTTGTGAGGTTGAGGCCACTAGCGATCTGTTGCACCTGCACATGCAAGAAAACAAGCGTGAAGCGAACAAAAAACACCAGGGTTGTGTTTCTCGTAGGCACTTCGACGCCCAAGTCAACAAGGCTGAATGAGGCTAGTTTAGTGAGGGTTAGGGAGAGGAAAGGTTATCGGAAGTCTAGTCAGAGACTATGACTGCGGCTGCAATGCGAAGTTCTCAAGAGTGGGAACTCCAGGGTCTAGAGGTGTAATGTTTCTATCCTTTGTGAGAGGGCTGATCTCTATTTAAATAGTGACTGCAGGATCTTCGAATCCTAGTGGGACTAAGAGTCCTTTCAGCGGTGGTTTTCTGAAAGAGTGGAGCCTTCAGCTTCCTTATCTCAATAGGAAAGGGAGTCCCAACATGCCTAGGATACAGACCTTAAATGAATCAAGATCGTGATTGACTTCTTTAGTAGAGTTCAAGTAGTACTATAATTCGTAGGCAACCGTGGGCTCCAAGTTGATCGTAAGTCCAGAATATGTTATAGGATCAGAAGGCCTGTGTCCAAATGGTGAGAAACTCGGAAAACATACCGAACGGGCCTCATATGTAGAACTCTATTATGGGCCCAATCGGAATTGGGCCTGAGCTTTCGGCTTTGTTAAAGGTGTCTTCGTTTCTGGTCCTATTTAGGCCGAGGACATTTTTTTGGCCCTAACGGTATCTAAAATCGTTAAACATGTGAAGGTTTTAATAATCCAATATGTGTGTGTGTGTGTGTGTGTGTGTGTGTGTGTGTGTGAATGTAGATATAATTTTCTGATAAAAAATTAATGAATAATCATATCTAATTTATTAATTAAATACAAAAGATCTAATTTAAAGTTTTTGCCTTCGGCTTCAAATGTAATTCAGCAGCATAAGTATATAATTATGTAAGGGAAAGGATTGATGCCTGAGAATACATTTTTAATTTATATATGAAAGGGAAAATTAAGATTGAGTGGGATGGTTATTTTTTTAAAGTGTGTGAGTGCTTGCATCATTCATGACTCAATGCTGCCCTAAGCAAGCACCCATAAAAAATATTGTTCCTTAGCAATGTGACACAAGACAACTACCATTACCAAATACCAACAAAACACAAAAAGCTAAAAAGGCTATAAGGAGGAATGCTCACATGCCCAGCAATCTTAAAGTGCTTTTTGGGCTCCACCTCATTTCACATTAAGCCTTATAATCTCTGCACGTGAGAACCTCCGCAAAAAGAGAAGAAAAACATCACCTCTACCGGTGCATACCCTTTCCATGTTACCCATATCATCCTTTCCATGTAACCCATATCATCCATTGACTCTGCATATTTCTTCCATTTTGATAAAAATTAAATATATAGGGCATATTTGACACACGATATAGTATATATAACATTAGATAATTACGTAGTACAATATAAAAACTTTATGATGCAATGTTCTACCAGACATCATATAACATCTTGTATAATATTATGTAATACAATGCTATACTATATAATTTATTTAATGTTATCCAATGTAACATGCCGATGCAAACATACTCAGTGTTTTAGATTCATGTAATGTAATCTTTATCACCCAAACTTGTGATCGGGCTTTGTTGTTATTTGGCCCACTGTTATACAGGTCAATATTTGGCAACTTAAGCAGGGAAATTCCACGTTTCTCATTGTAATAATAGAAGGAAAATTTATAATAAATATAACGTCCAAGGTGCACAGCTATAGAGAATTTTGGTACCGCAATATGTTCTTTTGTTTTTTTTTTTTTTTTTTTTTGTTGGAACATACATCATATCACTCATTGGAACGATGCGATTGTGCATTTAGATAAATCCTTTGTCTTGGACCATTAAGATCTCAATTGATTGGAGCTAATTTGGCAAACTAATTTCATCAAGATCATCTAACGATAAGAATACTTCATCCAAGCATGAGAGTTCTGTTCCAGCTTCATCGTCATCACAATTCCTTTCATAAACTCGACAGATGACCCATTTACTGAAATCCTGAAAAATATTCATACAGAACCACTTATATTATTCAATTTTTCATCATATATCAAAATTAAGAACTAATATATATATACATATATATATATATATATATATATATACATGCAGATATATCTTTAGACGTAGCACTTACTGTTTTTAAATGTCCTCTTCTTTTAGAAGACGACCTACTATTACTACTACCAGTATTAGAAGCAGCAGAATCAGAGAGACCGTATTCCTGCAATATCCAGTTAGTTTTAACACCGGATGGAGGTTCTCCAAGATGGAATACAAAATATTTCTTCATTCCAATTTTCCTGTTAGCTCTTGTAATTACTGCTTCTTCAATGCCTGTTGCCTTCCAAAATCCATTACTTGTGATCCGGTTTTGAGTCTTTCGACTATAGAAATACCATTGGTTTCCCTCAGCTAAAGCTTTTCCTGCATGCCTATGTAATTAATATACATATATTTATAAAAACGAACAAATTAAATAGAAAATAAATAATGAATTGTATATACCATTAAGTTGCCATGGATCATAAGGATAGAGATCAAGGTCGGGAATGACATCAGGATGACAAGCTGAGAGAGCTGCCTTACGTTGAAGGAAATGGACAAGAAGCTCTTCATCAGTTGGATAAAAACGGAACCCAGGTGGTAGATTAACATTAACATTAATGTTATCTCCCATGTTTCAAGAAAAAAAAAATAAAAATAAAAAGAAGAAAGAATAGTGATAAGGAAGAGTTTGGGTGTGATGATATATTTATAGTATAATAAAAGTGGAGAGAGAATGAGCGTGACGTGAAAATGAAGGTGGATTTGATCACATTAAATTAAATTAGTGCTCTCAACTCAACTCAACTCCAAGGCGGCGGTTAACGGAACGTTTAGATACTTCCAAGTAACGGTATCTGTTACTATTGGAGGGAACTTGGTTTATTTTATGAGTAATACTAGGTTTACACCATCTTCTCATATCATGAAAAAACCTATAATGCCACATCACCTGCCACATTAACCAAATTCCACATCACTTCCCCCCAAATTATTGAAAAACAAAATTGAAAAAACCCAAAATTTCAATTCCCCCTAAATCTAATCCCTCTCTCAAAACAAAATCAAAATGTCAAACTCTCTTCTTCCCCTAAATTAGAAATCTCTCTCAAAATTTCCCTACAATCAGTCTTCCACCACTGTCATGCACAACTCCTCTTCCTAAAAAAAAAAAATTATCTCCCAAAATCTAATTGAAACCCTCGAATGGAAATTGAACTCAGCACCATCATTTGTGACTCCTCTTCCACCACCGTCATTTGTGACTCCTCTTCCACCACCGTCATTCGCAACTCCTCTTCCACCACAGTGGGCTATCGTCTTCCACCACCACTCACCGCCGTCATTCGTGACTCCTCTTCCACCACCATAGGCTATCCTTTACAAACCCACACGTTTCGGGCCACCAATCTATCCTTTTCAGAGGTGAATCTTTGAGTTCTTGAATTGGGTTTTTAAGTTGATTTGATTGCTTATTTCTAAAAGTTCCTTTAGGATTTTTGGGATTTTCTAATTGTTCATTTTTATATGTTTAATTGAATAGATTGCAGTCTAAATTGATGGCCTTAATGGTAAGAACACTAATATATAATTTTCTTTTTCTTATTAACTTCTAATTTTATGTTTGGATGAAGAGAAAATTAAGAACCTAGAAATGGAAAGTTATGTTTTCACAAAGACAAATAACTTAATTAAAATTTTCAGTTGCTCCCCAATTGGTGCAGATGGTGTGCGCGCAGTGGGAGGGTGTAGGGCTTGTTTCTAGTTTGTTGCATGGTGCATTTGGCAGAGATGTTTTTGGAGGAAGGGATCTTGTTTCAGTTTTTTTTTCTGTCCTGGTGCGTTGGTTGACTTTTTGGTTTGGGGTCCGATGTTGTGGCTATTACTGACCCATCTCTTGGGGTTTTTGTGGTTTGTGTGGCTGGTGAGAGGGACTAGTGGTTGGGGGGTGTTTTTGGTGCTGGAGTGGTTGGCTTGGAGGTTGGCTTTGTGGGAGGAGGTGAGGGTTGCATCGAGGTAGCTAGCTCTAGGGTCTTTGTGTGTTGTTGTAGACTCCTTTTCTCCCTGTTGCTATAGTTTTTTTTTACCAGCAAGGGGCTATTCTTGCTGCATTTTTGCTGTTGCCTGTCCATTCTTGCTGTTGTGTTGTTGTTTGGATGTTGCTGCTGTGGTTTGCAGTGTGGGGCTATGGCTGATTCACATCTCTAGTTGATTTTTTGTTGCTGTTTTATGGGCAATTTTATGTTAGGAAATGATCAAGTCATGGCAGCGGAAAACAAAAATTATTTACAACATGGATCGTTCCTTAGAACCAAGATCAGGGCACAAATTTACAGTTTATATAATAAATTAGAATCTACAGAAAATACAGTATAGAGTTAAGAAATCATACTCACGTTTGGAGCCTCCTCCAACTTATCTCTAGACGGGTTTCACTACCGACCCAAGGGTAAGATCAAACCAACCGTAGTCCACGCGAAGATAACCCCAAGGAACTAAAGAGGGATTTGCTAGATCCTCTGTAAACCCCGCGTTATTATTCCAATGCCCTAAGGTGTGAAATTTACCTTTTCAAGTAATTTTCTTTTTTTGAATGGAAGGGTAAAATGGTCAATTTACATGTATTTCGAGATGTGGCCATTATAAAGTGTAAGGGGTGATGTCATTGAAGAGAAATGAGTGTAGAATGGTCATAAAGTTGATTGATATGAATAAATGGCATAAACGGTAACCAAGGGTATAATGGTCTTTTCATGCAAATCCATATGATTTAAGTATCCATAAAAGCGCACCAAGGGTAAATTAGTCATTTACCTAATGGATTGCTTAATTGTTAAGTGTTTTAAAAAAGTCAAATGGCATTAAATGAGTGCTAATCATTACGTTGTATTGGAATGACCAAAACACCCTTATATGAAAAATTTATGCCAAATGACCCTTATATCTAACTTTTATTGACCAATCACATTAGAGTAACAATGGAATAAATATTTACATGGTTTTAAGACAGAGTAGTCGGCCTTGTACACCCCAAATATATCATCTTCTTCTTCATCTCTCAAATCCACCATAAAAGCCACTAATCCAAGCATTTTATTCTCAAATTTTCATAGGATTTCAATTTGATTTTTAAAGGAGATCACCATCCACACTTAAAGAACTTCAATTTCAGGGTTTAAGATGAGTTTCAAAACCCTAGTTGTTCTGATCTTTTAGTTAAAAGGGAAATTCATAAGTGGTTATGTGTATAAGGTAGAAAGGGTGAACCTTTGGAGCTAAGGAGGAGTGTCTTTGTGCTTTGAATACTAAGGTAAGGAAAAAAATCTCCCTTATGACTACAATTGATAACACCTAGGGTTTATGGAACTTACATTTATTTATGTTAATATGAGTGTGATGCTATGTTTTGGTTATGGATTGTTTAAATGGGAGTGTTGATTGGTGTATGTGTGCATATGGAGGATGATTATGCCAATTGAGAGATTTGTAGTTGGACGATGTTTTGGCACTTTTTGGTTCTATAAAAATGGAGGGTTTTATGGCCTTTTATACTTAGAATGACATGGCAAATGATATGAATGTGCAAATGAAGGTGACATGGTTAAAATGGATAGAATTCGGATTTGGCTTTTTGAGACTTATACTGTACATGCTTCACTGAATCATTCATAACTGAAGTTATAGAAATCCGATTGAGTTGATTCTTGAAGTGTTAAAAATTTGAGACACAGACCTAAAATGTTAATGTTTTAGCCAAAAATCAATTCGAATTGGAAGATAAGGGAAAAATTGCTTGAAAAGTGACGAACTATATGGCATCCACCTTCTTAATGATTCTTCCATATTGAATCTTTTCAGTACTATGTCAATATATGCACTCTAACATAGGCCAAGAAATCTACGCGATGTATAACGATAGATCTTTATTCCAAGGATGTAGGCTGCTTCCCCTAAGTCTTTCATGGAGAAGCACTTGGATAACCAAGTCTTTACTGACTGCAAGTTTGGTATATCATTCCTTATCAGAAGTATGTCATCGACATACAACACTAGGAATGCCACTGCGTTCCCACTCACTTTCTTGTAAACACAAGGCTCATCTTTATTCTTGATAAAACTGAATTCTTTTACGGCTGCATCAAAATGAATGGTCCAGCTCCTTGAAGCTTTCTTGAGTCCATAAATGGATCTCTGCAACTTGCATACCCTATTAGCTTGCCCATCAAGAACGAAACCATCGGGTTGTGTCATATACACATCCTCTTCAAGATTTTCGTTCAGGAAAGCTGTTTTGACATCCATTTGTCAAATCTCATAGTCATGATATGCAGCAATCGCAAGCATAATCTGGATGGATTTAATCATCGCAACCGGCGAAAAGGTTTCTTCATAGTCAATACCATGAATTTGTTTGAAACCTTTGGCAACCAGTCGTGCCTTATAAGTATGCATCTTGCCATCCATGTCAGTCTTCTTCTTGAAGACCCATTTACACCCTATGGGTTTTATCCCTTCAGGTGGTTCCACTGGAGACCATACTTGGTTCTAGTACATGGAGTCCTTCTCAGATTTCATGGCTTCAAGCGATTTAATGGAATTTGGATCTGATATAGCATCTTCATAGGTTCTGGGTTCATCATCTTGTTAGACTAGTATGTCACCATGTTGAGTCACGAGATAACCGTATCTTTCGGACTCATGGCATACTCTCTCAGATCTACATAGCTCTTGTGCTACCTGAGGTGGTTCACTTTGATCCACAATTTGTGGGGTAACCTCCTCATGATGTTCAACCACTTCCTGTGGCACATCATCTCGTCCTTTATCTAGCATAATTTGTGGTTCTAGAACTTCATCGAGTTCTACTTTTCTCCTACTAGTACTTCTTAGAAAAAATCCTTTTCTAGGAAGACACCAGAACAAGCTATAAAAATTTTACGCTCTTCTAGGTCGTAGAAATAGTATCCTTTGGTCTCCTTTGGATACCTCACAAATATACATTGACAAGATTTTGGGCCCAACTTATTCGAAGTCAATTTCTTAACATAAGCTTTGCAACCTGATAATCCGTGGATTATACCGTTTTTATTAGACTTTTTAGTCGGATTTCAGGTATTTTCTAGTTCATTTTTTACCTGAATTGTTGCCTAATTCTTTACATTTCATGTTTCAGGTTAAAATGGACATTTTGCTCAAATAAGGACAAAATTGGAAATTCTAGACTCAAAAGTAAGCGAATCTCAAAAGTTGGGAGAGTTTTGAAGCAGAATAAAGCACCATGAAGCTTGTTTGCAAGGGAGAGCACCGAAGATCGAAGAATCAAGCGAAGATACAAGCAAAGGGGCAATTCTGTAATTTCAAAATTTTTCAAGAAGCTTCGCTGCGGCAAAGATTTGTTCTTCACCATGGCGAAATGCGCTAGTCACAAGCCAGATCTGTTTCCTTCTTCGCCGCGTCGACGTCTGGAATTTTTAGTTTTGTAAAACGCACATTTTTATTTTTCTAGGTTTTTCTGAGGTTTTTGGGGCGAAGTATAAAACGAAAACTTAGCCTTTTTGTAGAGGGTCATTCAGGAAGTAGGGTTAGCAGCTTTTACATTTTCTTAGATTGATTTTGGAACGATTTAGAGATTAACAAGTGTGAAGATTCGATTTTGAACCAATGGGATTCGTCAATTGGGGAGATTTCTTATCTTTTTTGTTATTTTCATTATGTTGAACTTTAATATTTTCGTTTTTCTTGTTTGTAGTATTGAGTTAGCTATGAACTAACCCATTTTGGGTTAGGGTTTTGATTGTAATTTGGATTTTAATGGGTTAAGCGAATGATTGTTTTATTTTCATATGATTATGCTTTGATTGTGTGTTTGCTCTGAGTTTTACTGCTTATATGTGAAGAACATGATGAGATTGAGAAATGAATCATGTTAGGCTTCTTGAGTAATCACCATTGTAGTATTGGATGCTAGAGATAGATTCAAGAATTAATGAAATCATTATAGGATGCTTATGCTTAATGAGCTTGGATTTGTTAACTTTCAAATTGTTGGGTGTGGAAGGTTAATAAAGAAGAGTAGGGAAACATAGCCTGAGAAGGTATCTTTAACACTTTAGAGAGTTCGATTTACAACCAATGCATATGAATATGAATTTAGTTTAATTCATAGGTTTAACCCATAAAGTCCGGATGAAGTCAAAACCCTACCCGTTTTAATTGAATTGAATTTATCCATGTTCTTCATCTCGCGTTAGTAGTTAAATTTTTAAGTTAGTAATTTCAGCTTTAGTTTTTACTTTTAATTTGCTCCCATTAATCCAAAAGAAGTCTATTGCTCCAACTTGAGAACAGTAAGAAACTTAGTGCTTAGCTAGCAATCCTCGTGGGAACGATACTCACTCATCACTTTATTACTTGAGCGACTAGTATACTTGCTACATATTGCATGTTGTAGGAAATATGCATCACAACCCCAAATGCTTAGATAAGACAAGTTTGGCTTTCGCCCACTCCATAGTTCATATGGAGTCTTATCTATTGACTTTGACGGCACACGGTTCAAAACGTGAGTAGCAGTCTCTAAGGCATAACCCCAGAATGATGCAGGTAGATCACTAAAACTCATCATGGACCAAACCATGTCAAGTAAGGTCTTATTCTTCCTTTCAGATACTCCACTGTGTTGGGGTATAAACGGAAGGGTGAGTTGTGATACTGTCCCACATTCCTTCAGGTATTCAGAAAACCCTGAGCTTAAGTATTCACCTCCTCGATCCGACTAAAGAGCTTTAATACTTTTGCCCAACATATTCTGTACTTCATTCTTGAATTCTTTGAATTTATCAAAGGCTTCAAATTTATGTCTCATAAGGTAGACATAACCGTATCTACTGAAATCATCAGTAAATGTGATGAAGGATGAATATCCACCTCTAGCTTCAACTGTTACTAGACCACATACATCACTACGGATGATGCCTAACAATTCAGTAGCCCTTTTACCTTGCCCTGTGAAATGAGACTTGGTCATTTTGCCTAATAGGCATGACTCACATACCTCAAATGACTGAAAGTCAAAAGGGTCCAAAACTCCATCCCTTTGAAGTTTTGCAATGCAGGTCTTATTAACATGACCCAATCTACAGTGCCAAAGATATGTCTGGTTTTGATTGCTATGTTTAGCTTTCTTAGTTTCAACATTGAGAATATTTTTATTATTTAAATCAAGAACAACATATAACCCATTATATAACCTTGCAATTCCAAATAGAATACCATCCAAACTAAAGGATAACAATCCATTAGATATCTCAAAATGATACCCTTTATTATCCAAAGTAGATACTGAAATAATATTTCTAGAAATAGAACATACATGATAACAGTTATGTAGTTCCAACAACAAGCCCATAGGCAAAGATAAATAGTAAGTCCCTACAGCCAATGCAGCCACATGTGCTCCATTTCCAACTCGTAGGTCCACCTCTCCCTTGGTGAGCACTCTACTCTGCCTTAGTCCCTACACATTAGTACAAATGTGAGTACCACATCCTATGTCAATGACGTAAGATGTTGAGGAGAGAAATTAATCTCAATCATAAATATACCTGAAGTTGTGGCATCTGACTACTTCTTGCTTGTGAGGAAAGCCTTGTAGTGTTTCCTCCAGTGGCTAGGCTTGCCACAATAGAAGCAGACTACTTTGCCCTTCCCTATGCCACTCTCAGGCCCAAGAGCAACCTGTCCTTTAGGTTTGGGCCTTGGCCTTACCCTTGTCGTTACCCTTTCCTTTACTGACAGCAACCAGTAAAATATGCTTAAACTTCTTCAAGTCATGCTCTGTAGTCCTCATCATGTTCAAAAGCTCTGATAAGGTTTTCACCATTGTGTTCATATTGAAGTTCATTATGAATGGTGAATAAGAGTCAAGCAAGGATTGTAGAATTAAATCCATTTGTAATTCTGCATCCAACTCAAATCCCAAAGTCTCAAGCTTCTCTATGTGCCCGATCGTCTTAAGCACATGAGGACCAACTTGGGCTCCCTTAGTCAGACGACTTCCAAATAGTGGTTTTAACACCTTGTACCTCTCATGTCGAGCATTCCCTTCGAAAAGCTCATTGAGGTGTAGAATAATGGCAGCAGCGTTCATATTCTCATACTGCTTTTGTAGCACTGGTATCATCGATGCTAACATCGAGCATTGAACACCATCAGCATCATCAAGGAACTTTTGATAAGTATCTTTACTTCCTGAGTGGCATCAAGATCAGGCTTAGCCATGTATGGCTTTTCAAGGATATACAATTTCTTTTCCGACTTGAGTATAATCCAAAGATTACGATACCAGTCTGAGAAATTGGATCCATCCAACCTGTTTTCTTTCTCGATTATTGGTCGCAGGTTCCTAATGCTCATTTTGGTGAATCTACATTTGCAGAAAAGATAAAGTCATTATCAAGTTCATTATTATTTAATATGGTCCTTTTATTAAACGATGCTCCCACAATTTTCCTCAAGTCAATAGCCCCCACTATTAACTCGGGAAAGCCTGTTGGTTTTCCTAGTGGACTGAGTTCCCCTCTGGCCCATTGAAAACCTTTGCTTTGGTGAGCAAGCCAAAATTGGTTGATTAGGTAGGTCAACAAACTTAATCCACACCATTTGATAGCTCCTACTATCAACCTCAAATGTGAAGAAGCCAACAAGCCAATCACACAATCCAATGGCCCTAACCATCGTCCTCAACTGTGATTCTCAATATTAGTACAGTGGTAACTTGTAACGCCCAACATGGAGGTACATGATTTGAATTATGTTTTATAGCCCTTAGTTAATTTTTGTTAGAATTATTTTAAGAGAATATGAAGAAAATGCCTTAAACTTGTATTAAGGGTAAAATAGTCTTTTCACTCAAAATTAGTTCAAATTGTGGGGAGTGAAAAGAGATAGAATTTCATAAAGAATACAATAAAAATGAGGGCATTATGGTAATTGACTAAAGGACAAGGATGGAATTTTCAAAAAAGTGTAAGGGCAAAATGGGAAAGCATAAAGAAAAATTTGGGCCCAACTATTTTCATATACTACTTATGTATGTTTTTATTGTATATGTTCTAAAGTACACTAGTAGAAAGCAGTTATTACATCACTACATGCCACCATGTACACAATATGTGTACTTCTCTACTCTGCCTATGACGCGTTTATCAACCTTCGCTTTGGCGAACAAGCAAAACCGTCATTTTAAGTCGACCCATCACTATTAAAGAAAACTCCAATGAATTTTAACCTCCCACTGGTAGAAGTGTACCTTTCGCTTTAGCGAACAAGGTTCCGATAAACAGTGGTTTGATTAAAACCATGGTGATGGAAGGCATACGTAACTTAATATACTTTAATTGAGGGTTTATTATTTAATGTCTCACCAGATTATTATCTTTGTTAGAATGACATTGTTTGACATGTTATTGAACATTTAACCTTAGCATGCATTCTAAACAAAATATTAAAATGTGCCAGTACATGGCCCAACTAAAACCGATTTCCTCGAGCCTAGAGGAATCGGTAGGTCACCTAGGGGTCCTGTAAAAATATCTTGAGTCTTTAAGTACGATTGTCTCGTCCTTTGCTACCTCTCAAGTACATTACAAAAACATCATACTAAATTTATAATAAAATTAATCTCAAAATAATTTTACATCAATAAATTTAGAAACCTCGATTTACATTCGAGGGGAATGAGATGAGAAAAGAATGTACATCGAGAAAGGGAAGAAAGGCAGGGCACACAGGCCCTATTTTAAAACTTACAACCATAAATACCCAAAAATAATTTAAAACATCCACTATAGGTCATAAGGCTCATGTTCCAAGTACCATGCGATATACAAACAAGTACATGGCATTCATTTAAAAAACAATCAAATTTTTTTTTTTTTTTTTTTTTGAATTGGGTGGGTTTATTATTAATTACCCTCTTATATATGTAGAATGGTTATTGGCTTTATAGGTTATTAAAAAATGCGGTTTGGTCCTTTCGTGAAAAACACAGAATTGGGATAGCAACTTTGTCGTCGCGGCTAAGTTTTGTTTCGCCACGGCGAAACAGGCAACCTTGAAAATTCCAGCAAGAACGTTGCCGTGACGAAGTTGCTATTTCGCCACAACGAATTCTTCAAATCCCAAAATCGTACAGTTCGCATTTTTGCAGTTTTTCGTGTAATAACGCGTATCCAAATCAAATCGAATGCACAAGCATTCGACCAAGATACCAACTAACCAATATAACATCCATCAACATATTATTAAACCAATTGATCAATTGAATCACTCATTCAAAAGTAGATTTTGCAGATTTAACAAAAATAACATGTTATCAATCAAATAAATGTTATAAATCATACAATAAACTGTGAAATTTGGTACCCATGGCTCTGATACCACTGTTAGGAAACGATCAAGTCATGGCAGCGAAAAACAAATATTATTTACAACATGGATCGTTCCTTAGAACTAAGATCAGGGCACAAATTTACAGTTTATATAATAAATTAGAATCTGTAGAAAACACACTCTAGAGTTAAGAAATCATACGCACGTTTGGAGGCTCCTCCAACTTATCTCTAGACGGGTTTCGCAACCGACCCAAGGGTAGGATCGAACCAACCATAGTCCACACGAAGATAACTCCAAGGAACTAAAGAGTGATTTGCTAGATCTTCTTTAGCCTTAAGAACCAAGAAGGAATCAAATAATATTTGATTCAAGCAAAAAGGCAAACTAGCATGGGAAGAAGAGAAAGGGGGCTGGAATATTTTAATCTTAATGATTGAATGAATTAATTGATTAATTCACAAAGTGTTGCACTTATATAGTGCACACTTTGCCCTATTCCATCATGGAATAGACTTGGGCACCAACCCAAACACCCCTTGTATCCAAACAGCCCCATTTAGATATTTTAATTTTAATTATCATTATCTCAATTAAATTCAATTAATATATATATTAACATTTAACAATAATGATAATTTATTTAAATATATGCGAACACATATTTAAACGTAATCTCACTTATTTAATTTTAATATCAAATTAAATAAAGGCTACGACCTCAGCAAATTTAATTGCACTGTGAGACTACCAAAATACCCTTTTTGCCTAAAAAGACAAAAATGCCCTTCTTATAAACTGGTTCTTAAATTATCTTTTATGTGTGTAACCCATAGGCTCCTTATCATACCGGTAGTGTGTAGTATCGTGATTAACACCAATTAATCATCTCACTACACACAGACCAAGATCGGCCCCTAGCAAGGCATTATGGCCACCCAATAGATTCAGATTCAATGAAGTAGCTACCTATCAACAATATGGTTACGGTACAATCCAATCCTTTCATCATTCGTTATCTTGACTAGACTGAGGCATAGAAATAGTGTCAACCTCGGTTACTCTCGATATTATGTATTTAGTTACTGGACCAATGACCTGAATTATGAACTGGATAGAGCAACAACTCAATCCTATTGTGGCCACAGTTTTAGTGTCATTTCCATTTACTAAATTGCGTCGTGAGATAACTTCCCCCGTACTCGGGAGTGATGAATCCTCTGTCGATCCACCATAGTCTTGATACACTCTTTAATGCAGTCAATCACTACCATATTGACAACTCTAAATAGAACTATGTTGGGCTAGTGTCAAACTACACTAATCGGTGCACAAGGTGCTCCGATGATCTTAAGTCTAAGGATCACATGTACCACCATTCGTTAGAGGATTTGTTCCATAGACACTAGGGTTACCATTCATATGAAATCCTCTAATCGGTTAGTCTAGTGAACTTGCCTACAACAAGCACCCATGTGTTGCACCAGGTTGTCACCAAAAAACTTTGACAAGTGAGATCAGTCACTGCCTTTCGACGGGGTCGTTCAACACTATGATAGCCTTACCATATTATATGTGCCCTTACTTCAGAATAATACTAGGGCTACTGACGTTTCTAGAATGGTCACCTATGTGCTCATAGGGTTCTCACTATCAAGATTTAAGACACTTGATACCCTTGTCACGGTTCTACCATTCCAATGACATATATCAATAAATACAATAATGATTTATTCGATTTAAAATAAAATGCCTGTTATTGATCAATGAACATTATTACAAAGAGTCAATTCTACAATAATTGATTTGCTCTAGGACATCTACTCATTTTATGCTCTTGCTCCAGGTTTTTTTTTGGGTCTTGTGTTGTGGCTACTACTATTCTCTTGGCTGTGTAAAGACCTTTTTTATTTTCCATTCTTGGAAGGTTTCTTTTGGCAGTTTAAGGCATGTGTAAAGCGTGTACATTCTGGCTCCCTACTTTCTTTTGTTAGGCGGCGTCCCTTGCTTGTTTAGGGTTGTGCACAAGGTATAGGAAGATGGTTGAGAAATTGTACAAGCCTCCAAGTGTATGATTTGAAGGAGTGAATTTTGGGTTTTTTTGAATTTGGAGGGAAATGATATGGCATTTTGTTGATGTGGCAAGTGATGTGGCGTTGTCACATCACCTGTCATGTCATGATGTGAGAGAGTGATGTAAAAAGGTGATGAAACCTAGTATTAATGTTATATATATATATATATATATGTGTGTGTGTGTGTGTGTGTGTGTGTGTGTTGGGGGGGGGGGGGGGGGGGGGGGGGGGGGGTGTGGTGGTGGTGGTGTTGGGGTGGGGGGTGGAATGGGGAACAAATGTGAATCATCATCACACTTCATGCTTATATCATGCAGCAGCTATTATCCACATGGCATACGTGAATATTGGTTTGGTCGTGGACCATAAAACCATGGATGGCCCACCTTTAGAGTGAAGTGAGCCCAAACACCCCTAATATAATAATTATCATAATTATAATCTTAATATTAAAATCCATAAATATGAAAATGCATTCTCCCCGGAAAACGTAATCAATTGTAAGAACCCAATGTTGTATTGTTTAGAAGAGTGAGTTCAACTGATTTTCCATTGAACTAAACTATGGCCCCACAATATATAATTAATTAACTAATTATTAATTCTTAGAAAATAAAATTAAAGCAATAAAGCTAAGTAGTACTTCGCTTATGAATTTTCCAAGTAAAAGATCATTTTTATGCTTATCTATTGGTTTTCACCTCCTTTGTATTTACTTTCCACTTGCACGTGACACACCATTTCAGATAGTGACTCCAAATGTTGACCCGATGAGCCAATCCAAGGAATCCATGGTGAATGAGAACTCTTGGCTTACAAGTTTCTGTGGCATTGTAATTAGGACAAACCCTTTTTAATAATAATATAAAAGAAAATAGAGATATTTAAATCAAATTTTATCATGTTTACATCAACTTTTTATAGGCTACTGTTTGAAGAAAATAGAGATATTTAAACGACTAACTTTATTTATTTTAATTCAATCCAACTTTTAGGTAACTTTTAAGTCAAATGAGATCTGTAAAATGAATTAGTAATTCCTTCCAATAATTATTTTTATTATAAAATAAGGAAAAATTGATCACGAATTTCAAAATGCCATATGTTTTTGGTGCTGATCAGTAAATTAAAAAGTTAAATTATGCTATTTTCTATAAATTTAATTATGTTTCACATATACCCAGAAAATTAAATAAACAAACCATGGAAATTGATTTATTCATAAAATATATACCCATTTACCAACATTAACTCGAGTTGGCAATCTTTCTAAAATTTCAACCTAAAGAAAAGAAACTTACTTCATATTATCTAAAACTCCATTACATTACTTTCACAGCCATGTGTTTTGCACATAGATTGTTAACTTTTGATTTTCACATTGATTTTGACGTTACTTGTGTGGCGCTAAAAAAGAGAAAAAAAAAATATCTGGAATGGGACTTGCAAATTTTCCGTGATTACTGTAGAGATTTACCAATTTACCAAATATTTCAAGAATATATATTGTAATCTCCTAATTTTTTAGTCTTAAGATATTCATAATGTATTTGATATCTTATAATCTCCTAATTATGTCGATATTGTATTGACATAATTAGGAAATTACGTAAAATGTATTCTACCTATAAAAACATGTAATTATAAGGGTAATAAATTAATTGAAAACCCAATTCTTCAAACAAATATAGTATCAGAGCCACTCTCTGATTAAAAAAATTACTCATCATAGAGTAACCAGCGGAAAAAATCACCGGCAAGTATCATCCATTATCGTCCATCCAGAAGGAGGAAACGACTGCAACCAATCCAACCCACCAACATCCTCCAAACTTTGGTCACCAAAAAACACAATCCTGCACATATCAAATCTGCCAAATACACAAACCCCCAGTCGAAAACCAACCAATATTCAACCACCATCAAACATCAATCATCATTCAACCAATATTCAACCTCATCCCATATCAACCATCATCAATACACAAACCTGCAGCTGAAAACCAATCTATTTCAACCAATATTCGACCCCAACCCAAAAACAAATCCAACCTCCATCTTTAGCCACTGCAAACAACAAAAACACCTACGAAATTTTTTTTTTCAACCCACATCAATCAAGCCAACCACCAGCCATCAAATCCAGCCGCAAATCAACAAAAATACCCAGAAAAATTTTCAGCCACAATCCAATCAAACCCAAATGCAACCCCAACACCAAAATCCAATCAAGCCACCTAACCACAACTTTGGCTGCCACAACAACCAAAATACCCAGAAAAAAAAAATTCCAAAACCAATAATCCAAAGTCCAAACAAAGTCACCAAAAAAAAAAAAAAAAAAAAAAACCCAATCGTCGATCTGCCCAGTTGTCACCAGTCAATCACCAGTCCATGAGAATCGATCACTGGAAATCGATCGCCCAACAACGCGATGAAAAAAGTCGCCCATCACCTGTTGCTACCATTGCCGAGAAGTTCAAAACACCATGTCACTGTTGATTTGACGATGATCTGCGACTACCACTGTCGCCGAGAAACTCAGAAATTGATTGTCAAAGTGAGCGATGACGGCACCTGCTACCAAGAGGAGGCGCTGAGAAAGTCTTTTGAGAGTTTGAAAGTAAGTTTTTTTTTTTTTTTTTTTTTTTGGGAGAGTTTGAGTTTTTGTTTTTTTTGTTTGCTTCCTTAACTCTTAAAAGGAAGAGTCAAAGAATTAAAAAAAAAAAAAGGAATAGTCAAATAGCAAAAAAAATTAGGGTCAAATAGTTCCAAAAAAAGGGGAGGATGTGTGGAGAAATTCTATGAATTGCGGTTCCAAATTTGGAAGCAAGTTACTCAGAGGCGACTAAACCCGACATGCTCAACAATGAAAAAATGAAAAGTTCTATTGATGTTGTTGTGGAAAAGAAAGCAGATGTCCAACAATCTGCATCATTTGTAGCTACTGTTGGAAATGATGGCAAGTCTTTAAATATGTGTACATTTGTTTCTAATAGTGCATGGATAATTGATTTTGGTGCTACCAATCATATGAAATTTGATTCTAGACATGCTTCTAACCTTAAGTCATCCTCACAAAACTTTGTTTCTACTGCCAATGGGGAATCTAATCGGGTCATTGGGGAATGTTCGTTAACCCTAAAAAACTCTTTACACTTAGATTCTGTCTTAGTTGTCCCATCCCTAAATTATAACTTGTTGTCAGTCTCCAAAATAACCAAAAGCTTATCTTGTGTGGTGATTTTTTGACCTAAATTTTGTGAGTTTAAAAGTATTCAAACAAAGCAAACAATTTGTTGTGGAATTAGATGGGGGCAATTGTATTACTTGGATTTAGAGACACAAAGTTTTGTCATGTTACAACAGGCCTTGACTGTAGATTACTTTAAAAGGGATAAACAAAAATCCGACATTTGGTTATGGCATCGGCACCTCAGACATGCTTCGTTCGACTATCTGAATAAATTTTTTCCAAGTTTGTTTGAAAAAAATGATATCAGTAACTTCTGCTGCAACATTTGTGAATTATCCAAAAGTCATCGAGTCCCATTCCTAATAACATTAAACAAAAGTCCAAGTCCTTTTATGCTTATACATTCAGATGTTTGGGGGCCATCACAAGTTACTACTTTAGGTGGATCCCGATGGTTTGTTACTTTTATTGATGACTGTACAAGGATGACTTGGGTATGTCTAATGAAATCCAAAAGGGAGGTTAATTTGCTGTTTCAGAGATTTCACAAAATGGTTTATACGCAGTATAATGCACAGATTCAGGTCCTCTGAAGTAACAATGGAAGAGAATATCAAAGTTCAGATCTTCAACATTACTTGGCAGCACATGGTATCATTCATTAGACTACTTGTCCCAACACACCCCAAAAAAATGGTGTTGCTGAGCGAAAAATTAGGCACTTATTGGAGGTCGTTTGTGCCTCATTAATAAAAGCTCACATGCCGTTATCTTTTTGGGGATAAGCTCTTACTTCTGCAACCTACCTAATCAATCGGGTACCCTCTAGTTCCATTAGGTTCCAAACACCTTTTCAGGCTCTTAGTAACGTAGTGAATGCTCCAACGATCCTGAACTTATCGCCTCATGTTTTTGGTTGTATCGCCTTTGTTCACCTTCATAAACATCAACGCCCGTGTTTTCGTTGAGTATGATGTTCATTAAAAGGTATTGATGTTATCATTCTCCAACTCAACAAACGTTTGTGACCATGGATGTTGTCTTACATGAAGAATTGATGTATCTTTCTTCTGAGTCTGGAGTTCAGGGGGTGTTGTGTAATACCTTCTTCCTTAACTAGTATACTTGGAAATTATACAAAAAAAACACATAAGTATAAAATGAAAAGTAAATGGCCCCAAAAATTTTCTTTACTTAATATATATAATTCTTTACATAATAAAATAACATATACAAAAGCCTTAATAATGGTGGACAGTAATGCCATTTCTTTCCTCTTCTCGACGTCCATTCGACCGTTTCTCACCTATTTCCTGCAAAACAAGGAAAAACAATGGGTGAGCATTAATGGCTTACTAAGTAAATCCTTTACTCTTCTATCTCCGTGAATTAATCTTGGGTTCTTTTCTTACTTTATTCTTTTTGTTCTTTCTCTTTTCTTTCACTGTTTCTAGTTCTCACTGTTCTTTTATTCTAACTTTCTTTGTTCTTTCTTTCTAATTCTCTCTATTCTTTCTTTCTTTTCTTATCTCTCACTAACCATGATAGGAATCATGGTAACATGCATGGATGAGATGCAAATGCACAAAATGCATAGAGATACATTTTCTTTCTTCTCTTCTATATTTCTTTCTTTCTATTTCTTTTCTTTCTTTCTTTTCTTTTTCTTTTCTTTTCTTTCTTGCTTGCTCATTATTTCTTATATTTCCTTATTCTTCCTTATTCTTTGCCAATCGGACTCGGTTGATGCATGGATTCGGAACCCTGGCCATGTGAGTGAGTACAATCCTCATCTACATGCACTCTTACGGACTATACAAATTCTTTTCTTCTTAGGCCACTCAATTAAGGTGGCGTGCATTGATGGGAATGCAAAATGTCATATTTACCCCCCCTTAATGTCTAGTCTTTTATACTTATTTTGCTGCCTAAATATACTCATTATTATTCTATTTTGATTTAGGATGCAAATGGAGGCGTTAATTGCAAAACGGAACTAATTAAGTGAATTCGGACAGTTTCAACGTTGTTTCGTAATCTAGGCATAACTCTCTCGTCCGAGCTCCGATTGAGATGATTAAAAATGCTATGTAACTCTAAGAAATATATCTACAATTTTTATGTTTTGAAGTTTGAGAGATACTCACTGAATCAAGGTTGTAATCGCGCTTGAAGTTGACACATCTGCACTGGACATCCTGGAGCATTCTGCCTTGTCATGCAAATCAATTGGGCAGGTTATTATTGGAAGATTTGAGGACATGTGGCACACAAGTTACAGCTCAGAATCACCACTTTCCTATTTTATTTTAGGACTTTATCTTATTTTTTTAATTAATTAGAATCAAATTAGGATTAATTTAGGATATTAGAATATTTCTTTTAGGAGATTGAGTGGGATTCAAACACTTGAATCTGGATTTTTGCTAAAGGGATCAGATTGGGGTTTTGGAGGGGAACCAAGTCTCTTTCTTCTCGGCTTTGGAATTTTTCTTTCTCTTGAGTTTTTGTTATGGCCATGAGCGGCTAGAACTTTTGTAACTTGGTCGAAAGAAACGGAAACCTCGGAATCAAATAAATTGTGAGATCTTTCTGTTTTTAGTGTTAAATTCATGTTTGAGTATTGAATGTTATTCTGTGCATATTTTCATGATTGATGCATTTAATTACTAGGAGGCCTACTAGTGTATTATTTGTTGAAATCTACTGCTAAGTTTGATATCAAATCCGTAATTGTTTGATCCCTCCAACTTGTGAAGCAATTAGGGTTAGTAATTTGCTGCGTCAGGAATTAGTAACCTTACGAAGAACATTCAACTAAATTAAATACAACCGCTTGTGTTTGTGTTGTTTAGCTTCATCGATCTCTCTAATTCTTAAGGCTGCCACTAGATTAAATCTTGAGCGCTTGTCTAGGGTTGTTTAGTGGTAAGATTAATTAAGATCGCTTGTTTCCTAATTAATTACAATTAAGGAGAGATAGGAAAATAGTTCCAACGGTGAATATTCAAAGTAAGAATTGATTTATCTTTGCATCAATGATCAGTTGTAAGATTCCGATGGTGGATGTTGACAGAGACCAAGTTCATCATTTTGATTGAATTCGAATTAAATTGTTTTTGTTTTTGCTGAGATTGTTTTCTGTTTTTACACAAACCCCCCAGCCTTTTTCACATCAAAGAAAATTCGGCTAGACACTCTTCGTGGGATCGACCCTTGCTTATCCTATTTACAGTTCAGTAGTTAGGTTCAGAAGGTTTTAATTCTGGGTGCCTACGACAGCACGCCATGCATGTAGGTATTTCTTCTTGGTACAACCCTCATCCACATACACTCTTATGGGCCGTATAAATTCTTCTTCTTCTTCTTCTTAGGCCGCTCACTTAAGACGGCGTGTATGTGGGAATATTCTTCTTCTTATCACTCACGGGTTCTGCATTGCAACAACCTATTCTTTTATTCTTTTAAAGCATTCTAGCTTTTTCTTTCTTTATTCTTTAGGTTCTCATACATATGCATATGTATGCATGTGGATGGCTCATGCTTTTAATTCTTTCTAAGTACAAACATGTAATGCAAAAATGCCATATAGCACAAAAATAAGTTTTCTCTACTCATGCATACACTTCTCTTAGACATTTCATCAAACATCATGCATGCATACTCAAATTCTATTTTAACTATAATTCTATTTCTTTCTTGAACCATCTATAATTGGAGTAAAACTCCTCTAAAACAAGATTACACCTGGCCAAGAAACACACTTCAAAAATTCTCCTCAAACCCTTTCTAAATTCAATCAAACTCCACTTAATCACCATACTACCAAAACTACTTCTCGTAGCTCACTTCTACTCATCAATAACCATTTACTCATCAATCAACATCATTCTCATCAACAATTCTCAAAATTAAAGCCATATACATGCATATACAATCTCTACACAATTAATTTCTTGAATCATAACTTGGGTTGGATTTACTTACCTTGTGCATGAGTAATTCACTAAAATTCCTCTTCTTTGGTAGACTTGTTCTTTCTCTACAACCCTAAGCATAAACACTATAAGAATTCAACACTATTAAAAATTAATTTCACATCTATTGCAAGAATTCTTACCTTTGGGTGCTTAGGATCAATTCTCTACCAAAATCCAACCAAAAGCCCTCTAAAATCCCTTGGAAATTTGATGAAGGGATGAGAGAAATTGAGAGTGGAAATGGCGTGTGGGATGTAGAGAATGATAGGGTCTTTGTGCTTGAACCCTTAATATCTCATATAATATGCCTTCTTTCCCGTTTTGCCCTTACACTTTATAGAAAATTCCATCTTCGTCCGTTAGTCATTTACACTAATGCCCTTACCTTTATTACATTCTCCATCAAATTTCCTTATTTTTCACTCCCCACATTTACAACTAATTAGGGGTAGAATGGTCACTTTGCCCCTAAGGAAGATTTCTCTAGAATTCTCTTAAGAATTTCAGCCGACTCTTTGCCTCGGCAAAGATTTTTCTTCGCCTCGGCAAACAATTCCAGGGCATACGTCACCGCGGTGACCAACTTCCTTAGCCACGGCGAAGTCTGCACTTCCCAAATTTTCAACCTTTCACCTTAAAGCAAGGAACACCAAGGATAACCAAGCAAAAGTAAAGGGCATACAAACATAAATAAGGGCTAATAACCAAGAACAAGCTACGTACCTCAATGTGGGTGTTACATGTACCCTTCGCTTTGGCCAACAAGGTTTCGACGAATAGTGGTTTGATTAAAACCATAGTGAGGGAAGGCATATGTGACTTAATATACTTTAATTAAGGGTTTATTATTTAATGTCTCACTAGATTATTATCTTTATTAGAATGACATTGTTTGGCATGTTATTCAACATTCAACCTTAGCATGCATTCTAAATAAAATATTAAAACAGGCCGGTACATGGCCTAAATAAAACCCATTTCCTTGAGCCTAGAGGAATCGGTAGGTCCCCTAGGGGTCCTGTAATAAAATCTTGTGTCTTCAAGTATGATTTTCTCTTCCTTGATCTGTCTTCAAGTACATTACAAAAGCATCATTCTAAATTTACCGTGAGAATAATTATACAAAATTCTTTACATCAATAAATTTAGAAACCTTGATTTACATTCGAGGGGAATGAGATGAGAAAAGAATGTACATCGACAAGGGGAGAAAGGCAGGACATGCAAGCCCTATTTAATAAATTACAACCATACATACCCAAAAAATTTAAAACATTCACAATAGATCTAAGACTTATGTATCGAGCACCATGCAATATACAAACAAGTACTTGGCATACATTTAAAAAACAATCAATTTTTGAATTGGGTAGGTTAATGTTTAATTACCCCCTCAAAATTTACAGCTATACATTTGGTCCGAAAGTTTTGAAACTTTTCATTCTGGCCCTACGCACTAAGAAGTGCGCTCGCTACGGTGATGGATTAGATCGCCGCAGCGTGCACTAATTTATGTCACGTATGTAATGATTGCTTTATACTAAGATATTCATAGAAATATATCAAGTAGAATACATGTATATTAGCAAAAGTAAATGGGCCCAAATTTTTTTTTTTTTTTTAAACATTCTTTATACAAAATAAACTATCATTTACAAAATGATATTAAAACGGCGGACAATGTAGCTACTGCTCCTCGCTTGCCGGCGCCCATCCGACTGCGTTCTCACCTAGATCCTGCAACCACAAAGAAAAATAACGGGGTGAGCACAACATAATGCTCAGTAAGTAAATTCTCTACTCGGCTATCCCCATAACTTTTTCTCTTAATTCTTTCCTTACACTTTTTCTCAACTCATTTATTTTATCTTTCACACAACTCTCGTTACTTAACTTCTGCTATATGTCNACCCTTGATCTTGGCTCATGTAAACGATCCTGTTATTTTATTTTTCGTTTCCGCTGCGTATACGGGACCGTTTACTAACACTCTCGATATTATGTATTTAGTTACTGGACCAATGACCTGAATTATAAACTGGATCGAGCAACAACTCAATCCCACTGTGGCCACAATTTTAGTGTCATTTCCGTTTACTGAATTGCATCGTGAGATAACTTCCCCCGTACCCGGGAGTGATGAATCCTCTGTCGATCCACCATAGTCTTGAGACACTCCTTAATGCAGTCAATCACTACCATATTGACAACTCTGAATAGAACTATGTTGGGCTAGTGTCAAACTACACCAATCAGTGCACAAGGCGCTCCGGTGATCTCAAGTCTAAGGATCACATGCACCACCATTCGTTAGAGGATTTGTTCCATAGACACTGGGCTTACCATCCATATGGAATCCTCTAGTGGGTCAGTCCAGTGAACTTGTCTACAGCAAGCACCCATGTGTTGCACCAGGTTGTCACCAAAAAACCTTGACAAGTGAGATCAGTCACTGCCTTTCGACAAGGTCGTTCAACACTATGATAGCCTTACCATATTATCTGTGCCCTTACTTCAGAATAATACTAGGGCTACGGACGTTTCTAGAATGGCCACCATATGTGCTCATAGGGTTCTCACTATCAAGATTTAAGACACTTGATACCCTTGTCACAGTTTTATCATTCTAAGGACATATATCAATACATACAATAATGATTTTTTTTTAATTGGGTGGGTTTATTATTAATTACCCTCTTATATATGCAGAATGGTTATTGGCTTTATAGGTTATTAAAAACTGCAGTTTGGTCCCTTCGTGAAAAACACAGAATTGGGACAGCAACTTTGTCGTCGCGGCGAAACAGGTAACCTTGAAAATTCTGACAAGAACGTTGCTGCGACGAAGTTGTTATTTTGCCGCAACGAAGTCTACAAATCCCAAAATTGTACAATTCGCATTTTTTCAGTTTTTCGTGTAATAACATGTATCCAAATCAAGTCGAATGCACAAGCATTCGACCACGATACCAACCAACCAATATAACATCCATCAGCACATTATTAAACCAATTGATCAATTGAATCACTCATTCAAAAGCAGATTTTGCAGATTTAACAAAAATAACATGTTATCAATGAAATAAATGTTATAAATCATACAATAAACTGTGAAATTTGGTACCCATGGCTCTGATACCACTGTTAGGAAATGATCAAGTCATGGCAGCGGAAAACAAAAATTATTTACAACATGGATCATTCCTTAGAACCAAGATCAGGGCACAACTTTACAGTTTATATAATAAATTAGAATCTGCAGAAAATACAATCTAGAGTTAAGAAATCATACGCACGTTTGGAGGCTCCTCTAACTTATCTCTAGACGGGTTTCGCTACCGACCCAAGGGTAGGATCGAACCAACCGTAGTCCACATGAAGATAACCCCAGGGAACTAAAGAGGGATTTGCTAGATCTTCTTTAGCCTTAAGAACCAAGAAGGAATCAAATAATATTTGATTCAAGCAAAAAGGCAAACTCGCATGGGAAGAAGAGAAAGGGGGCTGGAATATTTTAATCTTAATGATTGAATGAATTAATTGATTAATTCACAAAGTGTTGCACTTATATAGTGCACACTTTGCCCTATTCCATCATGGAATAGACTTGGGCACCAACCCAAACACCCCTTGTATCCAAACAGCCCCATTTAGATATTTTAATTTTAATTATCATTATCTCAATTCAATTCAATTAATATATATATTAACATTTAACAATAATGATAATTTATTTAAATATATGCGAACACATATTTAAACGTAATCTCACTTATTTAATTTTAATATCAAATTAAATAAAGGCTACGACCTCGGCAAATTTAATTCCACTGTGAGACTACCAAAATACCCTTTTTGCCTAAAAAGATGAAAACGCCCTTCTTATAAACTGGTTCTTAAATTATCTTCTATGTGTGTAACCCATAGGCTCCTTATCATACCGGTAGTGTGAAGTATCGTGATTAACACAAATTAATCATATCACTACACACAGACCAAGATCGGCCCCTAGCAAGGCATTATGGCCACCCGATAGATTCAGATTCAATGAAACAGCTACCTGTCAATGATATGGTTATCGTACAATCCAATCCTTTCATCATTCATTATCTTGACTAGACCGAGACATAGAAATAGTGCCAACCTCGGTTACTCTTGATATTATGTATTTAGTTACTGGACCAATGACCTGAATTATAAACTGGATAGAGCAACAACTCAATCCCACTGTGGCCACAGTTTTAGTGTCATTTCCATTTACTGAATTGCATCGTGAGATAACTTCCCCCATACCCGGGAGTGATGAATCCTCTGTCGATCCACCATAGTCTTGAGACACTCCTTAATGCAGTCAATCACTACCATATTGACGACTCTGAATAGAACTATGTTGGGCTAGTGTCAAACTACACCAATCGGTGCACAAGGCGCTCCGGTGATCTCAAGTCTAAGGATCACATGCACCACCATTCGTTAGAGGATTTGTTCCATAGACACTGGGGTTACCATCCATATGGAATCCTCTAGTGGGTCAGTCCAGTGAACTTGTCTACAGCAAGCACCCATGTGTTGCACCAGGTTGTCACCAAAAAACCTTGACAAGTGAGATCAGTCACTGCCTTTCGACAAGGTCGTTCAACACTATGATAGTCTTACCATAGTATCTGTGCCCCTACTTCAGAATAATACTAGGGCTACGGACGTTTCTAGAATGGCCATCATATGTGCTCATAGGGTTCTCACTATCAAGATTTAAGACACTTGATACCCTTGTTACAGTTCTATCATTCTAAGGACATATATTAATACATACAATAATGATCTATGCGATATAAAATACAATGCCTGTTATTGATCAATGAACATTATTACAAAGAGTCAATTCTACAATAATTAATTGGCTCTAGGGCATCTACTCTAACATTTTATGCTCCTGCTCCAGGTTTTTTTGGGGTCTTGTGTTGTGGCTACTACTATTCTCTTGGCTGTGTAAAGACGTTTTTTTATTTTCCATCCTTGGAAGGTTTCGTTTGGCAGTTTAAGGCGTGTGTAAAGCGTGTACATTTTGGCTCCCTGCTTTCTTTTGTTAGGCGGCGTCCCTTGCTTGTTTAGGGTCGTGAGCAGAGTATAGGAAGATGGTTGAGAAATTATACAGGCCTCCAAGTGCATGATTTGAAGGAGTGAATTTTGGGTTTTTTTGAATTTGGAGGGAAATTACGTGGCATTTTGTTGATGTGGCATTGTCACATCACCTGCCATGTCATGATGTGAGAGAGTGATGTGAGAAGGTGATGAAACCTAGTATTACTGTTATATATGTGTGTGTGTGTGTGTGTGTGTGTGTGTGTGTGTGTGTGTGTGTTTGTGTGCGCAGAAACAAATGTGAATCATCATCACACTTCATGCTTATATCATGCAGCAGCTATTATCCACATGGCATACGTGAATATTGGTTTGGTCGTGGACCATAAAACCACTGGATGGCCCACCTTTAGAGTGAAGTGAGCCCAAACACCACTAATAATAATAATTATCATAATTATAATCTTAATATTAAAATCCATAAATATGAAAATGCATTCTCCCCGGAAAACGTAATCAATTGTAAGAACCCAATGTTGTATTGTTTAGAAGAGTGAGTTCAACTGATTTTCCATTGAACTAAACTATGGCCTCACAATATATAAAATTAATTAACTAATTATTAATTCTTAGAAAATAAAATTAAAGCAATAAAGCTAAGTAGTACTTCGCTTATGAATTTTCCAAGTAAAATGATCATTTTATTGCTTATCTATTGGTTTTCATCTTCCTTTGTATTTTACTTTTCCACCTGCACGTGACACACTCATTTCAGATAGCGACTCCAAATGAGTTGACCCGATGAGCCAATCCAAGGAATCCATGGTGAATGAGAACTCTTGGCTTACAAGTTTCTGTGGCATTGTTAATTAGGACAAACCCTTTTTAATAATAATAATTAAAAGAAAGTAGAGATATTTAAATCAAATTTTATCATGTTTACATCAACTTTTTATAGGCTACTGTTTGAAGAAAATAGAGATATTTAAACGACTAACTTTATTTATTTTTAATTCAATCCAACTTTTAGGTAACTTTTAAGTCAAATGAGATCTGTAAAATGAATTAGTAATTCCTTCCAATAATTATTTTTATTATAAAATAAGGAAAAATTGATCACGAATTTCAAAATGCCATATGTTTTTGGTGCTGATCAGTAAATTAAAAAGTTAAATTATGCTATTTTCTTATAAATTTAATTATGTTTCACATATACCCAGTAAATTAAATAAACAAACCATGGAAATTGATTTATTCATAAAATATATACCTCATTTACAAACATTAACTCGAGTTGGCAATCTTTCTAAAATTTCAACCTAAAGAAAAGAAACTTACTTCATATTATCTAAAACTCCATTACATTACTTTCCAGCCATGTGTTTTGTACATAGATTGTTAACTTTTGATTTTCACATTGATTTTGACGTCATTTGTGTGGCGCTAGAAAAGAGAAAAAAAAAATATCTGGAATAGGACTTGCAAATTTTCCGGTGATTACTGTTGAGATTTACTGAATATTTCAAGAATTTATTGTAATCTCCTAATTATGTTAGTCTTAAGATATTCATAATGTATTTGATATCTTATAGTCTCCTAATTATGTCGTATATTGTATTGACATAATTAGAAGATTACGTAAAATGTATTCTACCTATAAAAACATGTAATCATGAGGGTAAATAAATGAATTGAAAACCCAATTTTTCAAACACACATGGTATCAGAGCCACTCTCTAATTAAAAAAAATTGCTCATCATAGAGTAACTTCAAGAAGGAGGAAACGACTGCAACCAATCCAACCCACCAACCAATCCTCCAAACTTTGGTCACCAGAAAACACAATCCTGCACATATCAAATCTGCCAAATACACAAACCCCCAGTCGAAAACCAACCAATATTCAACCACCATCAAACATCAATCATCATTCAACCAATATTCAACCTCATGCCATATCAACCATCATCAATACACAAACCTCTAGCTGAAAACCAATCTATATTCAACCAATATTCGACCACAACCCAAAAACAAATCCAACCTCCATCTTTAGCCACTGCAAACAACAAAAATACCTATGAATTTTTTTTTTTCAACCTACAATCAATCAAGCCAACCACAAGCCATCAAATCCAGTTGCAAATCAACAAAAAATACCCAGAAAAATATTTTCAGCCGCAATCCAATCAAACCCAAACGCAACCCCAACACCAAAATCCAATCAAGCCACCTAACCACAAACTTTGGCTGCCACGAACAACCAAAATACCCAGAAAAAAAAAATTCCAAAACCAAAAATCCAAAGTCCAAACAAAGTCACCAAAAAAGAAAAAAAGTCCAATCGTCGATCTACCCAGTTGCCGCCAGTCAATCACCAATCCACTAGAATTGATCCCCGGAAATCGATCGCCCAACAACGCTATGAAAAAAGTCGCCCATCGCCATCTGTTGCTACCTTTGCCGAGAAGTTCAAAACACCATGTCACCGCTGATTTGACGATGATCTGCGACTACCACTGTCACCGAGAAACTCAGAAGTTGATTTGTCGAAGTGAATGATGACGGCCACCTGCTATCAAGAGGAGGCGCTGAGAAACTCTTTTGAGAGTTTGAAAGTGAGTTTTTTTTTTTTTTTGAGAGTTTGAGTTTTTGTTTTTTTTGTTTGCTTCCTTATCTCTTTAAAAGGAAGAGTCAAAGAAAGTAAAAAATAAAAAAGGAGTAGCAAAAAAAAACGAGGGTCAAATAATTCCAAAAAAAGGGGAGGATGTGTGGAGAAATTCTTTGAAACCCGGTTCCAAATTTGGAAGCAAGTTACTCAGAGGCGACTAAACCCGACATGCTCAACAATGACAAAATGAAAAGTTCTATTGATGTTGTTGGGGAAAAGAAAGCAGATGTCCAACAATCTGCATCATTTGTAGCTACTGTTGGAAATGATGGTAAGTCTTTAAATATGTGTACATTTGTTTCTAATAGTGCATGGATAATTGATTTTGGTGCTATCGATCATATGAAATTTGATTATAGACATGTTTCTAACCTTAAGTCATCCTCATAAAACTTTGTTTCTACTACCAATGGTGAATCTAATCGGGTCATTGGGGAATGTTCGTTAACCCTAAAAAACTCTTCACACTTAGATTCTGTCTTAGTTGTCCCATCCCTAAATTATAACTTGTTGTCAGTCTCCAAAATAACCAAAAGCTTATCTTGTGAGGTGATTTTTTGGCCTGAATTTTGTGAGTTTAAAAGTATTCAAACAAAGCAAATGATTTGTTGTGGTATTAGATGGGGGCAATTGTATTACTTGGATTTAGAGACACAAAGTTATGTCGTGTTACAACAGGCCTTGACTGTAGATTACTCTAAAAGGATAAACAAAAATCCGACATTTGGTTATGGCATCGGCGCCTCGGACATGCTTCGTTCGGCTATTTGAATAAAGTTTTTCCAAGTTTATTTGAAAAAAATGATATCAGTAACTTCCGCTGCAACATTTGTGAATTATCCAAAAGTCATCGAGTCCTATTCCTAATAACATTAAACAAAAGTCCAAGTCCTTTTATGCTTATACATTCAGATGTTTGGGAGCCATCACAAGTTACTACTTTAGGTGGATCCCGATGGTTTGTTACTTTTATTGATGACTGTACAAGCATGACTTAGGTATGTCTAATGAAATCCAAAAGGGAGGTTAATTTGCTGTTTCAGAGATTTCACAAAATGGTTTATAAGCAGTATAATGCACAGATTCAGGTCCTCCGAAGTGACAATGGAAGAGAATATCAAAGTTCAAATCTTCAATAATACTTGGCAACACATGGTATCATTCATTAGACTACTTGTCCCAACACACCCCAACAAAATGGTGTTGCTGATCGAAAAATTAGGCACTTATTGGAGGTCGTTCGTGCCTCATTAATAGAAGTTCACATGCCGTTATCTTTTTAAGGATAAGCTCTTACTTCTGCAACCTACCTAATCAATCGGGTACCCTCTAGTTCCATTAGGTTCCAGACACCTTTTCAGGCTCTTAGTAACGTAGTGAATGCTCCAACGATCCTGAACTTATCACCTCATGTTTTTGGTTGTATTGCCTTTGTTCACCTTCATAAACATCAACGCAACAAGTTGTCCCTTCGTGCATTGAAATGTGTTTTCGTTGAGTATGATGTTCATCAAAAGGGGTATCGATGTTATCATCCTCCAACTCAACAAACGTTTGTGACCATGGATGTTGTCTTCCATGAATAATTGATGTATCTTTCTTCTGAGTCTGAACTTTAGGGGGTATTGTGTAATACCTTCTTCCTTAACTAGTATACTTGGAAATTATACAAAATAAAACACATAAGTATAAAATGAAAAGTAAATGGCCCCCAAAATTTTCTTTACTCAATATATATAATTATTTACATAACAAAATAGCATATACAAAAGCTTTAATAATGGTGGACAGTAATGCCATTTCTTTCCTCTTCTCGACATCCATTCAACCGCTTCTCACCTATTTCTTGCAAAACAAGAAAAAACAACGGGGTGAGCATTAATGGCTTAGTAAGTAAATCCTCTACTCTTCTATCCTCGTGAATTAATCTTGGGTTCTTTCCTTACTCTATTCTCTTTGTTCTTTCTCTTTTGTTTCACTGTTTCTAGTTCTGACTGTTCTTTCTTTCTAATTCTCTCTATTCTTTCTTTCTAATTCTCTATATTCTTTCTTTCTTTTCTTATCTCTCACTAACCATGATAGGAGTCATGGTAACATGCATGGATGAGATGTAAATGTATAAAATGCATAGAGATACATTTGCTTTCTTCTTTTCTATATTTCTTTCTTTTTGTTTCTTTGCTTTCTTTCTATTCTTTCTTTCTTTTATTTTCTTTCTTGCTTGCTCATTCTTTCTTATATTTTCTTATTCTTCCTTATTCTTTGCTAATCGGACTCGGTTGATGCATGGATTCGGAACCCTGGCCATGTGAGTGAGTACAATCCTCATCTACATGCACTGTTACGTACTATACAAATTCTTTTCTTCTTAGGCCACTCAATTAAGGTGACGTGCATGTAGATATTTCTTCTTGGTACAGCCCTCATCCACATACACTCTTACGGGCCGTATAAATTCTTCTTCTTCTTCTTCTTCTTCTTCTTAGGCCGCTCAGTTAAGGTGGCGTGTATGTGGAAATATTCTTCTTCTTATCACTCACAGGTTCCCCATTGTAACAACCTATTCTTTTATTCTTTTAAAGCATTCTAGCTTTTTCTTTCTTTATTCTTTAGGTTCTCATACATATGCATATGTATGCATGTGGATGGCTCATGCTTTTAATTCTTTCTAAGTGCAAACATGTAATGCAAAAATGCCATGTAGCACAAAAATAAGTTTTCTCTACTCATGCATGCACTTCTCTTAGACATTTCATCAAACATCATGCATGCATACTCAAATTCTATCTTAACTATAATTCTATTTCTTTCTTGAACCATCCATAATTGGGCTAAAACTCCTCTAAAACAAGATTAAACCTGCCCAGGAAACACACTTCAAAAATTCTCCTCAAACTCTTTCTAAATTCAATCAAACTCCACTTAATCACCACACTACCAAAACTACTTCTCATAGCTCACTTCTACTCATCAATAACCATCTACTCATCAATCAACATCATTCTCATCAACAATTCTCAAAATTAAAGCCATATACATGCATATACAATCTCTGATGTGTCTTTCCTACAACATGCAATATGTAGCAAGTATACTAATCACACAAGTAATGTAATGATGAGTGAGTATCGTTTCCACAAGGATTGTTGCTAAGCACTAAGTTTCCTAACGTTCTCAAGTTGAAGCAATCGAATTCTTTTTGGATTATAGGGAGAAAATTAAACTATGATTAAAACAAAGTTTGACTAAAATAAACTTAAACTATGAAAGCAAGATTTAAAGGGGATAAAATCAATTCAAACAAACGGGTAGGGTTTTGACTTCAGTCGGACTTTATGGGTTAAACCTTAAGAATTAAACTAAAATCATAGTCACATGCATTGATTGTAAATCGAACTCTCTAAAGTGTCAAACTTACCTTCTCAGGCTATGTTTTCCTACTCTTTCCTATTAACCTTCCGCACCCAACAAATTAAAAGTTAATAAATCTAAGCTCATTAAGCACAGGAGTCCTAAAATGATTTCATTGATTCTTGAATCTATCTCTAGCATCCAATACTACAATGGTGATTACCCAAGAAGCCTAACATGATTCATTTCTCAATCTCATCATGTTCATCACATAAAACAAATAAATGTAGAGTAAACACACAATCAAAGCAAATTCATATGAAAAGAAAATAATCAATACTTTAACCCATAAAAATCCGAACTACAATCAAAACCCTAACCCAAAATGGTTAGTTCATGGCTAAATCCACAACACAAATGAAAGAAACGAAAATACTAAAGTTCAACATAATGAGAATAAAAGAAAAGATAAGAAATCTCCCTAAATGATGAATCCCCTGGTTTGAAATCGAATCTTAACCCTTGTTCAACCTCAAAATTCCTCACTATGAAAACTAAGGAAATGTAAAAAGCTGCTCTAACCCTATTCGAAGACTCCTACAAAAACGCTAAGTGTTTTCATTTATACCTCGCCCCAAATTCCTCAGAAAAACACGCAGAAGTTAAACTGTGCGTTTTACAAAACTGGAAATTACAACCGTCGCCGCGACGAAGAAGAATTCTTGCCACGGCGAAGAAAGAAGTAGATTTGGTGCGTGACTGGCGCACTTCGCCGCAGCGAAGCTTCCTGACAATTTCTGAATTTACAGAATTACCTCTTTGCTTGCATCTTCACTTGATTCTTCGATCTTCGGTGCTCTCCCTTGGGAACAAGCTTCATAGTGCTTCACCCTGCTTCAGAACTCTCCCAACGTTTGAGATCCGCTTACTTCCGAGTCCAGAATTTCCAATTCTGTCTTTATTAACTCAAAATGTCCATTTTAACCTGAAACATGAAATGTAAGGAATTAAGTAACAATTCAGGTCAAAATGAACTAGAAAGTACCTGAAATCCGACTCAAAATCTAATAAAAATGGTATAATCTACGGATTATCAAATAGTCCCAAAGTAAAGATATGCTCGTCCTCGAGCATAAGGTACAAACTCACGGAACAAAAACAACAAACAAATGACAAAAACACGAAACACACACATAACAAAACTGAAAGGTGAACGAACACAACACGACTCAAACTCGACATGTGAATTGCCTAGAAATTGCACAGGTCTCAAAAGTTGTTGAAAAATTATTATCAGAAAATGTTCAACACTCCAAGAAGTTATAAGCTACATCGACTGTCTTCCTCTATCGGTCCATCAAGTAGGTAATCCCCACTTTAATCCACATTCCAACTTCCCGGATTATTTTATGCAGAAATGTAAAGTTTATCAAATGGTGGCAGACTTCATAAGCCTAAATATCGAACTACTCTCCACTAATGAGGACTAGACAAAGATGAGAATCAAAAGGTCTTTAAAAGCTTGTAACGTTAGACTCGGGTAGTGGGTTCCAAGAAAACGATAGGAATAACAAAGTAAGAGAACTCGGTTTTCCTCATGCAAACACTCAAGTCAAATCGAACTCCACTTCTTTTCAACCACAATTCCACGTGTCCACTAATTTACAACCCTCAAGCTCGTGTCTTTCTTATTTTGAAACCATAAATGCACGGGTTTAAGGTGTACGTGGCATTGTTAAACCTGAAGTCGCCAAGTACTGCTAGGCAGTTTTTAAAGCAGTTACTGGTTTCCAGCCAAGATACCCTTCAACTTGGCAAAAAATTATTTTTTTTTTTTTTTTTTTGAACGAAACGACAGAATTTATACAATTGAGACACATCCATTGAACTGAGGTGAACTACCTCTTTATTTATTTATTTATTTTTACTGCCCTTCTCACAACCCCCAAACTATTCTTTTGGCTTATTCGTACAACTCTTTCTATTCCTTGTGTTTGCATTAGGACCGAATTCTCCTAAGGGTACGATAAAGTGTTTAGGGTATAATAGGGATATTACGGTTATGGAGTTGCAGGGACATTACATTCTCCATTGTTCTTCAATTGCAAGAGTTACTGAATTTATAAGTTAGCCAACATTTGGTTATTCACATGTAACTTCTAAGGCTTTTAAGGTTTGTTTGGTTCATGGAATTTTGGATTACTTAAAAGTTAGATTACCTTGAAGATTACTAAGAATCTTTAGAAAAATGTGTTTGGTTAGTTAGAATAAATTAGTGGGTATGTTTTATTAATATGTTTGGTTGGGAGGAATAAATTGGTGGGTATGTTATTTAAATTACTGAATTGTCCTCTAATTAAATATTATTATTATATTATTTTTTTAATATTGATTATTTTTTGGATTATATAACCCCCTTGCATTTAAAAACTTAGCAAAATCAACCACATAGTAAAAGTTTGGAAAATCAACAAAGCACCCCCATAAACCCAGCCACTGTCGGCCATCGGCAACCACCGTCGGTCGCCTGTAGCAGGCAACCTAACGGCGCACGAAAGGTCGTAAATGGCCTTCGTGCGCCGTATGGCCATTTCCAGCCAGAGATCTAGCTAGAAATGTCCAGATCGTGATAGATTTTGCTGTTGAAGGCCAGTGGTTCAGGTGGTGGTGTCAGATTAAATAGTACGCCCGAATTTTGTCAAAAAAATGAACCCAATCATGACAATGTTTGCAAGTCATGGCCGGCGAACAAGGGCTACCAAATTTAGAAGTTAAAGGAGTTTTGTAAAGTGGAGGATGATGCTTCAGGTGATAGTGTCAAATTGAATTTTAACCATCGAAATTTGGTCGAAAAAAATCAATTTAGGGTCGGATAGTAGGGGTGTATTTGCTAGATTTCAAACATATAGGGACTACTGCATATTACTTAGGGGTGTGTTTATAAGATTTCAAACTTTTGGATCACCGACAGACCATCGGTTTAACCGATCGGACAAGTGAAAAAAAAGGAATCTCTTAAGTGACATGTACGATCGCTATATCGCTTAAGTGACCCTGTGTAAACGAAGTTCCTTTGACTATTAAACAGATTTTTTGTGCAAATGGTTTTGCACAGTTACAATTCCGTACATAAAATTGTTAGTTGTTGGCAATAAAGTATTCTTTATTGAATGAATTGTATAGAGTTGTAATTGTACAAAACTATCTGCACAAACAATCCGTTGATTAGTCTTTACAACTTCGTTTACTCCTTAAAATAATAACTCTTTTAAAATCAGACCGAGAAGAATCTCAAAAGAGTTTAATATTTATCAATGCTCTAAACATTTCACCATCTTNCATGGGCCACTGAACAAATTGTAAACCCTATATGTTTAGCATAGCATTAATCGCTTAACCGATGCTCTGAAATACAATAAATAATATCTGAATACATAGGATCGCTTAAGTGATCCTCTGTATTTACACAGTCGTTTAAGAGATCTGTTTGTATCGCTTAAGAGATCTATTTGTATCGCTTAAGAGATTTGTTTGTATCGCTTAAGCGATTCTTTGCTTTTACTCTGGTCGCTTAAGCAATCTGTTTGTATCGCTTAAGCAATTCTTTGCTTTTACTACTAGTCGCTTAAGCGATCGGTAATCGCTTAAGCGATCTAGTCTGCGGCCCAAATCTATGATCGCTTAAGCGATTTTCGTAAAAGACTATTGGCCGCTTAAGCGATTTGAGATCGCTTAAGTGATCTTGTCCGAGGCAGAATGAATCTGACTAGATCTATGATCGCTTAAGCTATCCATTTGTATCGCTTAAGTGATTTTCGTAAAAGACTCTTTGTCACTTAAGCGATTTGAGATCGCTTAAGCGATCTTGTCCGAGGCAGAATAAATATCTGCCCAGATCTATGATCGCTTAAGCGATCTTATGTATCGCTTAAGCGATCTAATGTATCGCTTAAGTGATTCTTCTTAAAAGAGTCTTTGTCACTTGCGATTTGGGTCGCTTAAGCGATATTTTCCGAGGCAGAAGGAACATATGCCCAGATGGGTAATCGTTTAAGTGATCTTATGTATCGCTTAAGCGATGCTTCGTAATAGACTCTTGGTCGCTTAAGCAATTTGAGATCGCTTAAGCGATCATTTCTGGAAAAGTCTTAGTCATTTAAAAGATATAAGTGGTCGGTCAGTAATTGTTTGGTACCATGCATGTCTTTAAGTTAATTAATTTCTAAATGACTGTGATTGGGAAACATTTGTACATCACTCATTTCCCTCCCAAATCCAAAAAGAATTTGTATCGCAAAATTAAGTAATTTATATCAATTGTAACGCCCCACTTGAGTTGGTTTATTAGTATTATTGTTTGGTTGACCTTTGTTTGAGTGGTGTGTTGAATACTTGCCCTGAAATTGGTTGAAATAGAAGAAGTTCAATGTTCCATGCTTCGCCGGGGTGAAGAAGAATCTTTGCCGCGGCGAAGAGGTGTTGAAGCCACGGGAAGCTACTGGACAGTTTCGCCGTGGCGACAAAAGCTTCCTCGTTACGGTGACGTTCCAACCAAAATGTTTGTTAAGTTTTTGATATTTTCCTCCCTAAGGGCAATTTGACCAATCTACCCCTAATTAGCAGGAAAAGTGGGGAGTAAAATGTAAGGAATTTTCATGGAGAATATGTTTTTATGAGGGTGTGTTTGTAATGAATCAAAGGATATAGATAGAATTCCCAAAGAAGAGTAAGGGCAAAATGGGAATGCTTGTGTATAAATTTCATTAAAAGGAATTAAGTCATTGCAAACCCTTCATTCTTCTTCTCCATCGCCACTTCCTTTCTTACTTCCTATCAATTTCTCTTTCTTTTGTAAAGGATTTTTAAAGGGCTTTTTGGACGTGATTGGAGTAGAAAATCAATCTAAGGATCCTAGGTAAGGATTCTTGCTTTGGTGTGAAGCTTTGTGAGTTTTTTGAGTATATGAATATTGAGGGTTTTTGTTCATTTGTCTAAACAGTAGAAGAAAAGTAAAGCAAACCCAAGACAAAGGAGAGCTAGGAGATCTCTCCATAACAAGGTAAGGTAACCCAACCCAAGTTGAGATTTGCAGAAACTTCTTGATTAGGGTTTTAAAACATTATGAATGTATGTTAGTACAAATGGGTTAGACGAGAAGGAGAAGTGATAGAGTAGAGGAATGAGAAGAGTATTAGAAAGGGTCGAGGATTTGTGATCATCACCCGACAGTATGAGAATCGGTTAAGGCTCTTGTGAGCATCACCCGAATAGGTATTAAGAAAAATGGGTGATGCATTTGGATCATCAACCCCGATTAGAGATAGAACCGGGTGGATGCTTTGTGATCATCACACGGTTATTATTAGAAAGGGTTGATGCTTTTCGGGGTGTACTCACCCGATATGTATAGAAAGGGTTGAGCCTTGTGATCATCGCCGACAGGATTAGGAACGGTTAATTGCTTTGGTCGATTGTCCCTCCCAAAGTCCATGAGGAACGGTGGTGCTTTGTGGTCTCCACGCCGATGTTACGAAAAACCAGTACGGTGCTTCGTGATCACCCATCGGTAGTCACTTAAGACGGGGTTGGTCGTGGGTGAACTTCACCCGACAGTCTGAAAGTGAGTGGTGCTGTGTGAACGCCACCAGTGGCCGTACTCCGTAAGATGAGGACATGACGTTTAGTAGAAACAGAAACAGAAATAGTGTAGGAAAGAATTAAGAGAAATACAGACGGGGATAACTAGAATAGAGGTGTTTAACTTTGAGCATTATTTTGTGCTCTACCCGTTATTTTCCTTTGTGGATGCAAGATCTAGTGATGATGAAGTCAGAGGGGGTCGGCAAGCGAGGAGCAATAGCTACACTGTTTCCCCTGTTTTTGTCTTTTAAAAGGCTTTTATTAATGCTCTTGTGTATAAAGATTTTACTTATATAAAAAGAAAAGTTTTGGGCTATTTTTCTATTGAGTATTATCATGCATGTACTAGTTACAGCAGTTGTTACAATTGTGGCCTTATAATTGTACTCATTATGTGGTCTAGCATCACGCATAACAAGTTTCCGTTAAAGTATGCGGTACTACCACAGTACCTAATGGCATAAGGATGTTGAAATGCTAATTCATTTATGACATATTCTGTATTTAACATAAAACATCCGTGTCCTTGTTTCAACGAAGCAAATGCTTTAAGAACCAACACCATGATTCCTCATTCTCTCCTCAAATATACAAACAACCAGTAAAGTTCTTATCAGCATCATAGAGACAGTTGATAGGTACATTACTATATGAGCCTTTCAAAGTATGCCTCTTCTAGCCCAAAGAACGGTCTGCAACCATTTAGAAAAACCATCTTTGTGGACTGGAAAGCTGACAAACATTCTCTAGAACTTTGTACCAATAGGTTTAATCTTATTGTATTCCTTAAAGTTCCTAAGTTGCAAGACACTGGCATAACTATATAGTTTGTGATAACTGATAACTAACATCATGTCATGTCCTAGTAATGTTGTTGCCTTGTTTTCAGCTCTGTAAACCATATTAGTATAACAATCTCTTCCTGTTTTTTTTTCTTAATAGCCAATTCTAAAATTGACACATCAACCTTAGGATTATCGTCTACCATTTATAAGAACTTCCTAGCTATCTAATGAGCTTGATCTAAACCATGGACAAATCTGGGACACATACGTGAGGGGTATTAAAAGATATAATCTAATATGTAATCATCCATGACATGAAGAGGAGGCATGAATCATGATGGGGCTACACAGAAGAAAATGACTTTACCCTTTGAATTGCAAAGCCATATAGTACATCCTTGAAGACATTAGTAGTTTCAAACATCTAGCCAACCTCTAAAGCAATCAAACTATCCCCCAGCAATATATTGACCACTCTATCAAAAAATGTCTCATCATCTGATCACTTTGAGGGTTTTTTAGATTTAGACCAAAATTTCACTTTTCAAACCTAGGGGGTTAAATTGATATTTTTACATGTTTCATATCTTTATAGTTTAACCCGATCTGATCAACTGGATTGTGCATCCCATTTCTAGGTTCTATTTAGGGGCTAAAATATCATATTCTAAAGTTTACGGGTAAAGTATATCTACCATAGTTTGAAAATTCACCTCACCCGTTCGATCGGATTGTCTTCCAGATTTGAACTGGAGCAGCCCTATTTTGCCTAGTTGGTTTGATTTAACAGACGTGGCTTACTCGTTCTAATGGCTAGTGCCACGTTGGCATCACCTTAAATCTGGTTGACCGGATTCAAAGCGGTCAACTAGTTTTTGTGTTTTTCAAACTCTTATTTTGGGCATAACAACTATATTTTGCACTATCCCCCATTCGCTAGCCATGATTCACGTATTGGGTTGATTTTTCTAGCCAAATTTCGATTGATTCTAGCGTCCAAAATTCAATTCGACACCATCCCTTGAATGACC